>NW_024469016.1:0-311782 GCF_003184825.1 Aspergillus fijiensis CBS 313.89 | reverse complement strand
CGCCTACTCCCCCATCAACCACCGCACCCCCAAACCCCAAACCAACCTCACACAATTCCCCAAATCCACCGTAATCTGAGGCCCCTACCCCACCCCCCACCCCAAATCTCAATAAACCTTATAAGCCCTCACCCGCCGCGGCGGCTGCACGCGATGACTGCCCTTCCCCTCCCGAAACACGCGGTTCCGGCAGTCCTTGTCGCTGAACAGCTCGAAGGTGTCGGCGAAGGTGCTCTCGCTGAAGGAGGCGCGGTTGACCTGGCGGTTGTGGACGGGGAGGTCGTAGGCCTTGCAGCCCGAATTGAGGCGGCCGGTGCTGGTGATGTGGCCGCCGTCGGTGAAGTAGATGGTCAGCGACCAGGCGGTCGCTTGGAGGGCGAGGAGGGGGAGGAGTAGGAGTTTCATTTTCTTGGCTGGGTATGAAACCGAAGCGAGAAGCTTGGTTTGGGAGGGGGAATTGGTAAGGGCTTAGTGGGCTGGTTTTGCTTTTCCCTGGTGATACCTAGGTGGGAAGCTGGAGAGGAGGGTATGGATCTTCGGGACGGTGAGGGGGGGTTATATGCTGGGCTCGGTTGTCGGGTCGGAGAATATGCGGTTGTATTGTTACACTGGGTTTGGGGGCCTGCGAGGGAGGATCATGCGCTGAGGGTAAGAAAGTATATTGTACTCGGCTGCAGTTGCTGGGGTGCGAGAGAAGGTTTTAGGGCTCTTATACTTCTTCCGGATACTCAAGTCTGCGTGGGACTGGCCTGATGGGGA
Organism: Aspergillus fijiensis CBS 313.89; assembly: GCF_003184825.1. Taxonomy (NCBI): domain Eukaryota; kingdom Fungi; phylum Ascomycota; class Eurotiomycetes; order Eurotiales; family Aspergillaceae; genus Aspergillus; species Aspergillus fijiensis. The sequence continues at coordinate 311,023 of NW_024469016.1, read as the reverse complement.
AATTGATGGGGTTGGGCTGATTGATGGTACATCGGAGTTACTTCAACTGTCTTGGAATGAACACTACAGTAAAATGTCTAATTTTCCTCTGTTCATATTCACTCCATGACGGAACTAGGTACTGCGCGCTAGACGGAGGTTTTCCACACGCTGGTTCCTGCATCTCTCGTATGGTTTATGTTAAGTACTGCTTGGAGGAGACGAGATTGATGCCTGCCTTACAATAGCCAAATAGGTGATCATCTTGACTTTGAACTTGATCCGGTTGTACTGATGTTTCAGATTACGTACTCAGCTCCACGCACGCTGACGAAGTTGATCGGTGCCCCCAATCACCTCCGGCCTGATGGTTACATGGCTGTTATACAATGGCTGTCATATAAATACTCACTAGAAGTCTAGAGAAAACGTCAATTGCGGGGTGCGAAGAACTCTATAGAGCCAGGAAGCGGAGGAATAAGGTAGATGATGCTCGGACGAACACTGGAATGTCCGTAATGTGCTCCAGAGGTTCCTGAATCACCTCATCGATAAACCCTCCGTACCAATAACAGGGTGTGAGAGTCGGTAGCAACTCGGCGCCCGCTTCCACGAAAGGAATTTCCGTTTCCAGACTTGAAATTGTTTGGTTCCAGATGGTGTTCGAACCTCTTCTTCCGAAGCGAGACATTGCGCATCGGCCCCTAGTTTCTTGACGAGAACGCTTTGAAGAAAAGGCTCCCGAGTATCTTCTAGGCCCGACAACAGACCTTGTCGGAGGGTAAGATTCTGGCTTCACAGGAAAAGTTGTTCAGGTACGCACGAAATTGATACCAGATGACCCCTTTACAGATTCAGAGCTTAAGAATGTCAGAAAAGATGGGTGTAGCATGCCACTGTCTGTGAAATCTTGGTTTGCCGGTTGTCACTGTACTTATGAGCTCCACTATATTATAGACTGTTCTTACTTCACTAATGGCGAGAATTAAATATGCGAGGGAAAAGTTACGTTTAGTCTATCTGACGCAAACAATACCCTACGGCCTCATAGCTAAGGAAATCGTGATATTGGTTTACCGCCATTGAACAATCTATGAGTAGTCAAGTATAGTACTTAGAGAGAACCAGGGCATAAAACGACTAGCGTGCGTCGCTCGGAGAGGCCCTGAGTACTCGGAAGGCCAGGTGTCTAGAAGACTTTCGATATTGCCTCAGATCAGAGCTCTCCTGGCACTCGCTGGTGCAACCTGCTAGACCAGGTGTGTGCACTATCAAATCCACAGGATGCGGGGGTCAGCGTGCAAAAGCATCGCAGTATACTACCGGCCTTGACCCCCTGACACAGCGATCAACTTTCATTACCAACCAGGCGCCTGAAGGGCGAGTCACCACGAGGTGTAAAAGGACTACATACCAGGAGCTAGCGAGAGAAGCTGTGATTGCAAAGACCAGCAATTAATGCAAACCCTTGATATCAAGTTCACTGAGACTCATCTCCGCTTTCAAAGCAAGAACCTCCCTCAAGATATACTTTTCGCCCAAACTCCCATTAAACGGATAATGCTCAAATCCACGACCTGGTATCCTCACACCCCTCAAGGCGGAATCTTCCCACTCAACTCCTGCTCAGCAAGGGTCCCGCGACGAAGGAGATCATGAATCGCTAAGCCCAGCCCCATATCAGCAAACCCAAACACACACACAGACAAGGGAAACACACACCTTCCGGCGGCGCCCCAACCGGCTCACAAGCCGTAACCTTGCGATACAGAATCGGCGTCTCGGGGATTTGCACCTACCCCGCCAGTTCTCAGTCTCAGCTCATAATAGCCCTACCCCGCACCGGACCCCTCCGCCGAAGAAACACGGTTTTTGAGGAAAAAACATACCCCACTCTCCGCGAAATCCGCATACAGCAACTCAGCCTTAGTCTGGATATTCTCCAGCTGGGCGCGCAGGTCGCGCGCCTGCGCGGGGATCCCGAACAGGGACAGGCGGTGGCGCTTCCGCAGCGAGCGCACGCTGTACCACTTCACGGCCGTGGCGGGGACGGTCAGGTTGTAGCGCAGCAGGGTGGCGATGAACTCCATGTGCACGTAGGCGAGCAGCAGGCCGTGCTCGACGCAGCGCTGCGACTGCCGCGAGGCGTTGATCAGCTTGGCGTCCGACTCGGCGCGCGCGGCGTACTCCTTGAGCGTGGCGCGGAGCCGCGCGCGGTCGAGCCGGTTGGCGTGCAGGTTGGTGGCGATGGTGGTGATGATTCCGGCCAGGCTGGTGAGGAGGTCGACGGCGTTGCGGCTGGTTGGGGAGGAGGTCATTCTTGCTGTTGCCTTGGTGGGCCGGGTGGTGGTGGTGGGGATTGGGTTGTTGTGGTTTGATGCATGGAGCTGGGGTTGGTCGATGCTTCCACAAGGGCGTTGCGCGCGCTGGTTATATGCAGCTCCCATCTGGCGGTGCACATGATTGCATGACGACACGAGGGGACAGGGAACCAAGGGTTTCAGCAGGGAAAGCCAGAGGAGGTGGCCTTGTTTGGGGTCAGGTGATGCGAATACGATCTTCTTTTCATTGTGTCGGAAGGTTAACTCTATTTTGGGAGCCAATCTGGGGATGGCGCGGTTGCGGGGAAGTATATTTTTGTCGAGACTTCAGCCGACATCTCCACTACGCCGAACAATGGGCGCCATATAAATATTGATACGTGATAATAGACATACTACGATCCAAATTAAGGTCCTTTCTTATTTACCGCAAGCGAGACAAACAAAAGGAAAAGAAGGCGGGCTGGTGTACTCAGTCAGGCAAGTAAGCCGAAGACAAAGAAAAAAAGATGTGCATCATCCGTGAATCGAACACGGGCCTCATCGATGGCAACGATGAATTCTACCACTAGACCAATGATGCTGGCGGATCCGACCACTAGGTAATCCGGTCGGGTCGTTGTGAAACCGCGGTCTTTTTGCTATCATATTCCCCAAACCAAGGTTCGGATGGGAAGCTAACGCGTCTCTCGCCAATAGCAGGCAGCTGATATAGAGTGCCTACTAAGCACCCAAAAGCGATCCTCGACTGGGTGAAGATCTTCGACGTTCACCGGCTACTTATCAGTTCTTTCATTATCGAAGATCATATAGATAGCATTTCAACTTTAACATGTGCTTGACTAGAATTAACCCTCCTGGATGTTCAGAATCTCTCTATAGTGACGGTCATTCTTGGGCTTTACAAACTACCTCCATTATTGTTTCTAGAAATGCTACAGCGGAAGGCATCCCGACGATTCTCGCTCCTACGAGCGCAGACTGATCTCCGCCACAGTTCGCGCAATTGCGCCCATGGCCGATGGAGCTTCGCACCCGAATGATAGACCCCTCCGACTGACCGTAACACAGTCCACGCATACAAGCTTTGTCGAAGGGAGCCGGGAAAGCAGCGATGTCGTGTTCGTGGTGTTCGTGCACAGACGAATTCGTGGCTTCGCTCGTACAATATCCGCCATCGTCACCTTCCCACCCCGTCACTCAAATTGTTGTAGTCGTCATATATCGATGTATCCAGAAAGAAGCCAGCTATTCAATAAACCGAGTTGTGGTCCGAACCAAGGAAATCTATTGCGGCTGATGCAAGTCATGACGGAAGATGATATTATACACAGATGATGAAAGAAGTATGCGGAACGAGAGAAAAGATGAGGCGAGCGAGTTTGGCGATTCACCCGTCTTCCCGGCCATTGAGACCGGGCAGAATAAGACATTATGTATGCAGGAACACCCCCGATAAATCAGTCCGAGGGATGGTCGGTATGTGTCGGATGTAGTGGCTGGCAAGAAAGGGATGATTTATGTACTGTACGTAGGCATGGTTGGAATCGCGATCGATGGATTACAGCCGTTGGCCGGGACCGTCGTCGGGGGCGCAGCAGGAATCGAGACAGCTGCAGCAGCGACAGCAGAAGCAGCATCTAGCACGAAGGTTGGGGTTTAGTTATAGGTACTGTAGGCGAAGTCGGTCGGGTTAGGGTTGGCTGCCCCGGGCGACTTACCCGTCCTCAGTACTGTCACCACCGCGGAGTCGCAAGTCCATCCCTTCGCCGAGAATCTGCCATCGCCCAGTTGGATTAGTGTCCTGCGCAACATATTTTACTTTTTCACCATGTGAATCAAACATACCGGTTGATCGGTGACAATCTCGTCTGTGGTGGGAGCGACCGGACTCTTGGGTTGGACCATGGTCAAGGTAACGGGATCCCAGCTGGTCTCCTGCACAACCTCGGCTTCCGCAGGGCGGAACCAGCTCAAAACTCCCTCGAACATCATTGTGTCAGTGCGTCGGATCTGGAAAAGAAACTTTATTTGGTTCGAAGAAGGTTGGAAAAACACGCAAAAAGACCTCAATGGCAGCAAACGAGAGACTGGAGGTGAAATGAAGCGAGTGGAATGGAGATATGAAGGGGAGGGAGGTAAGAACGAATGTGGGTTGTTGAAGGGAAACAGAAAATGGGAGAAGGGGTGGAAGAGCAGTAAATAGCTAGATCGACGCTATTCAAACACTAAGACGGATTTTGCTGTGCCCGCTCGTGGGCTGGAGCCCGGCGGATGCCTTGATGGAGGTAGTATAATTAGCACAATTTCCCTTCGCGTTAGTACCTGCTCCTCTTTGGTCTTCCTCCCTCCTGGATAGGAGCTTCATGGAAGGTGGGTTTTGGTAGGTTTGGCCTCCCCGGGCGAAGTCCGCACCATTCCGACGGGTGCAATTGTCCGCGCGACAACGCCTGGGGCTGAGAGGCCCGCTCCGTCGTACGTAACGGGCGGAGTCTCTGCTTCGTGGCTCTTTCTCTATCTTCTCCCGCTGGTCGTGCCGGGTTACGTGGACTGCATGCCCGTGAAGAGACCGGGGGGTGGTTGGTGACAGAGCCGGGGGTGGCTCGGTGGTTATAGTGGGGGTGAAAGCGGATGGTTAGCTACTCGTATGTTACTACAGGAGTTGCGACCAGCGCCTCTGAATTGAACCGCGCTTGGAGCAAACCGCACGCTAACAAGGGAAAGACACTACTGGAATCCAATCTCATTGGATCGGTGGAACCCGAGTGAAGGGGGAGGAGAATTGTTCCTCAGACGAACACCGAGATCATCTGGAGCTCCTGCACACGGAACATCCTAGAGATAATCCTTTCTCAGCCACGGAATGGCCAACCGACAGACGTCAGGCGGGAAGAAGAAGGTTGGTGGCAGAGAACCCAAATCGAAAAAAAGAAGGGGGGTTAAATTGGAAATTGGCCACAAAAGTGCCGGGTTCCCCTGGCCAGGGGAACCAACCGAAAGCGATAGTCGACAGATCAGACGAAGCTATCCGCTTTTCTCCCCACTTTAGGGCCCACTCCGTCCAGCCAATCCCTTGTCTGGGACGCGTTGCCTATCCACCCTCAAGTCTCGATTCGTCGTGGCCGGTCACCGTTTCATTCATATCTGCACTTACCACGCGAGTGAACAAGGCGCTGAATCTTGAATCTGAGGGCGTTATTCGCAGTAACTCCGTGACCCTGCGAAAGTCAAGGCGACAGCCCTAAATTGTTTGGGGTCCATCCCGTAGGCAACTGGCCGGTCAAGTTGACCGGGAGGAACTATTTCGCCCGTTGCAGATAATCAGGTTTTCATTGCGAACCCGAGGAATCAACTCAAACCTCAATGTTTATCAGATTGAGACTTGGCCATGGTCTGACCAAATCAGGTTCCAGCCTCAAACTCGCGGGGTAGCAACCCACGGATCGACTGGCCTGCCGGTGCTTGTCAGGTCAAGCTTTTCAGACACTTGCTAGCAATTGAATGATGCCTAAACAAACCCACTTCTGGCTTTGTCTGTTGCGCCATTCGGTGAATCGGCCGCAGGCTACCGTGTTTGCCCATATCTCTAAAACACGCTTGCGCAGCCTTTAGCGCTAGAGGATAAATGGGATGATGAATACCCGGAACATACTGGCTCCTTCGACTGTGATCGCTTGATCCCCGCGAAAAAATCTTATTCCGGCTGCCTTAGCTCTGCTAAGCATGAATACTCACTGTCTCCTCAGTTGAACCAAGCATCCTCCCACAGGTCTTATCTTCTTCCCCTTCCTCAAGTATCGACCTCATCAAGCTCACAATCAATTGGCCTATGCCTGAAAGGAAACTCGATTCAAAAAGGTTGATGATTGTTTTCCAATCTGATCCTCAACTTGTTCTTGATTATGCGGTTCCGAAATGAATCCCACTGCCGCAGTGATAAGATCTGGGGCGCTGAAGCGACAAGTTCATTAAGCCAGAGGTAATGCAAGACGCGGCGGCGGACGCAGACTCCAGAAGCAAGGGGCCTGTTCTCTGGGGCTCGAGCTCAGGCACTGAATCTGAAACCATTGTTGAATTTGGTCTATATTCCTCAGTTGATACTCCTCGAGATCATCGCTAGAAGGCATATTGCTAGCCAAGCCACAGACAAATTACAGCTTTGGTAGGAAGAATAGGTGGGGGAGGGTATAATAGCAAGTGCTAACATTTTTTATGCTCCCGTACGCGCAGATCCGTACAAGCCAAGACATCCTGCATACTCACACTTCTGACTGACTAGAGAGAAAAGCTTAACTCGACAACAACAAATCTACCTCGAGCCTTTCCTTTTCAGCCTCCATTGTTTACTTGCTCATTGTGTTGGCGCGTGATCAAAGGCAGATTCTTTTGCAGACATACTACCATCACTTATGAATGGCAACTCGATGCACTCCGCACTCGCACTGTGCCTGCTTTGGAGTTTTCGCTGGCGTTGAATTTGTTTGTGTACGCAGCTTACAGCAAATTATCGATTTTTCGATACTTGACTGGGAGGAGCTCATGTCTGGTAGCCTTGATGCTTGGACCTTGCTTGGGAGGTTCAACTGGGAATGACACCTCCAAGTCACTCTATCAAAGTGTACTGTACTTGCAGCATGGTAGTTTCCTTCTTGGGACGCCTCCTCGGGCAGATCGTCCTTTTTCGGGATAGGCCAAAATCACGTGCTTACCTTTTTTCAAACATAACCAATCATGAGCAAGCTCACCGAAGCCGACTTTCAGGAGAATTTCCCGAAGCAGAAATTCTGCACTTGGCTTCGCGCAAATCTCGCCAATCAACTTCCTGTTTCAGCTCCAGTCTTCGCCTCTAACCCCAAACAAGTGTTAAGGATGTTTCAAACTGGTTCATAATGACCTCAAACTGGACCCAAGCTGGAGGCTTTTCCATGGAACAGAGTTGCCGCGCCGCCACAGCGGGTTTTGTGCGCCAAGAGGCACGAGCAGTCAAACGAAGACTCCATTTCCCTCCCCAGTCCCCTTCCCCCATCGCCATGTCTGGGTCAACTCGAACGTGGTGTCAGACCTCTCATTTCCCCAGCTCCCAGTCAACAGCCAAGCCAGGATGAGACATCTCAAGGAGGAGTATGAGCTGGGGTACCACAAAGTGGACGAACCGGGGGAGGCGAACCCCACGCGGAAACGGCCTTTGTCAACCATGCTGTTGCAGCCCCGGGCGGTTGGCCCATGGGGAGCGGGCTGGGTCTTTGAGATCGTGAGCTGTGTCATCGCGGTGGGCGCCCTAGTAGCCATCATCGTCGTCCTGCACACGTACGACGGCAAACCCATGCCGGATTGGCCGTACGGCATCACCCTCAACGCCTTGGTGTCACTACTCGTGACGGTCATGAAGGCGGCCATGGTCTACCCCATCACCGAAGGGTTGTCGCAGCTTAAATGGTCCTGGTTCAACCGACAGAACAAGCTCAATGACTTGGCAGTGCTGGACGCTGCTAGTCGCGGTGCCGTCAATGCGGTCTTCGTCTTGTTTCGCTTCCTCCCACGGTGAGCTCCGACAGAATACCAGAAAGAATCAAGCTAACCTATGCACAGCCATCTGGTGACGGTAGGATGCTTCATCCTTGTAGTAGCGGCAGCGATTGCCCCCTTCGTGCAGCAGGTCCTCAGCATCACCTCGCAGCCCATCCACTCGCCGGGCCAATCCTCGATTCGCGTGTGCAACACGAGCTCGTACGTGGACTACGGCGAAGGGGCAGGACCTGGCATGAACAAAGTGCCGCTCTCCACGGCGGGGGCTATCTACACAGGGCTCTTCCAGAGCACCGGAACAAACAGCCAAGCCCTGACCATGACCTGCCCGACGGGCAACTGCACCTTTGCCCCGTACCAGTCCCTCGGGCTGTGCCAACGATGCGCCAACATCACCGACGAGCTAACCCTAACGACCGCCAACCCGACCAGCACAATGAGCACTTACCACTACAACCTGACCAACGGGTTCAGTTTTTCCACCTCCTGGGGCGGAATCTACCTGATGAACGCGACGACCGGCTTAGACCTGGTGAAGCTCGACGCCTCCGCCCTTCCTCCGCTGATCCTCAACTTCACTGCCATCAGCGCCGCAGGCTACGGCGTGCCGCCCACCATCAGCGCCACCGAATGCGCCCTCTACTTCTGCGTCAAGACCTACTCCGCCTCGGTGCAGGAGGGCGTCTTTAACGAAACCCTGGTCTCGACCGCCACCACCTCCAACTCCTCCACCGCCGCATCGGACATAACGACCGACCTCACCCTCTTCCCGGACCACTGCACCTCCAACCAGACCGCCCACTGCACTTACAGTGTCAGCTGGCTCAGCCGCCTCGCCCTCGCCAACTCCATCACTTCACTCCTGACAGGGAGCGGCTCCCTCTTCATCAGCAACCGCCCCAGCTGGACTTCCGACACCATCCAGGCCCTGTACGGGGTGCAGGGCAACTACACGGACGTCTCGGGGGTATTCACCTCGCTCGCGACGGCGTTGACAACGCACGCGCGCACCGAGGTCTGCGCCGCGGCGGTGAACGGCACGACCTGGACGGTCGACTCGTTTGTGCACGTGCAGTGGCCCTGGCTGACGCTGCCGATTGTGTTGGTGGCCATGACACTGGGGTTCCTGGTGGCGACGGTGGTGCGCACCCGCAACCAGTACATCTGGAAGTCGTCACCGCTGGCGCTGCTGTTCTCGGACGTGAGCCTGGAGGCGCCGCATCAGATGCGCCGCAGTCCGGATCTGAGCGCGATGGTGGCGGCATCGCGGAGTTTGGAGGTGCTGTTGGAGACGACGGAGGGGGGGTCGCGGTTGCGGGCGGTAGCTAGATAGCTTAATGGCTGCCAGAAATGATAATGTTTAATGTATTACGTGGAGTGGATTTGTGCGTGTTGCAGAATAGGGGTGGTGTCTAGCAGGCTGGGGGAAAGGGGTAGGAAGACACCCTTGCATCAAACCAATCGACCCCGCAATTCCAGCTGCAGTGAAACCCTCCTTACTCAGCGTTCTGACGCATGCTGCAGTTAACTTACCACTCACCACTTCACCAGGGCCGGGGCTATAAATAGACCTCGCTAGCATGAATGCTGTCAAGGGTCCTTGCATGAGCGCGAATCAGGGTTGTGGTGTGTATGCGACCCTTGGCTGCGATAAGATTCACCCCCGCAGGATAGATTAATCGACCCGTGCCGAACCTTGTTCCCCAGTCAGCGACCAGCCGGGCTGCCCTGCCGACCTGATAAGCAAAACCGCGATAGCTTAGCTTGGTGCAAGCTGCAGCCGACATGGCACGGTGGTATTCGCGCTGCTGCAGCTCGCAGGCGAGCGGGGAAGCGTCTCCCGACCAGGTCTTTAGCATATAACCGGATGCACCCACCACCCACACACCCAATTCACTCGCAAGCCATCGCTGCACCCACCACACCCACCAAAATGCGTCCCCCAGCCCAAGTAACCCTAACCCCCGCTCCCCTCCTCCTCACCCTCCTCCTCCTCCTCCTCACCCCCCCATCAACCGGCACAATCACCAACCCCACCACCCTGCCCACGCCCCCGATGGGCTTCAACAACTGGTCGCGCTTCATGTGCGACCTCAACGAAACCCTCTTCGTCACCACCGCCACCGCCATGCAGACCACCGGCCTGCAAGCCGCCGGCTACACGCGCCTCAACCTCGACGACTGCTGGATGGAAACAGCCCGGCTCCCCAACGGCTCGCTCAGCTGGAACACGACCAAATTCCCGCGGGGGATCCCGTGGCTCGCCGCGCACCTGGGGTCGCTCAACTTCACGCTGGGCATCTACCAAGACGCCGGCAACGCGACCTGCGGTGGGTACCCGGGCTCCTACGGCCACGAAGCCCTGGACGCAGCCACCTTCGCCGAATGGGGCATCGACTACCTCAAGCTAGACGGATGCAACGTGTTCCCGGCGGCGAACCGCACCCTGCAGGAGGAATACCGCCACCGCTACGCCAACTGGCACACCATCCTCAGCACCCAAGCTGCCGCCTCCGCCCATGCCCGCAAACCCCTAATCTTCTCCGAAAGCGCCCCCGCCTACTTCGCGGGCACCGCGGATAACACGGACTGGTACAAGGTCATGGCCTGGGTCCCGCGGTACGGCGAGCTGGCCCGCCACTCCACCGATATCCTGGTGTATGCCGGCGCCGGCAGCGCGTGGGACAGTATCGTCAACAACTACGATTACAACGTGCTGCTGGCCCGCTACCAACGGCCGGGGTACTTCAATGATCCGGATTTCTTGATCCCCGATCATCCCGGGCTGACCTTGGCTGAGAAGAAGAGTCACTTTGCGTTGTGGGCGGTCATGGGCGCGCCGTTGATTATTAGTGCCTATATCCCCGGGTTGGGGGAGGAGGTGATGCAGGTGTTGCGGAATGAGCGGTTGATTGCTGTCGATCAGGATGCGTTGGGGCTGCAGGCGACGCTTGCGGTGAGGGGGGTGGCGGAGGGGGTGGATGTGTTGACTAGGTCGTTGGGCGATGGCGGGAGGGTCGTTGGGGTGCTGAATCGGGGGAATGAGACGGTGGATTTGGAGGTTGCGGTGGAGAGGTTGGGGTTGCAGATGGGTTGCGAGTATGAGGCGGAGGATCTTTGGGATGGGCGTGTGGTCAGGGTGGAGGGCAGTTTGGTGGTGGAGGGGTTGGAGAAGCATGCGACGGGGGTCTGGAGGGTTAGGGTCCCGGATGGCTGTAAGGTGGTCCCCACGGGCATCGTGTTTAATACCGCGTCTGGGCGGTGTTTGACGGCTGTGGAGGGAGAGAGGGAGGGGAAGGGGGTTGGGTTTGAGACGTGCGAGGCGCTGGATGCGCAGGTCTGGCAGGTCACGGCGCAGGGCGCGCTGCGGCCGCTGTCGAGTGCGGCGCTGTGCTTGACGGCGGCGGCGGGAGAGGTGAGCGTGCAGGCTTGCGAGGGAGGGGCGGACCAGAAGTGGGAGTATGCGGTTTCTGGGAATCTGAGGAATGCGAAGACTGGGGAGTGTCTCACCGAGGGAGACGCGCTGGTGGGTGCTTGTTTGGTGGAGGCGGATACTCAGGTCTTTGGCTTGCCGAGTGGTGTTGCCCTGGTGTGATTCTATATTCATGAATATTCAAGTGTTGGACTCTCATTAGTTGAGAACAAATATACCACAGAAAGAATCTTACTGAGCATCCGCCATCGAAAATATGAATATGTATTCTACAGTACAATTTCATAGTTGCTAGCACACCATGGCAGAGCCCTCTCGCCATCTGTTTATTGCCACCTACCTTCGGGGCGATATACACATTATATCTTCACCACACTCCCTGGCTAAATCTTTGAGAGTCAAGAACAAGAGAAGTGCTTTTCGTGGATCGCGAGACGTACGATGGGGTTGATCATTCCTCCTCTTTTTCGAGAGCCTGATTTGACAACCTATTATCCCCCATCATCCACATCGCGAAGGCACCAGGATTGTGCGCCTTTGGCTGAGACTTTCTGGGGACTGATCATCGTTAATTGGTGGATGAAACATTATATCCGATGCCCGAAAGACCCCTGGCAGTCAGAGATAAGACTTACCTGCGGTTTCTGATCCCGTGGGCTCTGCTGAGACCGCCGCATTGGCAGGCGGAACCGAGGGTTCACCTGGTGACGAAGGCGTGACTGGCCTTCCTGAAAGTGGCCACATATGCATGGTGATAACCCAACCTGGTTGAATTGAAGATTCCCAGATTTGAGGTAGAATGATATCTCCATTGGGACCGACCAGATCATAATGCCCTGCCGCAACGTGAGACTCTAGCCCCTCCATGTATGAAAAGGACTGTCTTATGAGACTTTCCATGCCCTGAACCGGATTTCGATCAGCGAAGAACATACAGATGGGATTGGATTCTCCTACCTCCCACGTGCGACATGCGTCAAATGGAAACGAGAGTCTCCTTCCTACTGCATCCCTGAATTCGACAGTCGACCTTTTGCGGTCTGGGCTGTCTGAAGCCTCCTTTCGCGCGGCTTCCAGCAAGCCGGCGGCGCTGGATTTCCCGGTTTCTGAAGTCGTGTTTTCTTTGGCTGTCGCTCGTAGAAGCCTTGAAGCAGTTTCCTCTCGCCCGGGTCTTCCAGCCCTTTCTTCCATAATCAACTTTTCCAAGCTAGCAATTAACTCACCCTTGGCGGAATCGCTGGACGTCATATCTAGACTTGCAGGAGGCGATGATGGATATGACTGAGCTGGGTCATTAGATGCATCGATTGTTCTGTCGATGCCGACTTGCTCAGCTTTACTTTCGATCAAAGAGTTTTTCGAAGCGGATAATTGATTTTTCTCCATTGTCTCAAATAATTTTTGTAACTCCGCAAACAGTGGGACATCTCGCTTAGGTCGAGAATCAGCAGCAAAAGAAGGCACTTCATCCTGATGCGAATCGAATGGGTTATGGAGCTCATCGGCCAAGTCGAACGAAAGGTCACCATCGAAATCATCATCGAGTGTGCTGCGGCTTCCTCTTTCGCCGTCGCTTGATGGCAGTGATCCGTCCTCCCCAGAAGCTTGAGCGTTATATTCCACGAACGGCAGCGACTGAAGAGCTAGATACCGGAGATGACTTGCAATATGGTCTTCAACAGGAATATTCAACTTAGCGGCCTCAGCGTTGCATAGTGGGCAGATTACAAAGAGCGGTCCAGACGGCTGGCTGCCACGTTCGGTCAGGTGGCGAAGCTGAGACTCCGATCCCTTGTGCTTGTTCCGGATATGGTCCAAATAGTCGGCTTGGTCCTCGAAGATCAGGATCCCATGAGCCTTGGCTGTGCAGCGCCATCGAACCTTGTGCTCGCGCAGGTGGTTGAGCCATTCCTCACTGTGACTATACAATATCGTTTCCGTGGCGCATTCTTCGAACAGGCAGACATATGCGTCTAGATCGTGTTTGAGATGATTCCTGATTGGCCGAAAAGAATTAATCTTGTTGTCCTGTTTTCAATGCAGCCACCACTACTCACCTCCATTTACGATCGTCCATCACATCCGCCCCCGAGAGGGTGCAACAGCAATAAGGACAGACGACCTCCGAGTTCCTCAAGATCGCGTGCCTATCTGCAATGATCTTCTCTCGTCGGCTAAGCTCCGCATCCTGGCCACTCGAGTGCTGACCGCTATCTTCGATGGATGTGCTCCGCTCTTTCTCTAGAGTCTCAAGCCGCTTGATGATCTCACCTTTTGGCGCGGGAGGATATAGAGACTCTTCTTGGGTGTTCATGCGGGTGGTCCTTGTGGTCCCCAGGACCGAGGGGGCAGATGCCTTTCTAAACTGCTCGGGATTCAGCGTAGTCGCTGAGGTGGTGGCCCTCGATCCCGAAGCACTGCGAGCGGATGTTGTTTCTCGTTTTTTAACATGCTCGTGGTCCGCCTCCGGCTTCTGACCTTGATCCTCGGCGTCTCGCCCGGGCACCGACTGGTCCATTCTCGCCTTGTCATGACGAAATCGTCGATATAGCACACGCTTCCTACGCAGCAGCATTGCTGATGCCAGTCTCTCCCTGAGCCAATCATCACAGGCCGGCCACTTCCTTCGAATGACCTCGGCGGCAAAGGTATCCCGCCACGCCGCCCCGACATCGACACCCTCCTCGTCCTCAATCCGAAAGTGCTCTGCGGCCCGCAAGTTTTGGCTTTCGCGGCTGGCTCTCCGAATTGTGTTCGACAGTCGATGCAGCAGTGTCAGATCCTTTGCTATGGCTGATAGATCCCGTTCCTCATTCTGTTGCGTTAAATCTGGCAGCGCAGACCGTCGTTAAAGGATGAAGAGCGCAAGACGGATTGAAAAGCAGTCTGCCTACTCACAGTGGTGCAGATGATCGTCCAATGTCTCCAGTAGCCCCCGCACCAAACGTTGAATCTCGGGTACATAACGAAGGCGATGGTCCAAAGAGGCTCTGCGCGGGGCGAAGACTCCTGTTTCTGAAGCCCATATTGAAAACCGTCCGAGCTGATCCTGAAGAAGCATGATCTCCCGGGGCCCCAGGTTGACTGGCTGCTGAATGCATTGCTGTATTGAGTCTAGAAATATCCTTGCTGCTGTGGTGATCGATACATATGACTGCTCGTTCTCCATGATATCGACCGAAGGAAGTCACTCTGGAATTGCAGAGGAAGGAAAGGTAGGATGCAGTTGCACCTCCCATTATTACCTTCAGGATATGCGGGGATGACTTCTGCAAGGCTGCAAGGCCGCAAGGCAATGGCCCGGTTCTACCCCTCTCTTTAGCGCCCGGCCAATTCACATCTTCCATTCTCCGATCTTCCATCCACATCTCTTACCCATTCACACTCACTACCATATCTGATGTGCCCATCACTGTGATATATGCTAGACCTTTTCACCACAAGTAGATGCTATGGCTTGCATTATCGCTCACAAGTGAGCCCAATCAGTTAAATGGTGCTCTCACCAGTGCACCTTTCAAGCCAGGCATATCATTCAGAGAGCATGCAAAATGGAACTCGTATCGACTTACGGCGAGACCGATTTCGCTGCCTTGGTGAGATCTCTCCATCCTCCACACCTGTGTGAAATGTGCAGTACTCATGGACAAGCCACAGCAAGCGCGGTCGAGAGTGTCTTCCCTCCTGGAAACTTTCGTCCTTTTCCGGGAGATCGCCGATTGTCTGACGAGTTGCGAACAAGATCGAAATCTCCGACAGAGCTACCGCTACCTTCATGTTCAAATTCTCCTCCTGAACGAGCAGGTCGAGACTTCACACTTTCCGTCCAAGTCAATCGCCTTGGCCCCGCTGGCCTGGCTACTCCTCAAGCGATTCACCTCTTTGCTTCGTCCACCGGTCAAGAATAGTCTACAATCCCCGGCCGAAGCACTACAGAGGCTGGCGGATGTACAGGCAGGATGGGGCCGTTTGACGTCCTGGTCGGAGAAGATCGCATACAGCAGAACAAACTTCGCCTGGGAGACCAAACAGTTGTGGGATGAGGTAGCCTTCTTCCTGGAAGAATGCGCGGATGCGCTTGATGCGCCCGGGCCCGATGCCGTCGGGGAGTCACGGCCTCCCATCGCAAGGGTCAATGTCTCAATACCCACTTCCGTGCACGTGGAAGCGAACCTGGTCTTCGATGCGCTCCTAGCCAGTGCCCAGGCGTGTCACTGCCTGCCGTGCCACACCTATACCGCGCGACTGCGGCTGGCGACTTACCGCAGCCGGCGGCCGTTGGAGCAGAAATGTGTGTTTAGCCTCATGCTTAGCCCGAATGAATCGTACTGGCAAGAGGTAGTGATTCAAGCCGCGATACCGGAAAAGACCTCAAAGGTACGCATTGCGGTCAAGGAAAGCACACCGAGGAAGAGGCGGGGGGAGACCTCCATTCTAATCAACAAGCTATGCGACCATGTTAGCCCCCAGCACTTCCGCCGCTGTCTCAACATGGAAGTGGAGAATGGGAAACTCCGGAAGTTCAAATCCGCAGACAGCCAGATGCAGCTGAAGACTATCCCAGTCCGTCTCGAGCGAATTCTGGAAGCCCACCCGAAGAGCTTGGGAGATAGAATCAAACGGGTGTTAGCGGTCCTGCTGGGGCATTGCGTCCTGCATCTGTATGGAACCCCTTGGCTGCGACCGGGTTCATTCAATTCGTCCAATATCATCTTCCTTGGCACCTCCGCCTCCGTGCCTTTGCAGCCCTTCATCCATTCCAGGGTCTGGGCACGTTTTCATGGTGATGATCAGTCGGACGATGAGGAGTGTCGCGACCCTGATGACCTCCCATTGCATCCACGTCCCGGCCTCGTCATGTTGGCGATCCTGCTCATTGAGATATACCAGGCAACCTCGATACGTTCTTTGGTCCGCTCCTATGGCGCCGGCTGGGAATCATTGGAGCTGCTGGACGAAAATTCTCGTTTTCATATCGCGCGAGAGGCTTTTAGAAAGTGTAGCCCTAGTTTCTCTGATAATTACCGCATCGCGGTGGCCCGCTGTCTAGATGTCCAGTTCGGAATCGACGACAAGGACAACGAATTGGAAGATCACGACTTCAAAGGGCTTATCTATATGGAGATTGTGCAGCGTCTCGAGGCCGAGCTTAGGCAAGGGTTCAGTGATATGTCTCTTGATCACTTGGATGACATCGCGCCGAAGATGGATCTTAACAGCTTGGAAACAATCAGGCTCCCCGACTCGAATGAATTTGAGGTAGACCTGTTGCAGCCAGCGGTTGTCACCGCTGGATCACGATCCTCAGCCCCAGCGCGAGAGCTTTCGATCCCCGGATCGATGCCTCCACAACTCAACCAGTTTGATACCCGCGTTTCCCATTATTCATCACCCGAACCCGTCCAGCGGAGCAGATCTGTTCCCATCCCACGAACTCAATCCCCAAAAAGGTTCGCATGTGGCGATTACACGGTGGGGTGGATCTCTGCGCTCGACAAAGAGATGGCGACCGCGCAAGCAATGCTGGATGAAGAACATGGCCTTCCGCACGACTACCGCTTCGACAACAACACCTATACCCTCGGATGCATCGGCACGCACAATGTCGTCCTCACGTGTCTGCCGGATGGAATCATGGGCACGACGGCCGCCGCCATCATCGCTCAGCGGATGTGCCAAACGTTTCCCCACATTCGCATCGGACTCATGGTGGGCATCGGAGGCGCGGCACCCAGCGTCACGCATGATATTCGACTGGGGGACGTGATCGTCGGGACCCCGCACCATGGGCAGTCAGGCGTAATTCAGTACGACTTTGGCAAGCGCACCGAGGCGGGCCGGATTCACATTGTCTCGGCGCTGAATCGACCGCCGGATGCTCTTCTGACTGCGGTCAACAGCCTCAAATCCAAACATCTCCTCTACGGCCCTGGCTTGACCCGGTACCTCGATGCAATGGTCCATCGCTACCCGCTTCTGCAGGCCGAGTTCGCGTACCCTGGCGCCGGGCATGATCACCTCTACCAATCGGACTATGGCCACCGCAGTCCCGCCGGATCATGCTCAACGTGTGACCCAGCACGCATCGTGTCCCGAGCCCCGCGCGCCACCACGGCACCCATGGTCCATTACGGGCTGATCGCCTCGGGCAACCAGGTCATGAAGCATGGGCCGACCCGCGACCGGATGCAGGCGGAACTGGGCATCCTCTGCTTCGAGATGGAAGCGGCGGGCTTGGTGGATAGTTTCCCGTGCCTAGTCATCCGGGGGGTTAGCGACTATGCTGATTCGCATAAGAATGACCGCTGGCAGGGGTACGCGGCAGCGGTGGCCTCGGCTTATGCGAAGGAACTCCTGGTCTCAATGTCTGGAATCTCTCACTCCAGAGACGGTACAGGATGGACCGATCCATGAGCCTTGGCTCATGATCCGATGCGTCATATGCGATTTCCCGCCCGAAGTAGCACGATCACCTTGCTTTGCGTCAAGTAGTTGAGTGATGATCTCACCACAAGGTATTATAAAGAAGGTCTACAAACGCGACCTGCAGATACTCAATAATCCTTCTGACCGCATCGCGCTCAAGCTCGTCATGCCGCTTCCCCTCCTATGCGTGAGATATGCATTTTTCCAGAACATGGGTCATCTCACCAAGACGGAGAACAAAATCTACTTCACCCATTCCGGCCACCGACTCGCCATGGTCGCGCGTTCAGTCCTAGTCCTTCACTCCTGATTCCCTGACAGCTTCTGGCGGCCTAGGTCTGGTTAAATACTGGCAGGAACCGAGCTGGCGCTGGCTGGTGGACCAGGAATGTGTCCCCCGCCCCCCACTCATCTGGCACCCCACAATCACATGTTAGGATGAGTGGAATGGCTCTTCCTTCCGGTGAGCTTGGAATGGGGTTGAGAATCTCTAACCGTTCTACTATCTACCAGGGCAGCGCCGGAACCTCCATGAACGATTCGCGATAAACGCTGCTCGGTCAGATATGGTCGTCCGATGTCCTCCTATGCAGATGGCGTTGACAATCGAATCGATGATTTCAGTCTTCACCAGCAAGATCTTGTTGATGCAGGTGGCCAAAAGAGTGCCGTCCTTGGCAGCCACCCCGGTATTCAACACAAGCCAATCAGCAAGGGTACAAGTGTAAAGTATCTTGTATGCCTATCGCTCACTTACAGCGGGGCTACATATAACTATATAAGAGTTCAGGTACCCGAGAGATGAAAGTATGTTAGGCTTGGCTGATTGAACCACATCAGGTCATTTTGGTCTCCTTACTATCATCTTCGATGAGGTGTACTGTGCATACAAATATATAGTTGTGAATGGAGACAAATCTAACTCTTCATAATCGATATCTTGTCCTGACAATGTTCTGAGCTCCAATGTTGTTGGTTAGACACCTTGCCAATTCATCGCAATTTGAAGTGTTCCTTTGCAACCCTTGTGCTGTATGCTTAATGGGTCCACCAAATTTTTGTTTTTCCTTTTTTTCTTGCTTGCCTCTCGATCCACTCACGTGATCTAGACCCATGAGTCGAAACTAACCTAGATGAAACTTTGACCTCAACAAGCAAGTCCAATACTACCTGATTGGTGGTCTCGTATTAAGCTATAGCAGAACGATTAAGGTGGATTCCCTGGCGGGTCCAACCCAGTCCATTCGGCTCCGCCGAAGCCCGAAGACCGGATGAGTTGGGGCTGTCGGGCAATCCGCACACACTCAAGGTTTCAACCTATCTGCAAGAATCTGAATTTTCGAAGTGGAATAACAAAAAGAGCGAAACAGAAGTTGCATATGTTGCTTTAGTTCGAAGCTGTCTACACACACATCCGACGAGCCGGAGCGAGTATAGACAGGGTTGTTTGTTTAGACTGCTGGCTGAGGGCTGAGGGCTGAGGGAATAAGACAGTAACAGCGGGCCCGGGTCGGAACAACCTCATCCGTCGGGGTAAGTTACCCTGCATTCTTCGTCTCCACCGACCGCCCGGCTCACCGCTGAGAAACTCAGGGTCAGTGAGGACACCCGACACGCCCCAAGCCCGCGGAGGTTAGCCCTACCTGACTCTGTGAATGTTCCAGTGTGCAGGATTGACTGATTCTACACGATTTTTCGAACATGTTCAAGGGAAAAGAGAAAGAGAAAAGAGAAAGAAGTTTTGTCACTCCGTCAGCTAGAACTCAGGGTCTCACCCACTTTATCTCCATCCTCGGACTCCGGGGCTGTGTCCCTGCTTTTGAATCCTGGTGATAAAGGAGCGGGAGCGAAGGAAGAAGCTATCGTGGACCTTAACCCCGCTTAGGAAAAGTAAGCATCCTTTCCCACACTAGAGAGTTTGACCCATATACACCTGCCCTGCTTCGTATTCTGACGCAGTCCTGGTGCAGTGCAAGGGGGGCACTTCAAACCCAGCATCTTCAGACCTGAAGAACCACACTCGCCCTGGTAGGCAACGGTTTGATCTCGAATCATGAAACGAGTTGAGCCTCACCACGCCCATGTATCCTATTTCTAGCCGCATGAGCCACGACCTTGGCACGTCCCACCCATCAACAAAAAGCAGGCGGAGCGGCCCCCAGGCTAAAATAGTGGCTGATGGCCCATCCTCCACTTGGCATTTGGCAATTTAAACTCAACCCAACGGGTCGAGGACGAGGACGAGGACGAGGCTGACAACCTTACGAAGCAAGTGGAAGTCTGGGCACACCGAATCCCGGACCCATCCTGCCAATCACCGCCGGGCACGAAGGCTATGCCATGCGGGCCACGATTTTAGGGGTCACTGGGCTCGTGATCGTCATCCGTGTTAAATAAAGTCGGCAGCAGCGTTTTCGCGGACAGTGGGGCTGACAGCTCTTTCTTTTCTGGAGGAAATTACCCTTTTCCCACGCGGGCTGTCGCAAAACCCTTGTTGACATTTTTTGCGATCGAAACAAACACCCCTAACACACCACCCCTGCTGCACCCGACTGTTCTTCACACTTCTGCATCAACACAGCACACAGCACACAGCACTCAGCACCGATCACACTCACAACCATGACCACCTGCAAAAGCGGTTCCTCGCCGGACTGCAACTTCACCTGCCCCAACGGCGGCTCGTGGTTCGTCTGCGACACGGCGCCGTACTTTGTGGGTTGCTGTGCCTCGGACCCCTGCCACAACACCACCAGCCCGGCCTGCCCCAGCCTGTACGCCGCCTCGTTCAACGGCGCCATCTTCGACGAGATCCTCCCCAACCGCTGCCTCGACAACCCCAGCTCCGACTGGTACACATGCAACGGCACCTCCCCGAGATTCCTGGGGTGCTGCAGTAGCAACCCCTGCAGCGACGGGTGCCCGGACGACGACCTCCTGCCCGCGGCCTGGAGCTCCTCCTCCGCCGGCCAACTCAAGCTCTTCCAGGACAACGCCAGCGCGACGGCAACCGCCTCCCCGACCTCGACCTCCACACAAACCTCCTCCCCGGAAGACTCATCAAGCCATCACTCAAGCCTGTCGGGCGGCGCGATCGCCGGAATCGCCATCGGGGCTGCTGCGCTTGTCGCCTTCATCGTGCTCGCCATTTTCTTCCTCCTCCGCCGCCGTCGACGGGAAGCCACCGCCGCCGAAGCGGAGCGCCAACACATGTACCCCGGGGAGTACGGGTATCACAGTCCCCAATCATCACCGTATCAAGGTTCGTCCCAGCCATCCCGGTCTTCCCCCCGCGCAGCATACTGAAAAATAAATAGATTCGCACATGAGCAGCCCCGACCCAGCCAGCAAATACCCCTCCGGCTCGACGGGCGGCTTCACCATGTCCCCGCCGGCCTCGCACATCGGCCCCGACGGCCGCCCCGTCTCCGAGATCTACTCCCGCGGCGAGGACCATCTCCGCCCGACCCACGGGCTGGGCCTGTCGGCCCCGACCAAAGTGCAGCCCATCCCCGAGCTGGATAGCACGCAGCCCCGCACGACGGAGGTGCATGAGCTGGATGGGTTGAATGCGCGGTAGGGTGGGTGATTGGCACGATATCGTATTTGCCGTTGTTGATGCCTCTGATGACGGGCATAGATGAGAGCGAGCGAATGTGGTGGATTATAATGTTTTTATTCTCTCTGTGTGATCGGGATCTTTGATGAGATACAGAGCCATGGCACCCGGAGAATGTAATATGAGTATGAGATTTTGTACATAGTGTGGGAAAAGTGCGAGGTTATAGACACGACATCTATATATTTGTGGGTTTCTCTGGACAGGGGGTTGTTGCGGATAAGTAAGGGGCACCATGCGTGGAATGCTGCCCCCCTCATTCTTGGGGGAGGGCGAGGGGCCGGAAATCCTCGGCTGGCGGGAGTGGGATCTCCGATCGTAGCATCGCGGTATGTACAGTACGAATATGGATGCAGTTTAGGATATGAGGATCAGGGATGTGATTTTGATTGACAGTGCTTTGTAGCTTGCACTGTGTTGCATTATTCGAAGCATCTGATTGGTCGACGATGGAAGATGGTAAGCAGTGGCTGTTTTCTCGAAGGATGTGAGGGAAGAAGCAGGTTGGGTATGGTACAATTTCGAATTCGGCTGCGTAGAGCTGATGAGTGTAGAAGTATATCAGACTTATGCTGAGTGAGTAGTCGATGCGTCCATAGAACGAGGGTACGGGGAAAGGCAAGCTGTGTTGACGACACCTACAATTGCACTGAAGTGGGTATAGCATGCAATGTATGTAGTGGCAACTGATGATATGCTGTTCACGTAGCTGTTATACTTGTTGTAACAGTCTGTGCTTTGAGCTTACTGAAGCGTTCAGATGCTACAGTTTACCGTCAGGTTGTTTAGGTTCCCTGTGCCATGATTGGAAACAAGCAGTATCGAGCAGAACTAGCGTATGATAGCGCAAACAAAGCACTCTGTTCTTAAAGCAGATACCACCTGGAGCCTATCCTGCAGGAAGATGTCTGCTAGCAGTACTCTTTTGGCGAACAACAATGATGAGAGAAAACTCCGACATTCTTCTGTCTCGAAGTCCAAATACGGTATACCAACGGGGAACCTCCTAGTTGGTTTACTCTCGTCATCTAAGCCACAGCAAAGGGTTCCCAGTACGAAGGTCACAGATATGAGTGGCCCAAGGTGGATGATGACGGGGAAGAGGGGGATGAGCAGCAGGGTGACGGGCAGCAGCGGAAGAAGCGGAAGCTTGCTTAGTTAGTTTGAGTTGGCTAGTGCTGTAGAGCCAGCCATACATTGTAAAAATCCAATACAATTGATTGTGTGAATCGGATTCCTATTTCCATTTATCGGTACAATTTGCAGGGGCAAGCAAGGGGTTAGGGTTACGCTTCGCGTGGGCTGCCGACGAACCTTGTAGATCCTTTCACCCTACTTACTTGACATTCTTTCAACGGCCACTAGTGCACCCTTCCTGAATTCATTGGTGGAAGACTCCTGCCTGGATCTTTGGCCCACTTGAGATGCATTCTTTAAGGTTAAGCAGTAACGAACCCATGAACTGACAATGCAGCCCGTATAACAAGGAGTTGCCCCCTGCTATGTGGGAAGGAAGTTTCTTTGTTCTCACAGCCAGCTTTCCCGGCGAGTGTCGAAATCTTGGGTCAGGTTTGTCAAGGGTCTGCGGTTATACTTCCGTTGAGGTGTCACAATGGCAGCTATGATGTACTGGATTGCGCTGCTGGCGGCGGCTTCGACAGCCCTAGCTAAAGCCACCACTACAACCTCGTTCGAGCTCTGCAATACCGAATACGCGTCCACGTCTTGCAGCACGGTCAGGACAGTCAACAGTCTTTCTACTGCCACGAGGTAGGTATACCCACCTGGTGCTTGCTTGGACGATTTTGCAGTTTGAGCTTGAGCTAACTCTGCCTCCAGTGTTGCCGTCCTCACGACCACCTCAACTCCCACGGTTACTTCAACCGCCGCCGCGAAGACCATCACCTCGGTGGTGACCGATACTGTCTCCGCAACCACAATCCTTGATCAGAGCACAAGCACATTCTCCACCACCATCACGTCCACTATAACCTTGACGGTCCAGGGCATCGTCACGGACACTGAGGCAGTCACCAGTGATACTACAGTAACGCCCCTCTTCCCCTCCTTGAAGTTGTTCAAATCTTTCTAAGCTTAACAATCAATAGATTACCTCAACACCCACAAGCACCGTGCCCGCCCCGGCCGGATTCACCCCTGCCTCTGCCCTAAGCCAATCCTCCGCCACCATCCAAGGCGTCAAACAAACCGCCCTCGTCAAAGCCAACGACGCATCCACCCCCCAGGCGATCACCATCCACGCCGCCCAATCCACTGCGATCGTAGAGGCAGAACCCAGCTACGCCAGCGTCGTGACCTGCGTCGGCCTGGTTGAGATCCTCTCCACCAGCACAGTAAACAAACCCGCCACCCAGACACACACTGTAGTCGTCACCCCGTCTGCTAAAACAACTACATCAACCGCCCACATCACCACAAGTAACTTCCCCAGTTCTTCCCCTCAATTCCTGCAGACAATACTGACACAGAGAAGCAATAACCCTCGTCCCCATCCCCGCCTCCACAACCCTAACCTTCACCACCAACTTCCTCAAATCCACCGCCGTCGTAACCACCACCACCTCCACAGAGGTAAACCCCCCTACCCCTCCCCCTCATGCTATATCCTACACCTATACCTGCGTACTAAAATAAACAGACAACAACAAACACCGCAACAGTCCAAGCCCCCGCCCAAACCCAATACGCCGCCTGCGGCCCCGACAACCAGATCAGCACCGTCAACGGACGCAGCATCACCGAGGTGGTGGTCACGGGGAACTACGAGACTAATTCAGCGTCGACGCCGTATGACTGCTGCGTCGCGTGCATCGACCACTCCACCCCGTGTGCCGGGTATCTGTCGGCGGAGGGGGCGGGGTGCTACCTTCTGCTGCCGGGGGGTACGAACAATGCCACGTGTAGTCCCTCGAATCGGGATACCGCGTCGGTGGATTTGGGGAACGGGGTTGGGGGGTTCACGGTGGGGAATTCGGGGTGTGGGTCGTTTGGGGTGCGGGAGATTTCTTAGTATCGCTGGATAGTGATGATAGGGGGTTGGGTGCGTTTATTGATGCGGATGACTGAAAATGCTAGCCATGTAGAGAGCGAACGGGGAGGAACAGGAACACTACTCAACATGATTTGTCAGATCGTTACCTAGTAGATACCTCAGGATGCTGGTTCTCTTATTCGATTAGACGAGCTCACGGCTCTGATACGCCCCGTCCGCTACACTCACCCTCCCCGTCGCGAGAAGAAGCTGAACAACTCCAAGATGCCCGTGGAACACCGCTTCCGACAGCGCTGTGTGCCTCTGATAGGGATTGTTGATGACCCCCGGTCTCGCCCCGGCGGCTAGTAAGAGCTTAACAACCGCCGCATCGCAGGTAAAAGTGTTGCCAGGCCGCTGCTAGTCCAAGCATGGCCAGGTAGCGGGCGGCTTTCTCTGTTCGACCAGGGTTGGAACGCCGCAGCCTGAGGCAGAAAGGTCTCTAGCTGCTGCCTCAGGCTTCAAGGGCAAGGTTGACGCGGAGCAGAGTAGTTCTACCGGTACAGTACATCAACGCAGACGCTCAACTTGTATGGTTAGTTCGCTGCAACATTGAACTTGCCCTCTGACTGATGTAGATCAGTCACAATAGTCGGCTCTAACCCCCTTCGCGTGAACACTTTTAGATCGTGGCAGTGATGGTTGCTGGCAGCAGCTAATTGGGGCTGTGCCGAGGAAGAAAGGCACTGTGGACAATATCCCAACCTGTGATGAGCTGACCTCGAGATTCCAACAAGAGTAGCCATATTTAGACCACATCGGGGTCAGTTCTTTGAAGTATCGCAGCTCTACATTCAAATACCGAGTATCTCAATCCGAGCATGAGAACTGTTTCAGTCACGGTGGTGGAAACGTGCAGGGGCAACTTCAAGCAATTACAAAACTAGAGGCCGTGGGCCTTACGGCCATCCTATGCGGCCACGGTGTCTCTGAATCACCTCAGTGATCATCCGACCATCCGACCCCTCTAATACTTGGTTGAGTGCCTTTCTACCATCGACGCCATAGACATCCAGATCCGCTCCGGCGGCACGCAGAAGATCAACGATTTCAACGTGTCCCCGCTCAGCCGCTCTGAGAACCAGCGGAACGCCTGCCTTATCCCTGCAATTGAGATCCACTTTCTCGACGGCAACCAAAAGCCTGATCACTTCAGCATGCCCGTCCCATTCCGCTCCCGGCAGAGTCGGGTCTGGTATCTCGGAGGGGATGACAAGAACTGGAAAACGTGGAGATTCAGCCACTGGCGCACAACCATAGACGGCTGCGTAGAACAAAGCTGTGTCCCCCCACGTATCCCGGTCATTGACCACAACCCCGGCGCCCGCATCCAGTAAGTGCTTCACAGTCGCGGCATCCCCCGATTGCGCCGCGTGGGACAGCACCGTTCTTCCCGTGCAGTCCCGGCCGATGGGTCTGGCGCCTGCAGCCAGCAGCATTTCCACCGCAGCGGCATTCCCGACCCTGATGGGAAAGGATGGGGGTTCCGGCATCATCCCGCGCAGGGACCGTGACCCCACGCTCGATCAGTTGGTGGACCAACGCATAGTTGTGGTGGACGACCGCCGCCACCAGCGGCGTCCACCCCGCGCTGTACCGCGAACGCACGTCCACCCGTCCAGTGCGGAGCAGTTGTTGCACGATCTCGAAGCGGCTGTCCTGCGTCGCCCGATTCAACGGGGTCGTGCCAAGCTCATCCGCCAGATCGGGATCCACTCTCTCAGACGCGAGGAGCCTGTCCACAACGCCCGCAGCGCCCTGCTGCACTGCCGCATGCAGAGGCGTCTTGCCGAGGACGTCCGCCGCGTTCGGATTCGCCGGGCCATCGGCAAGCAGGAAGTCAACAACGGCCTTGTGCGCGCCCATCACCGCCACGAACAGCGTGGTGTGGCCCACCGCGTCCCGCGCCTGCGCGTCGACGCCCTCCCAGCCCAGCAGCTGGTGCACGATCGCCGCCTGGCCCGCGCGCACCGCTGCCAGAAGCGGGGTGTCCCCGGCCTACTGGATGCGGACGTGGACATCGACCCCCGGCCCGTCGACCGCCGTCAGCAGCAGCCGCACCAGCTCCGCCTGCCCGTGCGCGATCGCCTCGTGCAGCGCCGCGGCCGCGTCCGCCTGCATGTACCGCGTCTCCGGCCGGTGCATGCCCGGCGTGTCGCGCATGATGGCGATCCACCGCCGCGCCGTGCCGAGCTACCCAACCCGCGCCGCCCACAGCAGATTGAAGCTCTGGACGTAGTCGGCGCTCGGCCGGTACAGGTACGGATTGAGCTGGCGGTGGAGCTCCCGGCTCGTGCGCGCCAGCGCGTTGATGTCGGCGCGGTGATCCAGCGGGGCCACGATCATTTCGAGGATCTCCAGCAGCATCTGGAGGGGCATTTTCGCCTTTCCTGGGTTTATTGCTTCTGTGAGTTGATATCAGATCTGGTTCTTGGGATTGGGTGGGTGGTTTGTCCGGCGCACCGGTACCGCTTCCCCACCCACAGCTGACACAAAGTGTCTTTTGACAGGTCACTTGGTGCCTGAGGTGTTGACTTCTCGCTCCCGCTACTGCCAGCACTAAGCCTTTCAAGGCAAAGTGGTAATTTACGCCTGTTGCTTATGCATGACAGCGTCCTTGTCTAAGTGACAGGAATCAGGATCCTTTTCAAGTAAATAATCGGCTAGATTGGTATCTTTGTATACATATATATATATATATATACACATGCTTGTGGCTGAGCGGGGCTAAACTGTTATTCGATTGTAATCCCTTGCTTACATACTTCTATAAACCCCCCCCCCCCCGACAACATCTGTTGTAACTCTAGAAAAGCTCAATATTGCTATACCAACCTAGCTATGGATTTAGCATCGCCGCAGCCGGGCGTATTCACCTAGGAAGAAAAAGAAAGGAAGAAAAAGAAAAGAACTATACTAATAGAAGGAGTGCTATCGTTATATGGTATAATATATATAAGGACTAAGAGGGTGAAATAGCGTGATGAACGAATGACTCTCGCGAGTCCAAAGGTGCCAATATATTGCCTTAAGGTGTTGTTGCTAATCTTCCTAATTCGCGAGGTGCCGCTCCCAGATAAGAGATCGCGGTCTGCTCGCTTAGTCATCACGTGACCGATGCCTGAGGCCTGATATATATAGATTTCCCTTCGCGGATACCGCGAAGGTTGGAAGGGCTGGCTCAGCCCTTACAATATATATAGAGAGTCCAGATCTTCGGTCTATAGTACCTCATCTCTCGGGATGTAACGGGAATTAAGATTCTTTCAAAACAAACAATCGGGTAGATTAGGGTCTCGACAAACTTTTGGATGAGCGGTACCACACTCTTATCAATAAGTGTTATCGGACCTCCCTAAAGGCTTACACAAGGTCTCGTATACAATGCTCCAAGCTAGTAAGCCTAAATCATTACTGCTGTGAACAGAGTCCAGTTTGCCAATCCCGCCGCGCTAGACCATCAAGTAACCCGGAAGAGAGCCTTGATCTCCCGCTTTGATCTGGCCCGTGCTAGATCCACCGGGCTCGATCCTAGCTTGTTGCAGATCTCCGGATCCGCCCCCGCGGCCAGCAGTCGCCGCACCACGGAGACGTGTCCCTCCACGACCGCCATATACAAGGGTGTACATCCCTGACAATCTTGCAGGTCCACGTCGACCCCCTCCGCGTCGAGGAGGCGCTCCACGACCGCTTCGTCGCCCCCTAGCGCCGCGTGGAACAGCGCCGTTTTCCGGTGGATGTCCTGGCTGTTCGGATCCGCGCCGGCCGCCAGCAGCCAGTCCACCGCGACGGCGTTCCCGAGCACGGCCGCCAGGACTACGGGCGGGCGGTCGACCGGCCAGTCAAGCCGGACGCGGCCCGTATCCAGCAGGAGGCGGAGGAGGGTATTCTGGCCGCTGTCCACGGCGGCGTACAGCGGCGGATCGCCGGGCCCGTGCCCGTGCCCGAGCCCGTCCTGGGGATCCGCCCCCGCGCGGACCAGCACCTCCGCCGCCCGCATGTGCCCGGCGTTCGCGGCAATCCACAGGGGCGAGCTGCCCTCGTAGTCGCGCGCGTCCACATCCGCCTCCGTCCGGGTCACCAGCAGCCGCAGCACCGACACATGGTCCGCCTCCGCCGCCAGCGCGATCGCATTGCACCGGTAATAATTCCGCGCATGCACGTCGACCCCCTCCCAGCCGAGCAGCAGCTCCACTACCTTGTGCTGGCCGGCGCGGACCGCCGCCAGCAGCGGCGTGTCCCCGTGGCGCACGCCGCTCACGGCATTCACCTCCGTCCCCGGGACCGCGCGCAGCAGCCACCGCACCAGCTCGGGCTGTCCGTGCTCCGCGGCCAGGAACACCGCCTCGGTCACCGTCGCTCGCATCATCGCCGGCAGCTGGTCCATCCACGGTGTCTGCCGCACGATCTTCAGCCATTTCTGCGCGGTCCCGAGGCGGCCGTGGCGCGCGGCCCAGTTGATGGCGGACTGGCCGTGCAACTCGGACTCGGCGGCGGCGGCGTCGGGATACGGTAGACCGGGAGGGACCAGGTGGCGGTAGGCGTTGAGCCGATATAGACGCCAGTTCAGCCGACTGTACAGGGATCGAGTGGTGCAGACGAGGGCGTTGAGATCGGCTTCGCGGTCCAGCTGCTCGGCGATCATCTGCACCAGCTCCAGCGGCAGGTCGGGCAGCATTGTTCCTCTGGCCGTGGACTTTGTGTTTGGCCTTTTGTTGTCTTCTTCCTAGTTGTTATGGAGGGTGTAAAGTGACGATTTCAGAGTGAAGCTTATCTGAGTGCCGGTGCCAGGTGCAGTGAGGGGAACTCAGTAACTGTCAATCCCTACCTAGGTAGTAGTAGTAGTCAACAACATTGACCATGAGTGGCTGGCGGTGAGTAGTCTGGTCCCGTCCTTGCGTGTGGTTGCTTTCTCTTTGGTGTTGAATGGTGTAATTATGACACCTCCGGCCATTCATTCCTGTCCACGGTTTGAAGCGGCAGAAACACAAAGTCTCTACCCGCCGAAACGTCTACCGCGACTATATCAGGGATGTGGGCTCTACTAGTACTGTGGGTATGTACTGTGCCTTCAGTTCCTAGCAGATGAACATGCAGAGTCGCTATCTAGAATTTGCGAAATGCCATCACCCGCTCGGCTGATTTAGACCGCATGATCGAGATATAGAGCTTCGCTTGATCCGTTGCGCGCTGAAGATTCTGGGTTCTGGCATAGGCACCATGGTGAATCGAACATCACCCCGCCGTCTGCCGACATTCTTCCTCATGGCTTAGGGCTTTGGCGTCCGGCCGGCAGGCGGAGAGAAATTACATGCAGATGGTACTGGGGAGACATGGGCCCCGCCGTGCGCTTCGAGCCGACCGCCGCCTTGCTGGCGGAAGATCTGGCAGCCCCGGTTCACGGACTTCTCCATGGAGGAGATACAACCTGCGCTGGGAGTAAAGATCACCGGGGCGTTGTGCACGGTAACTGTATTCTTCGAGCTTGCTGGATGCAGGGAATGAGCGTGGTCGCGCTGGCGGGTACGGTAGACTCCTGTGGGAGCCCTGAGGGCAGTGCGGTACCTCCCTCCAGAACCGGGCCACTATTGCCTGCTACAAGCATAGCTGTATTTCGTCGGCATTGGATCTCCTTGGTGTCGTATCGGGCGAGTAAGACGCCTAGTCATGCGTATCACGATGCATGTTAATTCGCAGCCGGCAAGATTTGGGTTTCCGGGTTAATGTGCCTGCGCCGGGAGTAGGTCTTTTACACTTTTCTTCTTCTTTCGTATGCGGAATTATCTTGGTTGAGGGTGCGTTTGCGCGTATTGATGTGCTGGGTGCTAATTATGCATGCCAGTTCATTCCTCCGAGTTGGCGGCCGGGCTGATCAACACCCGCAAGCCTGAGTGGGGACCCTTCCAGGATCAGCGATTCATCCCGGCGCGACGGCTCGGTGGGGACGAGGAGATGGCTGGTACCATACTGTTATCTGGCCAGCCGTGCGGGGAGTTACTCCAATGGATCGAATCTGGTGGCGGATGGGGGGTTGTCGGTGGTGCAGGCGACTTATCAGGCTTGTGCAGTGCAGATGAGTTGTGGATACGGTGGACTAGGGCTATATATGTGGAGGAGTTTTCGTTTTGACTTGCAATAGTAGCTGTTCCTCCAAGAATCTCTTTCTGACAGTTTGCTTCCACTACCATCTATGTCCACTTTGTCCTAACCGTAAGCTATGGGTACAACTGCTCCAGGCGCTTTAGAGTGTCTCTAGCCGCGGCCTTCCATTCTGTCTCTCGAAAATCATACGGCCAGCCATACTGCTCCTGTAGGACCTTTTTGATCATTGGGTACTGCACAAATCCGGATTAGCAAAAAGGGTCTCTCGAGGAATAGAGAAGGGTTACGCACCATCTTCCCACCATGCTCATCATAGAAGCAGCCATAGCTCTCTTGACCACCCGGGATGATCTCCAGAGACCTGAGCTTGTTTACATACTCCGCCAAAAACGTTGGTGCATGATGGGAAGGAAGGCTTCGGAAGAGGGAATTGCCGTGCTCATCTTCTAGCTCGAGTTCTTCCCAATCCGGTGCTCGGATAATATCTAAATTGGTGAGCAGGTACTCATGCTCTGGGATGCGGTGTCTGAAAGCCAGCATCGCACCGAGGAAGCTGACGATGGAAACATACTTTCTTGTGTGTCAAGAATAAGGTGAATCCCTTCATCATCCGCGCCCGCGAGAGCGATCTCGTGCGGGAGAAGGAAATCGGTTCGCGGCTCGTCGAAAATCCAGCGACCCGGATCGCGACCGTCTCGAATTTGACGGTCTTCGGTGTATGCGAATGCTGTGGACCACGGCTTGAAGGGAAGATCGGCCGCGATGTGGTAAGAGACTGGATATGGCAGACGTCGCATCAAGGAGATCACCTTAGGACTGAGATTGAGCTCTTTGCAGATAGCTTCATTGATGGAATGGCCTTCTGGTGGGGGCCAGACAAGTTCCTTCTCGCCATCGGCGCGGTTGTTCATGTAGCCAAGCTGGACGAAGATACGGTAGATATCGCCGACCAGGGTAACAATTGTGTCCTCGTTGTATGGAAGTCGTGCGATCGGGTATTCCTCCTCGATTACCTTCTCTTGGCTCGGCTGCCCCGGGAGGCGTGGGGAAGAAGACATCTCGGGAGGGACTGGTCTGAGAAGGTTGGTGATCTCTGGCCTCGAGACTCTCGGGTGATGACGGCGGCTCCAGAGGAATGAGACGAGGGTTATGATAAAGACAGAGACGAAGATTTGCATGCAAGTGCCAACTGAGGCAGCGCAGACTATTGAACAGAAGCGCATTGGAACTGACGTCAGAAGGTATTGACCGTGGAAGGATTCCTGGAAGTGTCAAAAGACGCGGAAAGAGGGTCTTCCGGTTCGGTTCAGGGGCACAGAGGGAATTTCACACTTATTTAGCGTATATTTTGGTGTAATTAGATTGAGGATTGTAGGGTAGATAACATGAACTAGTGCCGGAAGGTCCGGTCCGTGTGAGAGGGACCGTGTGTGAGGGGGTCAGTCAATTGGTTTCATGTGATCACAGTACCGCTAAGTAACTTATTAGTTATTCGGTTCCCCTCATTGAACTGATACAATACAGTACAATTACAGTATTGTATAGTAAAATCTCGCAAGTAGATGATCTCCTGGACATTTCCCATCTAAACAGCAACACAATAGTAGTAGTCCGGCCAGAGACCACTACAGTCCGATGCTACATCCGGGTTCCATTCAATAAACTCAGCCTGTGTGATTCCATGATCCACCGCAATCGCCCAGCATCCATCCCCGGACTGCGCCTCATAGAAACTGGTGCAACCGGTGACCATGCCCGTTTGGGTTGGTGTTGGGGTGGTGACCTCACCGGTCGTCGTCGTCGTGGCGGTAGCTGTTATGCTGCTGCTAATGTTAGCAAGGGGAATTCCCGCTACACAGTAGCTATAGCCCGGCCATAGATTACTGCAAGAGGAATCGATGTATGTGTTCAGAGCGATGAATTCGGCCTGAGTGAGCCCGTACTTGGACTCGATACTGTCGCAGCCGTCACCGGCCTGCGCTTCGTAATATTGGTAGCACTCGGAGGTGGTGCCGGTGACGGTCGCGCTAGGAGGAGTGACAAAGCTTGCGGTGGTGGAAATGGTAGTTGTTGGTGTCGTCGTTGTGACATAGGTTCCATTAATAGGCGCAACACTGGAGGGGCACATTGATGGGTTAGTTCTCCCAAAGAAGATGAGGAATTAGTGCTTTGAGGGATGGGAAGAGAGTCCACGTACCAATAATCATCACCTGCTAGCAGATTGCCGCAAGTGGCATTAATCGAAGGGTTTAATACTGTTTGCTGGAATGAGTGTCTAGTCTTCAGATCTTGGAGGTCTCCAACATACACTTGAATTGGTCCAGTGTTAGACTGTATGCTTCGCAGATTAAAGCACAGTCATCACCACTTGCGACCGTATAGTATAAGCCACACTCAGCAGTGGTACCAGAAGGAACAGGACTTGTCGGGGTTGCTGCTGTGGTATATATCGTTTTCACCGAAGCAGTAGCGGAGGGCACAACATAAGCACCACCCGGAGGACTAAGATGGGAGTTAGCTATAACATTCAACGAAAGATATCTCAGACTCACCCAGAGCACACCGTATCTCCGTGTGCCATAATGCTCAGTCCAATGTATGGGTTCCAGGTCAGAAACTGCGTAAGAGTAAAATTCGCATACCGCGCAACCCACTCAGCAACAGTAATGATGTTGTTGTCAATGTCAACTGTAGTAATTGGGCAAGACAAGGGCGCACATATTGTGCGGTTGATCAGTGTCATGCAGTTCAAATCATTGTTGAGATTCATCAATCCGGCCGAAGGCACTTGAAAGTACACGGTGGCTTCTTGACATGTCATGTTCATGAATCCGGTGACGTTCAATGTCTGAGGACAGACATCGGTGACTGGGCCAGGATCGGTGTCAAATATGATATCACTGGTATATGTCAGCTAGGAATTCGCACGTTTGTACTTTATATTTCAAACGTACGCAGTTTCATGGGCGGAGTAATCATTGGAAGGGCTTATTGTCAAGTTGCTCCACCCACAGTTCGCCTGCATATTGGTCCAAATTTGTGCAGTGAGGTTACTGTTGATCATGTCAGTCGAGGTCGCAAATGGCAGCGAATAATGACCATACTCCCAGACATCTCCCCAAGGGGACTCCAACCCATATCTAAATTTCTGCCTGTAGATCATTTAGTCGCAAGGCCACAAGATCAATGATCGAGAAGACCTACAAAAAACAAGAAGAGCATTGAATTTCCAATGGATATTCATCATATTCCAAGGGCTCATACCAACCGTAGTTGTCGTCATCAATAGGATCAGGTCTGGTAAGGTAGTAGTCCAGGGCTTCCATCTTCCCTAGCCCAGCCATGCTGCTCGCGTTCTCGAATGTAAAGTCGAAGGGGCTGAGACACGTGCCATCTACGTCCACCACGTATTCCCAGTAACCCTCTGACGCATCATAATAGCACTTGTTTGTGTAAGTAGGCCAGCTGGCTTCATCCACGAGCATCATCTCAGTGATATTCCAACTAATCCGCAATGACATTCATTAGTTTGCCTGCGCGCAAAAATGCGCCACTCGAAGCTTACCTGGCTTCCACATCCAGGCAATACTCGTTTGTGCTCTCATCGGCCAAGCAGATAAGATCGTATTTGTATTCGAAATGACTCATGAAGTATGGAAAGGTCCAATTTTGGTTATCCACAATGAAGTTATCTTTGCAGTTGGTGTCTACAGCTGTGGCTAGTGCTGCCAAAGATGACTTGCATTCGCTAGTACACAAGTCGTTCATCCACGAGGTGTTCCAATCTACTAGTATCAATAACAGGGGAAAGCTTCCAGATTGAGGCGCTTGAAACACTGACTGACGGACTGAATAGGATATGTCACATATTGGATAACGTTCTCTGGGCAGTCGATGGTGGTATTGAACGCAGCGTCGCAGGCATCGGTGATGTTGGACGAGAAAAGCTGTTTTTGCGCACCGTTATATAGCGTCGTGGCCAAGGACAGCTGCCCAAAGCCAAGTAGGGCGAAACACAACCATAGTGAGTTCATTGCTGTAAGTTATGCGAGAGGTACGAGAAGAAAAACGAGATGGGGAGACATTTCAAGTACTAGAAACCCAAGGTTGCTTTATCACTTCTGTCTGTTTTATAAGCTGTATTAACAGTATTGTTAGTCTTTTTCGGCCGTTACGCAATCGACGGGAGCCAACAAGTAAATTAATTACCCGCTCAATTCGAAGATACACTAAGCCAACCCGATAGTGATCACGTTGAGTGGGTTGAGATTGCAGGAGCGAAACTAAGTGAATGTCATAGTGATCCCGTCAATCAAATGCCCAGAGCGTCATTTTAACCCACTCGAAGCAAACCAACTAAATCAGCCATGTAAGCACTAGCCATGAACCGGGGTCTTTTAGGGTCTTCTCTGCACTAAATTATAATGGTCGACAAACGGCGATCTTGAGCGTTAAAAGCCTTACCATATCGAGACATGCCGATCCCAAATTTAGCAGGAAAGCCGAGAAGCCCGAGACTAGTAACCAAACCAAGGGACAGACAGGATCAGGTACCCGGTGGCGTGAGCTTGAAAGCTCACAGTTGAGTATAACTCCTTGATGTCGTTCTATCTTACAATCTCAATTTTGAGCTATTCATTATTTACCCCTTTTCTGATATTGTGGAAGCGAAATGAGCAAGCGGCCCGATTGGAATATCTCTGTCCGTCTATTAGCAGCTATTGACGGACCCTGGACTAGACTCGGGGGAATGTAAGAATTGGGAAAGTGGTAGTAGACCAATGCCAGGTTGAAGAGAAAGGCAATGGCGCAGATAGAATAAGAGATATAATCTTTCCTGGCCTTGCAAGCTGTGCGCGTGTCTATGCCTTTCAAAAGCAACAGGATGCCTCTTCTATTGCTCTTCGTTAGCCTTCTGGAGCTCAGTCAGCTGGCCATTGCCAACATTCCCAGTGGAAGCTGCTCGTCCACCGAAGACTGTACTTCGGGATGTTGTAGTACCAGTGGGTTTTGTGGATTCGGACCTACCTTCTGTGGCGAGGGGAACTGTACCAGTTCCTGCGATGCAAAGGCGGAATGCGGTCGTGAGTGAACTATTTATCGGAGATAATTCCTCGTATGCGCTATATTGACATGGCATAGCGTACGCCGATACCGATAGTTATGATTGTCCCTTGCAGGTGTGCTGCTCGCAGTATGGCTTCTGCGGAACAACAGATGAGTTCTGTGGAACAGGGTGCATTACAGGATGTGATGAGGTGAATGAACCGTGAGTCGGACCTACAACCGTTTGTCTTCTTCTTTCATTTAATTGAACTAAATATTTATACATTCAATCCTCTCCTGGTAGGTCTTGCTCTGGCTCGAGTAGCGATACGCGGATAATTGGATACTACTCGAGCTCGGCTTACACGCGCACGTGCAACTCCTGGAGTCCGGAGAACATCGACCCGGGACTCTGGACACATCTTATCTATGCATTTGCGCTCATTGGCTCCGACTATAGAATTGCGCAAGGGAATTCGTTCGACACAGAACTATATCCCAGATTCACCGGGCTTAAGCAGTCCCGTGCAGGTCTGAACACCCTGATCTCGGTGGGGGGTTGGGATGCTGGCGGAACGATATTTTCAGATATGGTCAGTACCTCAGCGACAAGATCAACCTTTATTAACTCGGTGATTTCTTTCATGGCGAGCTACGGCTTTGATGGGATTGATCTGGACTGGGAATATCCAGCCGCATCGGACAGAGGTGGTCTTGCGGCGGACACAGAAAATTATGTCGCTCTTGTCAAAGAGCTGAAGGCAGCTTGCGGGAATAGATATACGGTTACGGTCACCTTGCCCTCCTCATATTGTTTGTTATCTGTTACCTACAAGCCCGTTTTCACCTCTGACTTTGCACCATAGGGTATCTTCAAGGTTTTGACGTGTCGGGAATGGAACCCTATGTTGACTGGTTTCATTTTATGAGCTATGATATCCATGGCACGTGGGATGGCAATAGTCCTTATACAAAGTCTGTCGTGCAGCCACACACAAATTTGACCGGTGTGTATTGTCCTTCTCATACCGTAGAATACTTCGATGGTGACCCTCGGGACTTTAGAGATCAAGGAAGGGCTCGATCTACTCTGGCGCAATGAAATCGATCCTCAGAAGGTAGTGCTCGGAGAAGCATTCTACGGCCGGTCTTTCACTCTGTCTGATACATCTTGCACCGCCCCTGGATGTCCGTTCAGTAGTGGTGGTGATCCTGGGCAATGCACAGCCACATCCGGCATCCTATCAGATGCGGAGATTCAGGGGGTGATTTCCGAGCATGGCCTCACGCCGACCTTTGATGAAGCAGCCGGGATTAAATACATTGTTTGGAATGAGAACCAATGGTAAATCAAGGGAAACTACACTTTCTCATCAAAACCGAGCGCTGAACCACTTGATTTCCAGGGTATCATATGACGATTCGGAGACGCTTGATCTTAAGAGGACATTTGCGAACGAGAAATGCTTAGGCGGACGCATGGTCTGGTCAGTCGACATGGACGACAATACTTCCAAGCAAGCATCCGTGAACTTGAATGCAGCTGGACTAGAGCTGATAGGGGACGACGTTTCTGCAAATCCTGCTTTTGCAGTCAGAAAGCTGTCGGCAACGAGCTCCCAAAATGCTGTCAACCTGGTTTCCTACTGGACTGACTGTGCTGCTGAGCCTCAGTGTAACGCAGGATTTACGCTGTGGACAACGGGCCACGGAAAGGTGTACGATGCCGACAAAGGTGTCTATACGGGCGATGGGTGTCACGGTGGAGGGAAAGGATTCAATCGCGGCCTCTGCGTGGAATCCGATGTTCAGGCAGTCAATTGCCAGTGGTACGGAAAGGCTAAAGGCTGTTCCCAAACGTGCCCTGCAGGTACCATTCTACTCGCCCAGAATACGCACATTGGTGGCGCAAGCACTGGCTGTAAAACCGGGCACTTCTCCAGCTACTGTTGCGAAGAGATTTACACCAATTCCCTCGCGGTTTGTCCACAGACCAATGTCAACAATGCCCTTACAGGTGGACTGGGCGTTGTTCGCAAAGATGCAACGTCTGTCCGACTCCTGAAAGACGCCCCCGATCTGAGCACATTCCAAGAATGCTTTTGGGCCATAGTGGGCTTTCTTTCTCTAGTAGCCGCGGGGAACTACCTCGTGAACAACATTCCCGGTCACTGGAATGCGAACGGGCAGTTTCAACCCCAGCAAAACCGGGTCTATCCAGCATCAGTGACGGCCCAAGCATGCACCACGACTACCACATCTCACACCACCATCACCACCCTCACCTCGAGCCCGAAAACCGTCACTTGCGATGGCAACAGATACCCTCAGGCATGCGCACACTATAGCTCGGTGATCGACTTACACCAGTATTCCACGCTGGTTTGCCCCGTCAATAAGTTGGTCAGTCGCACAGCCACATCTACCTGGACCCAGCAGCATGATGCTGCATGGCGGTCATGGGTCCCTAATCTCCCCGCCCGCTACAAGTACAACCGCTGTGATCTCGACGAATATCCGCCCTTCGCATATGTGGAAAGAACCGGATCACCATACACTCAATGGATCCGCTTCCTACCCGGAAGCGAGAATCGTGGCGTCGGAAAGCTGTGGAATGGGGGCTGTGCGCAGTCCCGCAAGACGACCACCACCCAGGGTGGGCCGATCACCAGCAGCACGTGCACCGAGATTGTCTCGACAATATACACTTTGAACGGGCTGGTCATGGAGTTCACCAATGTGCAGGGCTATTCCATGAGCGACAATCCCTGCCTGCCGGTGGTGATTACGGACGATCCAGGATTTGCTCTATTCACCAACGACCCTTGGTACGTGGCAGTCCAGCAGCAGCATAATTCGGCCGCCTACGCATTCCCCCCAGTTGCTGCGCTTACCCAGGGGAAGACTGCGCCTCGAATCGGGAGAAATATTGCGAAACGGGAGAGCTCTGACTTCTGGGTAGTGGATGAAGGGAACTCGTCTCGTCGAGCAACCCCGGAAGAAGTGTTTGAGGACATGGGTCTCATCAGATGCGAGTCCACAGACTGTGAGAAGGAGCTGAAGAAGATGGGACGGCTTCGCGATCAAGACCATGATCGTGGTGTGAGTGATACAATCTCCAGCGCCCCGGTCGTGCTCACAACTTCGCTGGAAGCGACACCAGGCTCGTCGCGAACCGACTCTAGGAAGGTGGTAGTTCCCTCACAACCGATCGAGACGGGCAGAGGGGTTCGGAACCACTTCGAGCGACATAGAAGAAGTGGGACCTCCCATCACCATTGAATTTGCTTACCCGCGAGCAAGCCCAACCTGGTACCTGAAATCGTGGTGAACATTTTGATCTTGAGGTAAACCTCGTATGGCGGCCTGTAAATGTGTCTGACGACTGCAATATTGGTTATAACTACAGTACATCGAATTGGGAACTCAGTTTGCCTGCTGCATCTATAATTTATCTTCATCTGATCTTTGTCTCCCGTTAGTTGTTGCCTCCTCTAGCTTTCAAATAGTTACTATCGATACTTTTTCGCTTTCACCTGTTCTGTTCCACGCGCATAGACATACATGCTATCTCCTACATGCATAAAACCCCAAAATAAATAGTACAGTGACGTATATGATGAAGTCTGCATATAAAAAGGTATTTCACACTTCATTTGTACATCAGAAACAAATCACCCAACTTTATGGCTGTAATCGCCCGCCATGCTCGACACCGAGGCTCGTGCGGAGCTTGGTAGCTTGCGAAAATGGTGTGACAGCCAAATTATTCGGTCTCACTCCAGTCACCCGCCGGCAGGACTGATCTAGTGAAAAGCATGGCCGTAATTTTAAGTCAGCTTTCTGGAGCGGAAACATTGTACATTAACTCGATCTCAAAGATTGTTACCCTGAGCCTGCCCTAGCCGCTCCCAAGCTCGAACGCCCTCAGCGCGAATGCTTGCTTTGACTTTACAGCTTTGCAGCCAGTATCGAGAAGACTGCAGACAGAAACGCAAATAAGCTGCAGTCATCACCTTACTCTTTCTTTTTCTGATTTTTGTCTGTATACGTTTCGGCAATGTCGGCAAGGCTAAGTATCATGCTCTACCCTAGTAGGTGCTTTGCTTCGCTGACGAGCGGTTGCCTCCGATTTCTAGTCAATATAAGGGCATTCCGCATATCTGAAATTTAGGGAATCCAACTATCAATAGCGTCTGCATGTAAGCCAATAATTATATGTGCACCGTGTTTCGATGTTCGCTGATGTCTGTTCTTGGCATTCAGTGCTTAGGCCACCGCCAAGCACGAGCTCCGGGCCGTCACCGGTGTGTGCAGTGTGTGATTGGCAAGCATAAGATAGCTCAGTATGCCAAGATATGGATTAGGTTAGCTACCACGCGAACGATCAGGTTGATAAGGCTACGGGGAGTGGCAGAGCCCTTAGCACCGCATTGCTCTAGCGCCGGGGTCTTGGCATACAGTCGTGATGTGGGTTCGCTATGGCGGTGGCTGGGAACGTTGAAGCTTCTCGCAACGTGAAGACTTGCTGTCACTGTTGCGCGAGTGGACGCTCTGATGACCGGCGATGGATCCCAGGCACAGCATTGAGATGAACTGCCTACCCGATGCGGGGCCGGCACACGAAGACGAGCCCCTCCTTTCACCAACCACAGCAACACGATACCCCGCTATTTTAACGCCAGGGATCTCTATCGCAAATGAAAACGAGACTGAAGCGGAGACCATAAAGACTGATTCCAGTAACGATGAGGCCCACAACACGTCAGATACCCCGTATCCCAGATACGCCAGCAAAGGGCTGCTCGGGAAGTATATCCCCGAGGTCGACGAGCACCATGTGCGATCCACCACGCGCAAAAGCGCCGCATCCAAGCAGTCGACCATGCTACGCAACCAATTCATCACGGCGGCCGTCATCTGTCTGGCGAATGTGGTGACACTGATCTGCTTTTGGGTGTTCTTCCCCCCAGATGAACGAGGCATCGGGACCATCCATATGGGTGACTGCACGGAGATGACGAGCATCAATAGCGCCGCCCACGTGGCTCTCAACGTGCTGTCGTCGCTTTTCCTCGGGGCGGGGAGCTACTGTATGCAGATTCTAGTTGCCCCGTCTCGGCGGGAGATGGACGTGGCACATGCTCGTGGGGTATCGCTCGACATCGGGGTTCAGAGTGTTCGCAATCTGCGCTGGATCAAGTCTGGGAGATTATTCAAGTGGATAGGGCTTGGGGTGTTGTCGATTTGTTTGCATTTATTGTGAGTTCTTACGGTTGCTGTTCCTATGATAGGGTGAATGCTGATACCCAGCGTCTGCGCTGTTCTAGCTGGAACTCGCTCACCTTC
This sequence comes from Aspergillus fijiensis CBS 313.89, assembly GCF_003184825.1. NCBI lineage: Eukaryota > Fungi > Ascomycota > Eurotiomycetes > Eurotiales > Aspergillaceae > Aspergillus > Aspergillus fijiensis. The sequence continues at coordinate 270,170 of NW_024469016.1, read as the reverse complement.
ACATCAACCCCAGTCGTGAGCTATGCAACAGCCACAGTGACGAGCGACTTCCAGACGGTAGGGCGGGATTGGGCCTTGGATTCCATCCCGCCCACTCTCTCCGACAAGAACTGGTCTGCGGTACACGACCTCTACAACCAAATGGCCAACTTCACCCATCTCGACAAACAAGGGTGCATCGATGCGTACATCGACGGTCTTACGACCAAAGGACCATTAGTGGTCGTCGCAGCCAACATCACCGCGGCGCAGAACTACAACCGCACCCTGCTCGACGGCTGGGTTACAGGGTGGGATGTCTGGAGCCATGCCCCCTGGTGGATCTGCGGGGCGTACAACCTACCAGACTACAACCGCCTGTGCACGCGCGAATGGGCCAGTACTTTTATCGATGACTGGGCGGTTGTCGCGTGGGCTCACCAGGAGGAAGGCCGGCCGGGATGGCCATTCTGGGTCAAGGTCGATCACTGCCTTGTCGGGGCCGAGAGCGATATTAGCCAGCGGTGCGGACTGCACTATGGAACACAGGTCTTTGCTGTTGTGAGTGCGTGCACAGTACTTCAATGCGGCTTTATCTTAAGGGTTTGGTGGTCGTACCGCACAAAGTCTGCTCGACGCTACACGGAGAAGACTATGGTTCTGATGGGCGACGCGGTTGCAGAATATTTGGAGTATCCTGGTGATATGTCAAACTCGCAAGTGGTCCATGTATACCCACAGGTCTGGCGCGCTCAGAAGAGTGTATCATGGTTCAAGACCATCCATCGCAAGGCTTGGGCAATATCGTTGAGTTTGTGAGTTTCCCTCCCGCACCCAGAGGCCGAACCGATGTACATTGCAGTGCTAACCGAGAAACAACAGATTCATGCTAGGTATAGCCGCTCCATTAGCCATACTGGTCGACTCAGTGGTCTTCTGGAAAGGCCGGGGCCTGGACATGAGCCTCCCATCCATCGTGCAACTCGGCTTCGGGCTCAACCCAGGCTTCCTCGGCATGAACAGCGAAACCAGCAACTACAGCCTGATGGAGTGCGTCTTCCTGGCCAACATCATCCAGCTCCTCGTCAGCTTCCTCTACCTCTTCTACAACAACATCCTGACGCACCAGCTCGTCGCCGACCAGTGGGTGCGCTTCCTCCGGCCGGACGGGAAGAAGGCTCTTCGCGTGTCAACCCCGCGGGGCATGCAGCGCTCGTCCTATCTCCTTTCCCTGCCCCTCACCTACTCGCTCACGCTAACCATCGCCATGATCCTGCTACACTGGCTCGTCTCACAGAGTCTCTTCGTGGTGCAGACCATCGGCTTCGACACCAACGGCGAGAAGGTCAACTTCCCGCACTTCTCCGGTTCGACCGTCGGGTACGCCCTTCTGCCCATTGTTCTGGCAACCCTCTGCGGGGTCGTTATGGTGGCAGGCCTGCTGCTGCATTCTTTAGTGCGACACCATCATGATGTGCCGGCAGGGTTCCCTGCATGGGGCGCAAGCAGCGCTCACATCGAAGCGCTGTGCTCGGGACGGCCCTCGGATGACGTTGACGCCCATCTCTTTCCCGTCAGCATCGGGGTCGTCGTGTCGGGTCCCCAGGACCAACCCTATCTGACCTTCTCAACGGATACCGGGTTGCGCTCGCCCGAGCGGAACGAGATGCTTATGCTCCCTGCACGGATGGCAGGACCAAAGGGTTCAAAGGGAAGGGAGCCGCGGGCGCGTCGAATGTGGGGTTCCTTGAAGACTCTGCCGCGGAGACTAGGTTTTTAGGGTTGGCAAAGATAGAGTGGGTCTGTAAACGGGATGAGGTTAACTGAGGGGGAATACTTAAGCATACAAGACACACCCAGCAAAGCTTTTATAAATAGTAACGTTAGTAGGCAATGGAAATTGCAAAAAGACAAAAACATACAACAGAAGGGATTCGCTGGTGGTCACCCACCCAACTACTAACCTCCCGGCGTGTGGCTTAAGTACGGCTGAGCGGACGGGAAGCCCTGTTTTCCACACCCTGTGGTCGTATGTGCTAGAATTATGTAACACAGCATTTACATACCAACTGTAGTATTTGTAGGAGTGAGCGGCCAAGCAGGAGTATCCCATGTCAGACGCAGTCAATTGCGCTAGATCCAGAATGCGCTTCGAGGGCTCTCTGAGTGCTGATTCTATATCTTACTACAAGCTCATGTTTCTTTTGAAACTACCCTGGCAGCAAAATGTGTCGGGCATGGTCATGTCCGATATATATAGTAACAAGATACGTCTATGGATGCATGAAGAGGTTCGCAAAGCCCTACGACATCACCTCAAAAGAAGATGGTCGCCCGTGCAAGAGAAAAGGATGCTAACCAGAGACTTGGGCAATAATCTGGAAACATAAGCGAGCCTGCCCGGAACATGAGGATCAACAGGATGTATCTATGAGCGGCGGGCCAAACGTCAACGTCGTCTCGAGGTACAGAGTCACCGGCGCCAGAAATCCCAGCTTTCTCGCAAAGAGCAACTCTCGGCGCCCCGATCACAGGCTAGCGGGTAGGCAGCCTGACAACAGCACCGGCAGCAGAGTGAATGAGAATCGACCCGCCTTTTTGAAGGCGACCTAGATGAGCAATACCATACATATAACGCCATTAAAAAGACTGCTGGGAATTCCTCCGTAGAGGCTAGGTGGTCACGAAATTTAATGGTGGTATGGGCCTTGTTTAGAACCAATATCTTGAACGTTCCTGATGCCATACCACACACTTGATCGCCGAAGGCGAAGCCCTTCACCTTTTATGCAATCCGCCGCATTGTTCCCCCGTTACTCGTGTCCAATATATGTATCCGTTATTTGGTCGAGTGCTTGAATGAAAGAAAATAGCCCTCCACTTCTACGCGGGCCCACCGCATGGTAAACATATGTCCCAGACTCTTCAGGTACCGAAAGCAAGATAAGTGGGGAAATATGCAGTGCAAGCCGTTTCAGCACATCCTCACGATCGATGAAGATTCAGCCGTCCGCCCGAACAGGGCAAGTCCCTGAAACTTGACTCGAGCCCAGCTTCTGCTAACCCTCTCGGTGGGATGAAAGAAACAGAACCGCCGATGAATCTCGGACCGGGATTCGAACCTGATCCGGAAGGCATTGGCTGCAGCCTGGAGCCTGGAGCATCATCCGGATAAATGCTTTCTCGGTCACCGGTGGCGAGTGGACCCTAAGATCCACCGGCTTACGCTTTTTTGAATTTATGTTTCTGCTCCAAATGCAACCTTAAAACCTGAAGCACTGATCTTATTGAACGTTAATGAGTGAGTTGACTTTATGACAGGCCGCATAAACACTGAATACGCCCTGGTGGCCACTATGCCCGTCAGCTTGCATAGTCAAGAAGGTAACTAGGGCTGGCCACCGGACGACGGCACGGAAAAGAATTTAAGCTTAATTGTTTGGCTAGTCCTCATCGTGAGACAACTGATGAAGCTTAATTAACCCCCTGGGTCAATCGGTGGGTCTTTACCATATCTGAAGTTCTGAACCAGTTCTGGACGCGCGTTCGTAGCTTGGCAGTGGTGACCTCTGATCTCCCATCTAATCTCCGAATTGCACCTACACGTGTATCTCCGAGTAGTACTACAACTACCAGTACAGCACACTCCTATAAGAAAGGCTCCCATCCTTCATTTCACGGTGGCTTGATTATCCAAACAGTCCTTCGCTCACTCTCTTTATCCTTTCTTTTTCCTCCATTGTCAAGTCTTCCTACCATGCGTCAATACTCGCGTGCTGCCGCGGCCGCCGTTGCTCTGGCAGCAACTGCCCGCGCCACCAATTCCTCGTCGCTTGCCACTCTCTGTACCGTCGCTCACGTCCAGTCGGCACTTCCTGCCAATGGCACTCTCCTCGGCATTGACATGATTCCCTCCTCCGTGACAGCCAAGACTGCCACCAGCTCCGGCTACGAATACTGCGACGTTTCCGTTTCCTATGTCCACACCGGCAGCAGCGATGAGGTCGTCCTCAACTACGGCTTCCCCAGCCCTGAAATCTTTGCCAACCGCTTCTACGTGGCTGGTGGCTTCGGCTACACTCTGAGCACCAGCATCACTGGAGGGCTGGAGTATGGAGCTGTGGGTGGTGCCACCGATGCTGGCTACGGCGCCCTCTCCGGTACCACCGTCGACGAAGTCAACCTCCTCGGCAACGGCACCATCAACTGGGACCCAATCTTCATGTTTGCCTACAAGGGCTTGGGTGAGATGACTACGGTCGGAAAGCCTTTGACTCGGGCGTTCTACAACCTAGACGATGAGGCCAAGGTGTACACTTACTTCGAGGGGTGCTCGGATGGCGGCAGAGAAGGTGGGTCTTACCAATGCAAATGAACGCTGGGACATACTGATCCTCTCGTTTTGTCCCAGGTATGAGCCAGATCCAGCGCTACGGAGACCTGTACGACGGCGCCGTCATCGGAGCCCCGGCCTTCCGCTACGGCCAGCAGCAGGTGAACCACCTTTTCTCCGCTGTCGTCGAGCAGACGCTCGACTACTTCCCCCCTCCCTGTGAACTGGAGAAGATCGTGAACGCGACCATCAGCGCCTGTGATCCTCTCGATGGACGCTCTGATGGAGTCATCTCCCGCTCCGATCTGTGCCAGTTGGAGTTCAACCTGACCTCCGTGATCGGCGAGTCCTATTACTGCGCCGCGACCACCAGTACCTCTCTCGGTTTCAACTTTGGTAAGCGTAACGACGGCACCCAGACTACTACCACTCCGGCGCAGCGCGGTAATGTAACTGCGGAAGGTGTGGCCGTCGCGCAGGCCATCTACGACGGACTGTTCAACTCCCAGGGCGAGCGGGCTTACCTCTCCTACCGTATTGGTGCCGAGTTTACCGATGCAGAAACCGAGTACGATAACTCCACCAAGTCCTGGGGTTTGGACATTCCCTCCACCGGCGGAGAATTCGTCGGTCGCTTCATTGAGCTGCTTGAGGTCGATAACCTTGATAATCTGAACAACGTCACCTACGATACTCTGGTTTCGTGGATGAACGAGGCGATGATTCTCTACATGGATACTCTGCAGACCACCCTGCCCGACCTTACTACCTTCCAGTCCTCCGGCGGCAAGCTCATTCACTACCACGGCGAATCCGACCCCAGTGTCCCCACCGCATCGTCCGTCCACTACTGGCAGTCGGTGATGAAGATTATGTACCCCAGCCTGGGTTCTTCCAAGGCGATCGAGCAGATGAAGGAGTGGTACCAGCTGTATCTGGTGCCCGGTGCCGCCCACTGCGCCCGCAACAGCCTGCAGCCCAACGGCCCCTTCCCCGAGGACAACATGGCCACTATGATCAAGTGGGTTGAGAGCGGGGTCCAGCCTACCGGTCTCAACGCTACGGTCGATGCGGGCGCGTACGATGGGGAAGTGCAGCAGCTCTGCCAGTTCCCCAAGCGGCCTGTTTGGAAAAAGGATGCGTGGAAGTGCGAGAGCGACGACGAGGGAGCCGATACTTTCTACTACACTTTCCCTGCTTTCAAGCTGCCTGTCTACTAGACTTGTTGTCTACTAGACTTGTTGTCTTCTAGACCCCAAATGTGGATCGCTTCCAGCGCCGTATAATCCCTGGGGTATAGGGAGAGTCTCCACGGATTACCCCGTCGAGCGTTACTTGGCCAATTTCTTCTTGTCTTCATTTTCTATGCGATTTCACCTTTTTCCATTTACCTTTAACATCTTCGATGCTAATGTGCATCCATTTTGTCCTATAGTAGACATAGATAATATTATTGAACAGAGTGGTGCTCCACTTCTCAACGTGTGGACCGTGGCCTCGTCACCCCTTCCGTCATCCCGAGCTTCACCCCTGGACACCATAATCAAATTTGGAAATTATTTCCGAGGTAGTACGCATTCCGAGTTAGGCTTCTGAGAACTAAGCCCTTCTTGTTTTAGATTAAGTATGACTCCCCCTCCCCATCTACTCTCAGCTTCTTCGATATGTTTCTAATTCATCCAGCGTATCCACTCAACTACCTAGCCCTTCAACGCAGCACCCTGCTCCGCGTCGCAGTGATCAAAGAAGTTAAGGCCACAAAAAGGCGGAATTCGTCCCTCAAGGGGCCCCCCCTCCCCCTTGCCCAGAACTTTATACTGTGCGGCACATACCGACCGAGAACAGAATCAGCCAGCTACCTGTCTTTCCCTCTGGTGAGAGCAAGGGCCTAACTTAGTGCGCGAAGATCCTCTTTACTCCTCCTACTATACGTACCAAGGGGCCAAGATCTTTATGTTTTCTTTCCGTGACAATGCTTCCGACCATTCGTAAAGCTCGATCTACCGGAAAAGAGCTCGATTAGTATTCCAAATATCTCTGCCAAGGTCTGAGTTCATTCCCGGTTCGCCACAGCAGTGCACCATTGCGGGGAGCCCGCGTGGTGTGATGTATAATCAACTTGATTCTAGACATTGACCCCAGCATCCATTTGCTATTATTGCTACAGGTGAAAGAGAGTATTCTCGACTAATAAGACACATCTTACAAGCAGACTTTAGAGAAAGTCCTCAGCACACAATCGTCATTTGTTGCAAAGGCTCAAGCCAAAGGTGTTACAACCAGGATATCTTATGATGACGTGCTTTCCCTCATATTTTCAGCAATCATTTGTTTCTTCTCTCCACATGGTCTATAGCATAGGGTGCACTCGAGAGGCTAGTTGTCCCCCTCTACCCGAAAACCGTGGCAGATTTCCAGACCCATATTAGCTCCTTGTTGCCTCCAGCGCCCATCGAAGTCCAGTCCCAGCAGGAACCTGAAGTAATCTAAAGCCCCCACCGCGCCAACTTCTTCTGCCCCTCATCCGTAAATAACAGCAACCCGTTCGCATACCCCACCCCCCAGATCATCGGATACCGCCAATGGAACCACATCGGATGCTCAGTGGCCCCGAACCACCCAAAATTCCGATCCAGATTGTAGCACAGATAGTTGCAGCTGCTGAGCACCAGCAACGAGAGGATGCCCGTGAAATGCGCCGCCTTTTTGCCGTAGTGGTGGTCGACGATGAACAGGTTAATCAGCCCCCCATGGCGCCGCCCATGCCCAGCGGGCAGAAGACGAGCGTCCACAGGACCTTATAGAAGAGGTCGCGGGTGCCGCTCATGATGAAGACGCCGACCGCCAGGAAGATGGTCTCTGCCACGAGGGAGCTGAGGTAGAAGAGGAGGAAGGGACGGAGGTAGATGGTGCGGCGTTTGCGGGCGGTAGGGAGGTCTGCCTCGGCGGTTATGATGGGTTGGTATTGGTAGGTGGTGCTTGGAGCCATTGTTCTGCTCTACTGTTGGTGTGATTTGGGGTCGGATATGGAGTGCTGCCTTCCGAAGTAACTCCGGTGAATAGCCATGAACAAGATTTTATATGTTCTCATTCCTGCGTGCATCGTGTCTTAATCCGGGGTTGGGTCTTCTTGCTGCGCACGCTCCCTGCTTTTCTTGCTTCAGTTCGCATACCTCGGCGTCATTATTGATTAGATCAAGTGCCGAGGAATTGAGCGCTATTGAGAGTGACATTTATTCTTAGGCTGCAACATCATTGGGTGTAGCGTCGGCGTGGTGCAGAGAACGAATTGTGAATCGCTTACGCCCACTTTCTCACGACACTCTACTGATCCTTCTGTTCGGCTAGTGAGCGAGTGCTTTATGCTCAAGTGATTGTCCATACACAGGCAATTCATGCTACCAGAACTATAATCTCTCAGAAGCCTCCCTGCCCTTCAGATTTCTCGCCGCATCAACCACCAAAGCCACCTGTGTACTCGTCGCCACCAGCTCCCCCTGTTCATTGTGGATGACCACCTCCAAGTCCGCCCGACTTCCACGGAGCATCCGCGTCACGACATGCGAATGCAACCATTCGACCCCCTCTGCCGGAAGCCGGGTCTTCAAATCCACATTCAAGGTGACGGAGGGATACCAGAACGGCCCAGCCTTAGCTTCTGCGGAAATCGCACCGGCCTGCTTTAGCCTCTGTATCTCCATCGCACCCATCCGGTTCAATGCAGGAGGAAACATATCCGCCAAGTACAGCACGGCTTCATTCGACCACCGAGCGGGTTCCCCTCCCGGCGTGAAGCGCGCCCATTGTTCGACCACCCCCTTCACCTGGTCCTCCAGTGTCTTGGCTGACGCGAGGGTAAACACCGGGAAGAAGAGCTCCGCATGTCCCGCTGCAAACAGTCCAGGCGGAGGGGACTGGTTGCGCACCCATGCACCGTCGCCTCCTTTCTCCGCTAAGGCACGGAAGTCGACCTCGGGTGGAGAGAGAGTAGCCTGCCAAGGGCCTGTCACGGCCGGACCCACTTCGTACGCTGGTGGACTCACGGTGATATATCCGACCACTTTCACCTCGAGCTCACGCCCATGGTCCTTCTCGTCCTGCACTTCCGGCGTGGTTCCTGCCGCAGGGCCGGGGTTGTTGCGGGGTTGCGATAGGGATACGTGGATCGTGCTGATCCTCGTCCCGATCTTGATTTCCTGGACGGTCAAGACAGCGGGACCGGCGAGTGTCCGTCGCAGGAACGACAGTTGCAGAGCAATCGGTTCGGCTCTGCTTTGTTTGCGAGCGAAGTGCACAGCCGCGGTTCGATAAAAAATACTCATGGTGTAGCCACCGTGTGGTACTGCAGCGATTCCAGTCACTGTTGTTAGCCTCTGCCGGGATCTTGCATACCGCAGGTGAGGGGTTCGGTTTTTCTTACCCTTCCCAATACACCAGGCCGGGTCAAGCCATGCAGAGTAGGTGTTGGGACCGATCGGGGTCACGGCCATCGCTTTTTCAAAGAGCGAGGAGTGCGCGGGTTCTGCCATTGTCCTCGATCAAGGATGACAGGCCTAATTACAGTATACAGCACAGTACAAGGATGGTGATAATCCGCAAGACGACTCGATTCCAGCGGAAATGTGCAGCAGTTTTGTTTTCACGGAGCCAGGAGAGGCAATTCACTAGATCAGAGCTGCCGGCCAGTCACGTCATCTCGTCAGCATAAGTGCAAGCATTTCAACCTCGGCAGCTCACTTGCAAGGGATTGGCGCGTTATCAGCACCAGTTAATGTGAGGGTTGGGGTTCTAGTCTCGATGTGATGTATATCTAGGGTACGGTACGGTACGATAATGCTATCGGTCCGAAGTCACGCTACGGAGACTCCACCAACCAATTGGTGGAATCAAGGAAAACACAGTCGACATAGCGGAACAACATGCGACAAAACTCACCATCAGAGGCCAATTACAAGGTAGTATCTCAACAGAGGAATTCTAGGTCCATTGCAGACAGAATGACGATACGCTGCCCCCTTGCCACCATGTATTTTGTGCACGTATGTTCACTAATCATCCCGGCTTAACCTCGGTCCGCCCGTCCGCCAACCCTATCTTACAGCAGTGCAAAACGGAGACAATCCGTGTAGAGGCGGCACATAACGGACTATTCGAACGTGTGATAATTACCTAAAACATTCCAAGGGATAATAGTTGCTCGGGGGATAATGATCATAATTTAAACACAAGTATTAGATTTTTAGTAGCATGATTATAACTGCGATATCGATGACAAGACCTCAAGGCTCTAAGTGTCCGTGTCCCCCCCCCCCTTTATGAAGTGCGGGCAGCGGCGCCCTTCCCCACAGTTGATTGGGAACCATGGTACTTTGGGATGTGGGGTCAATTGTAAGCTCAAAGATCTAACGGACCATGAAATCGTAAGCTGATCAAAATTATAAGGCCGATCTCACCCAAGTGGAGATGGGGCATCGGGTCAAACAATTCCTGCCATATATATCTCAAAGCGCTGTCTGGTTGGCGCTTGCCATTTCTTAACTCGATGAAATTCCACTTACGCTTGGAGAAAAGGACGTGATCTCAGTCTACGAAAGACCACTTTACGATCTCAAAAATGATCACAGTCTACATTTCTTCGATTCCGCTGCCTAGTACTAAAATGGTGTAGCTGAACAGAGAATCCCTGTCTAGCAGGGAGCTAGTTCCTCTAGTGTCTCCCCGCAAAACTTCACAACTTCTTCACCTCAACCTCCCACCCACTACATCCCTTCGACGCCTGCTGCGATTCGTGGCCTCACCATGAGACCACTCTCTGCCAAGCCCCGCCGGGCCGGATTAAAAAGATCGAGAACGGGCTGTCGCACGTGCCGGTATGTAAACCCGAGCTACACACCACACCTTCCAGGAAAAGGCGACTAGAAAGGACATCATCCACGGCAGAACCCGACGCATCAAGTGTGACGAAACCCCCGGCAGCTGCCGCAACTGCACCTCCACTGGCCGCCAGTGCGATGGGTACGATTCCTACCGACAACTATTCCTCTCGACCAATCGCGAGAAGTCCAATCACCGCCGGGACCCCCCACCGGTTGTGGCCGGCCCGTTCGCAGTGGCGGTGCCGTGGGCCAGCACCTCCGACGAGCGCCGCTGCTTCACCTTTGTCCAAGCTCGGACCCTCCCGGATGCGCTCAGCTTCTTCGACTCGGCGGTCTGGCAGCAGTTCCTGCTGCAGATGGTGCCTCGGGAGCCTGCTGTCTGGCACGCCGTCGTTGCCTTGGGTGCGGTGCACCAGCAGGTCGAGGCCGGGGGTGTGATCGGTTGTGCTCCGCAGTTCTGGTACTGGATGGCCGTCGCACAGTCGGCGCGGGCCTTCGCTTGTCTGCGGAGACGTAACCCGCGCGATCCGCAGGTCCGCGAGGTGACCCTGCTCTGCTGTCTGCTGTTCGCGGTGGTGGCAACCATCTGGCAGGAATACAGCTCGGCGCTGCAGCATCTGCGGGCGGGCCTGCGGATCCTGCGCGAAAGCGAGCCCTCGTCGCAGAGTCCCACAGCCAGACGTTGGGTGACTGTGTTCCGACACCTGGACACCCAGATCGGGATGGATGGGCCGGGCCTGTGGTACTGGGGGGAGGAAGATGAGGTAGGGACGGAGATTCACCCGACACCTGATCCATGGTGGCAGCAATCACAACAGCAGCAGCAGGGCGACCAAGCGCTTAAACTCAACGATGACCCTCTCTACGGCGCCCGCCAAGCTTTAGAACCCCTTCAAAACCGCCTCTTCAAATTCGTGCGGTGGTGCTGGCGCATGTCCCCGGCCGAGCTCCAGGCCGACCGCGCGGCACTGGCGGGGGAGCAAATGGCCATTGCCGCACAACTACGGCCGGCGATGCAGCTGCTCCAGACCCTCTGCCAACGCAACGACCTCAGCCCTAAGTCCCGACACGGGATCGAGCTCCTCGAGCTATTGATCATCACCGCCTCGCTTGTCGTCCACACCGGCCCCCTCCACCACGACCCTGAACGATTGCAGCTCTTTACCCCGCAGTACCGCGCGCTGCTGCGCCGGATCCAGCGATTCATCGCCGACTTTCCCCTGCGGCCCACGGTGACGGTCGACCTGGGGGTGATCCCGCTGCTCTTCGTCGTGGGCGACGGCTGCCAGGATTTTCGGCTGCGGTGGGAGGCGCTGCAGGCGCTGCGCGACTGGCCGCATCAGGAGGGGCCGTTTCACTCGGTCGCGGTGGCGGCGTTGCTGGAGGACCGGATGGGTCGGGAGCTGAGGGCCTCCCTGCGACGCAGCACCCTGGAGAGACGGGCCTCCGAGCAGGGAGGTGGCTTGCTCAGCCCAGATGGTTGCGACGACAAGCAAGACGAGGAAGCCCGGCTGGAAGAGCAGCTGCGGGAGGAACTGGCGGCCATCACGGCGCCGACGCAGGACGCGGCGTCTCGCTCTCCGGACAACGTCCTCGAACAGGAGGCGTATGTGGCCTGGTTCTGGCGGCAGGTTCGTCGTTCCAACGACCACTGGGGGTTGGCGGGGAAGGTGAGAAACCTGGAGTAATTCATTGCTGGGGAGTCATCGTATACTCCCTCTGTATCAGTGAGGGTCACTCTGCAAATACTACATTCACTTTCTTATTCTGATAAACTTCTACTGCATCAGGAAAGACAGATCGCCAAATTTCGCTTTCAACGGTATGCCAGTTAGCTTGTTCAGTGAAGTGTGCCAAGCACTTCTTAGTCCTATGTCTTTCCTGTTTGTGCATGTGTACAATGATGTATATGTGGTGAATGCTTTCATAGTTTTTGCAATCGACTGTATTCGCTGTAGGGAATGTTCATCGTGTCAGGAACCGGGTAAGTGTGGCTGGAGCATGACGCACTCATACGAGAACTTCCTGAACAAGAGATGCCCGCCGTGCAAAACCAAGCTTGGCTAAGCTTTGCTGGAGGCGGGGAAAAGGTTCCCGTTCAACTCGAGAGCGGGAATACTCGGGGTTTGCACTGTTTGCTTGCGACCAGCGACGAAGTGACTACGGAATAGTGACGGGCTCTTTGATACCATTTTAGGTTAGCGTGCGCATGTGATCCGGGGGCGGGGCGGGTCGGGGCTCCCCACCCTCTCCTCTACCTTTCTTGTTCAGATGGCGTTATTATCTGGTGTTGCTCCAAATAGTCACCCTAATATTGAAAGGCTGAAGGGTTGATCGAGTTGACACATCGCCTGATTGATCCCAAAAGCACATTGGTTCTGGATAAAGTCGTTTAGATCATAGCAAGCTCAACACGCACATCTAGACAAAGAAACGTCCTCGCCGGACCGGTCAGGCTTCGCCATGTCCACCAAGGAGAGAAAACCGCACCACATCGAGATTCTAGAGGATGGCAATCACCGCCATCTCATCGAACCCGAGAAGCCCGCTGGTCTCTTCGAGAAGTTGTGCAACACATTCACCCATTACACCCCTCGTCATACTCCGAGCGATCCAGCAATCTCGCGATCTAAAACTTCTGAGGGGGACGACAAGCCGGAACCATTCTCCCACCGGTATGGGAAATGCATCAAGATCCTGCACTACGGCTCGTCCGCGTTTGTGGGCCTGTACGCCAAGAAAACACCGAGGCACTCGGGAAAAGAACATCTGTACGCCGTCAAAGTCCGCCACCGCTCCCCCGGAAGACTCTTAGACGAGTACCGCCGCGCAGCGATGGCCATCTCCTCGGTCGTCCAACATCCGAACGTCGTGCGCACCATCGAGCACTGCTACAATGACAAAGGGGATCTGCACTCCGTCATGGAATACTGCGGCGGCGGCAGTCTGCAGACCCTCCTTCTGCGAACGGGGAAGCTCTCCGCCGTGGAAGCGGATTGCTTCTTCAAGCAGCTGCTGCGCGGGGTCTCGTTCCTCCATGGCGAGGGGATCGTGCACCGACGACTGCGGGCGGAGAATGTGCTCCTAACGGTTAATGGGGCGGTGAAGGTGGCGCATTTCGATAGTGCCGAGTGGCTGCCGAAGGACTCGCGTCCGTTGCCAAAAGCGCAACCCCCGTTGGAGCAGGTGCCGTATACCGCGCCGGAGGTGCTGCGTGGTCGCGAGCACGACCCCCGGGCCACCGATGTCTGGGCCGTGGGCTTGATCTATGCGTTTATGCGGCTGGGCATGCTCTTGTGGAAGGTGGCGAGCGACGAGGATCGGAATTTCCAGTGGTATTTGCGGACACGGGAGGATGTGGAAGGCTTTACTACTATTGAGGAGTTTGGAAGTGTAAGTTTTCTGATCGGCCTTAAGAAACGGAAGGCTGGTTTGCTAAAGGATACCAGGATCGCTGCTGCAATGTGATCTATGCCATGCTCGATCCAAAGCCTGAACGCCGGATCACAGCATATGAGGCCCTTCATTCGGAATGGATTCATGAGGTTGTGGTCTGCGCTGCGGGGGAGGCGGGAGAGTGAATGCAGTGGCCAAGTCTCCGAAGAGACATCACTGAACAGAGAATCAGGTAATCGAATACTGGTGATGATATGGTACTTTCATCTTTTCTATCATTAATATTCATCCGAGTACCAAGGCCAAGGAAAAAGACACAAAGAAATCTGCATGTAATGGTCAGACGTGCAAAGACGGTAGCTGAGGAGACACTCAGGATACATTCCACCTTGTGGGGTCTTCCCCTGTCCCGGTGATACATGATTCATCATCGCCATACAGAGACAATCCAGTCCAGATGCACCCGAATCCCAGCCCCAGCTTTCGGCATGATTCCATACTGTCGTGTCCTTCAGCTGAATAAAGTACAAATAGAGCACGCCTGCGCAAGCAAGCATGTGCGCAATCACTGATAAACTCATGAAGGATCGAGTTGCGCAGTCAAGAACAATGTGATCCGATCGATGCCTATCCTCCCTGGCTTGTCCGAAACACGATCCACAGGACGCTTTCCGTATCCGATCTATCAGTTGTTCAAAAGACGTGTGTGTAGACTGAGCTCTGTTGGTTTTGGGGCGGCGGGGGGGGATTCCATACAGCCCCTAGATTGCCTTCGGTGACTGATCCGTGGGGCCTGTTCTCCGGGCAGCCGACGACGCAGGCATAGTATGCTCGTCTCGTGTATCCCGTGCTCTATCCCGGTTGTGACCCTCGTAGTCCGCCGTCCGGAAACTTTCTCGTTAGCCTGATGCCTTCGATCCTTTGATCTTGGACGATGAAGTCGATTTTGGTAATGTCGATTCCATTCTACTGTGGCCGGCCAATCGCCCCCACATCCCTCGCGATCTCTATCAGCCCATCCAAGGCCTCCTTCTCCACCGCATCGAAGTACACCACCTGGTCTGCCGACAGACAACAGACGTTGCTGTCGTGCAGCTGCCACGAGCCACTGTCCTCTGCACTGGGGGGTTCGGGGATGAAAGCCTCGAAGTTCGTCGGCTGGCGCTCCTCGTCCGAAAACTTATCCGGCAGCAGCCACCCATTGAACCACAGGGGTCTGCCGTCGGTCCCCAAATGAAGCAGTTGCGGGGCGCACACGGTATACTTCAAGTCGTGCTCCTTGCCCTCTGTAGTGGTGGTGATGGTGGTGGTGGTGGTGGTGGCGTTGTCACGGTTCGCCTGGGGCTTGCCCATCACCGCGGCCGCACCCTCATGGAACGCGTACTCGGTATCCCCGACCAGTTCCCATCCCAACCAGAAGGTCTCCTTATCCCCTACACAACGAAAGGCATCTCTCGTCAGCAAACACCCCCCTTGAAAGAATACAAGCAAACCAACTCACCATAAACCATATCATACACCCCCACCAACCCCCTACTCTCATCGCCATCGCGATCCGGCCCGTTCATGCGGGTGACCATCAACAACGCCACAAAATGGCGCCACTTGTCGACAACGACCACCCCGGACTCCTGCATGTGGATGCTCTGGCCCGTCCACATGCGACTCTGGCGGACGCGCGGGGACACCGGCGCGGGGAGGACGCGCCGCAGCCACGCCCGTTTCTCGTTCCCGGGCATGAACAGCCGGTCCTTGAAGAACAACGCGCCCGTGGATTGGTACAGCGGGTCGTCGAACAGCGCCGCCGGATCCGCCAGGAAGAGCGCGTCCGCGTCGATGAAGATCGCCTCCCGGAAGCTGGACAGCAGGATCGCGAAGGGCTTCGCGGCCCAGCCGCGGAGCGTCCAGCCGGCGTCGTCGACCATGACACTCAGGTCCCGGGTGACGACGGAGCCGGGCAGGGCTTCGAGCTCGTCGCGGATCTCCTCGTCGAGGTCCTCGTCGCCCAGGTAGAGGATCTCGATCGGGAGGGTGCAGCCGTGGGCGCGGAGGGCGCGGATCGAGGTCGCGAGGTAGGGCGCTTGGTCGTTGCCGGCTGTGAAGACCAGACCGCGGCCTCCGTCGTGGAACTGCGCGTGCAGGGTCATGTGGTCCGCGGAGTAGGGGGTGGTCCATGGGAAGAGGCGTTTCGCTAGTTGGGTTAGGAAGCTGCGCGATGTTTCGTAGGCGTGGATCGCGCTGGCGGGGGTGAGATCGAGGTCCGCGGAGATTTCAGGGTGGTCGCGCAGGACCCGCACGATGTCGTCGCGGATGAGCATCTGGTTTGTCTCGGTGGGGACCAGGTGGATGGCTTCCCAGGCGCGGAAGAGGGCGTCGAAGGCGCGCGTTCGGAACCCCAGGTCGCGTAGTCTCTCTTCCCCGGTCGCTGTCAACGGGCTGGTGAGAGTGTGGGCGTGGGGTTCGTCGGGGAGGACGGCGAAGAGGTTCGCAAGGTGGTGGGTGAGGTTGTGGGTGTCTGGAGCTGCTTGAGGGTGTGCGGTGGGTACCGGGGGTACCGGGGGTACGGTTGGCAAAGGGTCTGGCAGACCGACCGGCTGTTGTAATTGAGCTTTCTCAGGGATGGCATGGCTGGGTTCCAGTCTTTTCTGGATGGACTGCGCGTCCTGCTCCACGGGGTGGGATTGTCGTGTGCGCAGAGTGGCCTTGCAGCAATAGACAATCAGCACGACGAGGATTAGGGCTCGGGAGATAATTGCGCCTCGTCGCCGGTATTGGCGGAAATGCGACAAGGGGAACATTGCACCAAGGTGGGTGGTTAAGTGATGGGTTTGGTTGAGACGCAGTCGGTCAGTGCGACAACTGATCTTATAAGTGGGAGCATGATCATCGGGATGAACGAAAGAGGGGCGATCTGACAGGACACAGACTCCTATTTAGACCAAGCCACGGCCGAGTGGGGAAGGATTGTTTTTAGCCCCCTCCTTTTGATGCAGGGCTGCGGCGGCAGAATAGCCGTGCTGAAAGAGTAACGGGGCCGTACGGACTCGGAGGTACACTTGCCATCTGGCCAGTTGACTCCCTGCTGCCCCCCCCCCCCCTGACATCCCCCTGATCGTACCTGATCATCAGTATGCGTCTGTAGCTGAAGCGGGAGCATAATGAGCAGTCATGATGAGGCGATGCGGCCCACTTGTTTTATAAGTTAGAAGAGTCCGACCGTATAGCCCATGGACCCACACGGGCTACACTGGGGGCGAGGAGTGGAAGTTAGCATGAACGACGAGCCCTAATCACGAGATCGAGATCAACGACGGGAAAACAGAGGCAAAATTGCCGCTCGCAAGGGGTTTTCTCTTGGTTCTTTTCCAAGCAGGCTTCCTACACCTATATACAAAGAACTCATCACCGGCGTATGAGCGGGAACTCATTTCCTTATTTACGCCCCCAGAAACGTCTGTCGCGCAGTAAGCACGGCGAAAGGGCTGTGCTGTTGGATCTTTGGCCCCGGAGGGCTAGCTTCTTGGCGAGTCATTGTGCTGCGAAAAATACCGGCCGCTTCAACTCGACCTGTCATCATACTCGAGTCGTTTAACCCCTCCCAGTGGTGGCACTCTGAGTACATACAGTTCTCTGCACGGCTACGGAGTGAGCTCATTCCCATCGTATCGTAGCACTCAGTGTCCGATAGTGGACATTCTCTTGGCTCGATGGCAGCCGACCGAGGCATACTGGACAACTTGTTGCTTCGGCTATCGTTATGTGTTGTAAATTACCACCGCTCTGACAGCATCCGCCAAGTTCTTCGTGTACTGTACTGTACTGCTCTTCAGATCCCTCGGGTGTGTAGAGCTATTTACTGCTGATTAACGATATTCATGCTTATATTCTGATACAGGGCTCAAATGTCCCTGAAGTGAAATAGTAGATAATGCAGCAGATAAGCCCGTGTTGTTCTCAAGGAAATCGGCAAAACGAAATCTATATCTTGTCTCAACATAAGATAGCTAGTCGTATGAGAGACCAGAAGTCTCTGTCAGGACCCAGCTCCAGCGACCGATGGTGGGAAATTTCATCACTAAGAAGGTTTCTCGACCCATGTATCCGGTTGATCTCCCATGCCTATCTCAGCCTTAAGCTGGACTATCCATATTCCGATTCTGGAACCGAAACAGTTTTCTGCGCCGAGTTGCCGATTGAGCCTTCGGCTCGTCCTGACTGTGCTGTGACACTACATCTTCATTTCCCTCGTTCCCAGTCTCGGAACCGTCACGAAGCTGCCGGTTATCCGGCTCAGGGGCGATGATGCCCTGCCCAATTTGTTGTTTCCAAGCCTCGGCGGAAAATCTAGCAACTCGTCTTTCATGCCCACTAATCCGGGACAGGAAATTCAGAATGTCATTGATGTAGAAGGCAATCGAAATGAAGAAAAGGGCGACCGGTACTGTAAAAGCCACTGAGTTTCAGTTCGCGTTAGTCGCTGAGGTAATTCTCCATAACCGAGAATATGGCCTATGGTGTTCAGGGAACATGCGACTTACTTAGCCATTTTACCACATATGACAGGTCGAGAGTGTCCGAGCTCTCAGCTTTGGAGAACTGCATGATGGGCAATGCAAAGAAAGAGGCCATGAATGAGGCAGGTAACTGCATCCGTTAAGCCGGATTTCTAAAACACAAAAGACTTCGAACTCACAAAGAGAATGGTGACTACAGTAAAGACTGTAATGGTGTTCCCTTGCATTCCGGTGGATTTGGCCTCCCAGAGAGTCGCGTGGCGCTGCCGCAGGTCCATCAAGGCATTCAGCTAAGAGTGAGTCCGTTAGTTGGCGATATAATACTTCCAAGGTGTAGCCCTCATCCTTACCGAGTTTACTGTCGCTTGTCCCTCATTCTGCATGGACCGAACTTTGTCAAGGTAGCGTTCGACCGACTCCCGTACATCATCCCAGACTCGAGGATCTTGAGACTTTTGTGCGCATAAGAAAGGAGCTCTGATGGCCGCAATGACTTTCAGTTGATCTTCCATAACTACCCTTATCATCCGGAGTTCGTCGAGAATATCCTTAATCTCTCGCAGAAGGTCGGACTCAGTGTCTATATCCATAAGATTCTGCTGACTGGATACCCGTAGCATCTTGACGAAGCGCTGGTAGCAGGCAACCTCTCCGTCAGCCTATGAGGACAAGTCAGTGGACAATCGGACATCTATGGAAAGAAAGGCGACCAACTATCCGGCTGATTGAATTGCTGAACATATCCAAAAACCTAAAACCATCATCCACGTTTTTCATCGGATCAAAAAATGCCCCGGCGCATTCTTTGACAATGCCCGGGATCAGCCATAGTGGTCCTTTCCCGCCTTCTTTCTTCTTGACATCTGGAGAGATTGGATGCAGGATGTTTTCCAGTATATCAGTCATGTCGAACCGGTCTGGGTCATCAGGATTGCATTCGCGTCTTTGTGGAAAGCATGTAATCAAAGTGTCTGGAGAGTGCGTTAGTACAGTCAAAGGGTACTGTCCACAATCATAACAGGGTCCACTTACTCCCTGAGCACCAGAGCCACAACTGATCTACCATCATGACGATGGGTTCCTTTCTCCCTTCCTTTTTTCCATAACGTGCTACAACTTGATCTTTGTTGCGCGTAGATGTGTTGTCTAACGTATAGTAGAACGATTGATCAAGCGTTCTGCGGATATGAAGAGGATGCTTGATATTCTGCCTACTCGCGTACGAGTCAAAAAGACGCATATCCCGATCTGACGCACAGGCTTCCTCCCTGTAGGCCTGCAGGGCCTGTTGGAGCTGTGCCTGTGCAGACACTTTGTTTACTTTTGAACTTTCCACGGTCGTCAGAAACTGCCGGAGCTCCTGACCGAGAGCTGCAATTTTCGGATCACTGGACGGGATCTCCGCAAATGTGTTGAGGATGTCATTATTCTCTGCAGATAGCTGCTTCACAAGGGAAGGAAGTACGTCCGCCTCTGATTCCAGCAGAAATTTGCAGAGGCTGAAGGCCTCCAATCGCCGTTGCTTTCTCTGGGTCTCCCAGTGGAGGTAGGGCATCTGTGCGGTAGAGAAGCTTAGTTTTCCACGACTATCTTCTCAATGCTGGTCTGGACTTATCTGACTGACGATTATCACAAAGTCATTTGTTTCATCTATCTTTTCGCAACCAGGCCTCATGAACGAGATATGAGACCTTTCAGAGCCACGTATCTGACGGCTTGTCCACAGCTCGTGGCGCAGCATAATGTCCCGTTTCTGCTGCTTTAATAATTGCAAGATAAGGATCTGTTTGATGTCAGAGCTGTCAATTCACAAGGTTGGGCCAATCCAACGTTGTCAAGTACCTCTGCCCACTTCATCTGCAGGGCTGTTAGGTAACGCGTGGCGATAGCTTTTTGAGAGAAGACTCACATTATTGGCGGGAAGATGGATCCAAGTAGATCTCCAACCAGTCTGGTCCACGCCATTCACTTTCAAAAGTTCGGGGATAGTAATCCCATTAAAGAGTTCGGGGATGGGAACCTCACTCCGAAGCAAATCTCGCCCGTCGATGTGATTTACGGTTGCTTCATAGAGCCGATCAACTGGTTCCATCTCGGAATCCAGACAGGTTGCATTGTCGAGGACTGCGAAGGCTTCCAACTTGAGAATCCGCACGACGGTTTTAGTAGCCGGGTGCAACGGGTTTTCATCTTGCGCCAGTCTCAGCGCCAACTGTAGAGGTGTTAAGCTCTCACTTTGCACCCGCCAATCGGCCCCATGCCCTAACAATTTCTTCACGATGACAGGAAGCCGTTGTTTGACTGCTCGATGAAGAGCGGGAATCCTACCCTGCGTGTTGTCATTCAGATGTGTCTCCCAAGCAGCATAGAGCTCACGTCGCATTGATGATGCATAGTCCAGAGGGAAACCCTCCGGCTGCCTTAGCCTCCATTTTTTCTGAACCTTATCTACAT
Source organism: Aspergillus fijiensis CBS 313.89 (assembly GCF_003184825.1). NCBI lineage: Eukaryota > Fungi > Ascomycota > Eurotiomycetes > Eurotiales > Aspergillaceae > Aspergillus > Aspergillus fijiensis. The sequence goes on along the minus strand of NW_024469016.1, from coordinate 249,618 downwards.
CTGATCTCTTCTCTAGCCTGTCACGGAAAGACAGTAAAAGGTTAACGATGTCCACATGTCCCTTCTGTACAGCGATGTCCAGCGCGCTCATGCCGTCTTCACTTTCGCGACAGGCAAAGTAGAGACAACGGGTGCCAGTCAGGTGCTTCTTCCGTGAGCTCTGCAACAAGACCTCTAACTGTGTCTCGACAGTACGATTGATCACTAGGCCCACAACCTCTTCACTTCCGTAGAAAGCAGCCCAATGGAGAATAGTCTGAGCGCTCTCGGTCTTGACCTCGAGACTTTTGTACCTTTTCAGATATTCCGACATGTTGTATCGTGCAAAAACATGCTGCAATGTGACCGAGGGCCCGTAGATCTCGATCCCTTGCAAGCAGTTTTGCAGATGACCCCAGACGGCAAGAAGCGTGCAGCCATCTTCGGATGTCTCAAGATTTTGGAGGTCATCAGAATGTTGAGCTTCCCGAGCATGCTTGAACAAATAGCGAACGGTATAGTCGAGCAATGGATACCCTTTGAAAATTTGATCGAAGCTCACCTGGGTGCTTCTAGGTTTGGGCTCCTGAAATAACCTCCCACCGACGAAGGGCGGGAGTGAGTCCTTCCACTGATCACGGTAGTCGGGAAGAAATTCCTTTAAGCATTTGATCCCCGCTTGGACAAAGCGGCCGTGGTCCCCAGCAACAAAGTCGGCGTGGGTTAAATGCAGTGTTTCGGTGAAGAGAGCACCCGCTGCGGGTGATGCTAAGAACACCTTCAATGCTGGTTGGACAAAGGACACTATAACTCTTGGCTTTCCAGGCTCAGTGGCGTTCGTTGTATCCGGTAAAAGGGTGAGTAAGCCCAGAGAGTCCGCCACTAATGCGGACCGCACATCCGAATCAGTCATATCACAGGGCATGTTGCATACACAGTAGAGATCCTGAGGACTCAGCAACCTTTGCGCCGTCAGCACACATTGCATCATATCCATTGCCCTTGCCCCGTGGGGGTTTCTGGATGTCAACAGATCTCGCAACAGTTTCAACCACATCTCTTCAAGCGGTCTGGGAAGCACTTCAAGACACTCATCTAATTTCTGAAACGGCACGTTATTTTTATTTTCCTCCAAGTGGCGTAGATAGATCGACGCAGCGGCAAAGCTTGTACCCGCCTCTTCAAGGATCTTGCTCACTGCTCTTTCGATCGAGTCATTCGACTCCACTACTCCTTGGCGAAACGTTGATTCCAAGGAATAACGAACCCACGACTGGATGTCCTGTTGATTGAAGGCATCGATCCGAACTTGAAACTGGGTGGGAAACGTTGAGGCTGCCGCTTCCACAATAGGATAATCCCGTTTCGAGTAGCAAACATGTAATGCAATATCAGTAGAACAAGCGTGGTCTACCAATCGACCGAGAAACGAAACCAAGCCCCCACTGACATCGAGCTCAAGCGCGGTCAGATCATCGAGAAACATAAATATCGACTTCTCCTGACCCAGATTGATTAGGGACTGGAGGAGAGCATCCTGCAAGTCCTCAATACTCATGTCAAGTTGGCCCGCACAATTTGTGTGAACCAAGTGTGTCAGCCCCTCTTCTGGGATTGCCTGGACTAGTAGAGCCTGCAATATCTGAGATAAATCTGGGATCTGCAAAGAATCATAGAAGAGTCTGATAATGAGAGGCTGCGGCGGCGGATTCACTTCTGACCGTAACCCCCAAGAATTCATCGCTAGCGAGGCGAGTAGATACGATTTACCGGACCCGAACGACCCCGTAACGCACAGTACACTTTGTCTTTGCCGGATCCAATTTCGGAATTCCCTGGTGTGGTAGATCCAGCGACAGGTTCCTTGAGCTGCAATGTTGTTGTACTCTTCCACGGATCTTCCGAAGTCGAAGCGGCTGCCTTCCCTTAGGGCCGCTCTCAAGCGCTCCCGCTCAGCCACTACTGATCTGTCAGTATGCCTGTCACCAATCGCTACAGCGAATTGCGAGTATGGGAAATGCATGCCTTGTTCACATGCTCCTAGAGCCTCTGCCACGTCGTCGACTCCACTCGGATCTACCATTATCACAGAGTCGAGCTTAAATCTTCTTGCGTGTAACAAATCATTCGGGCACCGCAGACCGTCAAAAGGCGACGGGAAGCTTCGAAGATCGCTTATATACCCCCACCAAATCTCCCACGCTATCACTTGTCGCATGTCGGTAGGATTGCGGGCGCTAAGATGCGTCATCCTATAGGACACCTTTTCATTTGAGGTCCAATTCTACCTGATCTGACTCGCGCCACGTCAACAACGAATCTCCCAAGACACTGATGCAAGCATCGTGCCTCTCGCTCCTCCGTTTTGCTGGCCGGTACCGCCCCGCCGTGGGTGGCTGAATTTAGAAAAAGGTCCAATCCGCTTATGGTCCATTCTGGTCTCCTATGTAACTGGCCTACCACATCGCTCATCGATCGCAGTCCTTACACCCTCGACAGACTTTTACAAAAAGCAAAGAGCAAAAGCAAAGAGCAAAAAGCAATGACCAGACTGGGGCTCGATCCCAGGACCTTATCGGTGTTAACGATACGTGATAACCAACTACACCATCCGGCCAATTGATGACTAACACTCAGAGTTCGAGTGTTATTGATCTTGAGAGATGGCACATATCCATTCATCCCTCTAATCACGATCTCATTTCCCCCCATCATCCATCGAAATCTCATGCGCTACGAACCCCGCATGACAACACCCTGATTCTGACCTTCCCATTTATCATAAAGGTCAGTCGGGAGCATATTGGGACGCTCCGCGCGCGAGATCACGAGCTCCTCGCGACGCGAATCGTAATCCAGCGTCGCCTTCTGGCCACTTCTGGGCACCGAGGCGATAATCCACTTCAGTAAGGCGGCCAGCCGCTTCAGATCGACCTGATGGTTCTTCTCCCATTCTTTAAGCTCCCGTCCAACGTGTCTCAGCCAACACTCCCTGAACAAGTCCTTCTTATCGTAAGAGCCACAAACCAACAGCGAGGTCTGGGACACCCACATCTGGGGCAGAACCTTGTCCATCTCCACTTTTCTTCCGGGGGCCGAGGTCTTAGATCTCGAGGATGGAGTCCGGCGGAATAATCAGGCCTTTTGCGCAAACACTCAATGATGAGTGCCTGGGGATCGGAGTTGGAAAATCGGAGATATTCAACGAGACCAGCATCGTGGACAGCGTCGCGGACAGATCGTGGCCTCCTCTCGGCTCCACATAGCCATCAGCCTCGTATCGGACTATACAAGACAATCCTCCCAAGTCGTAGGACGTGACCCGGTAGTGACTGGTGCTGCCTGCGACACAGCTGGTAGTGGTCGCTTTCTCAAACTCCTGACCGTATCCACGGAACCGCGTGCGAGGTATACGCTCCCGGGTCGACGCCTCCTCGCAGCAGAGAAGGGCGGTCTTGCCCTGTCGCTCAATGTGGATCGTAAGGGTAGCAAGCGCCCTCTTGTCGAGATTCGGGTTGATGACCGAAAATAGCTTGCGGATGTTGCTGCGGTCAGTCACAAGGTCAACGCATCGAATGTCCAGATCTGGCTGTAGGAGGTACAGCGCGCGGAAAAGGGGCTCCATTGGGCTGGCTGGATGGCGCGCCGCGTTCTCTGAATGACTGTCCTCCGCGGGGTCCTTGGGGACCTTGATCTCATATTGGCCAGGTCGCCAGGGGGGCGTCCAGCGCTTGGGACACCCGGGAACGGCGATGGTAGGCTCGGGTGTTTCGATCCAGTTGTAGGATGCCAGGTGTTGGACGTTGCTGATGGTCGCTACGGCTTGGCTAGTGGGTTTCAGGTCACTCAAGGGCAACGTGGAAATAATGGTGGCTTGCATAGTAGAGGTGTGAGTCTCGCAGAAATGTGGCATGTGGGTTGAATGAAGAATGAACTGGATTGTGGCTAAGGTGGTGGCAGTTATAGCCAAAAAGGCGCGCAAAAAGCGACAAGGCCAGTGCCGGTCTATGTGGCTAGACACATGTCATCCTTTTGAGTGAGCTTTTCTCAGGCTCCCAACTTGAAGAAGAGGGGGATTCATCCTGTCTTCTGACCTACTCATTGTCCCGCTGTTTGCCTATGAGCAAACGGTGATGCCACGCGGCGGCGTACATTTGACATAGCAGCTGAGTGTGTATCACCTCATACCGTCACAGTGACCTTCCACAAAGGACGATGGGCCCAGAACCACCGCTCGGACTTAATCACTATTATGCTGCATCATACATGTCCAGCCGGCATTATCCGCCCAACAATTTCCCTCCCAGATAGAAAATCCTCGACCAGCATTGGGAAATATATACCCACAAGCCCAGTAGGGTAATCCACTTCATCCTGTAGGTTTAAAAACAACAAGGCCTAAGGGACTAAATGTTCCGGAGAAATACCCTCCTCATGGATTCATCGCAATAGCTTTGTCGGTCGAAGGCAAGTGTGAGGGACAAACAGATATCGACCCTTACAGAGGATGTGTTGCGATTTTGTTTTCAGAGTTAGCTAACTCTCCCATAATGAATGGTAGAATAACGACCATTAGTGGATACATTCAAGCACATACGACCACAGGGTGTGGAAAACAGGGCTTCCCGTCCGCTCAGCCGTACTTAAGCCACACGCCGGGAGGTTAGTAGTTGGGTGGGTGACCACCAGCGAATCCCTTCTGTTGTATGTTTTTTGGGTCTTCTTATTTATTGCCAGTATCAGTGTCCCGACATGAACTTCTCCACCCATCCATCTGTTAAGGACTAGCAGCCAGGCTGTCAGTATACCGTTGCTGAAATGGCTCCTAGCCAACATAGAACGAAGACGGGTCACACCTACTCCGTCCGTGACTTAGGAAGTCACGCTATTTTTCAGGTAGTGGGAGTATTACCTTTTTTTTTATCCAACGTAGGGCCCTGGAGTGTCAGCCGAGGGATGTCTGAAAGCATCATGGATAACTAAGCCGCGCGCCGGACATCCAGGATTGACGTGCTGTCATGTCCATGCACGGCTTTGGGACTTCCGAACGGGCCGCGCCTTCCTAGTCTGCTTCAGGCTAGGCCAGGGGTAACGTTAGCCCACCAGGTACCGTGCATCGTCTACAACCCTGAGACCCTGAGACCCTGAGGGTAAGATCGGCATCCGCTCTTTCTGCTCCCCCCTCTCGATCAACTTCCCTTCTACTCACTCCGTACAGACCCCAGACCCCAGACCCACAAATTCACCCGCCCAAATGGCAGCACGAGTATCGCGAAGACTATGGCAGCTGAGTCGTCGACACCATGGCAGGCTGCCTATGCCAAAACAACGATCCAGGCTTCTCCCTTTCGCCCGCTTACACCCGGAATCGGGAGCGATCGTCGGACTGTCAAACGTGGCTCGACCATATGCCACACATACCGATTTCGAGCCACCAGTCCAGAGGAAAAGCTCCAACGTGGATGCCACCGCATTGCGTTCATCCGGGCCCACACAGCCGCACTGGGCAAGCCAAGACTCACCCATTGGTACGTACTGTACTGCACGGCGGCCTTATCTTCACTCCCTCTGCATCAATCTTGCATGGAGACATCCGAGGTAACAGATAAATCTATCACCAGTTGACCGGTTCCACGAGCCCCAATTCATCGCCAACTTCGTCGCGTTTGCCGTGGACGGCCACCTCCCCAACGGCACGACCACCAATCTCCCACTCCTACAACCCGTGGAAGCTCGGCTCCTGGAAGAGCCGACCGCGGCGTGGGCTCCAGTCGATACGCCCGGTCCGCCCCCTAGTGTGACCTGCGCGATAGGCAAGGTCCTGGGTCACTGCGGCAGCCACCAAGATCCCTCCCGCCTCTGCCTCGTGGGCAAAAACATCCACCTGATGAAGGCCCGCCTCCGTGACGGGCTGGTCCCGCTCTCCGAGGCCCAGTGGCAGGAACAAGACCTCGACAACCCCGCAAATCTGGAGCGTGCCTGCGAGCATCTGACCGCCGTGGGAGTCGTCTTCGAGTACCTGCGAATCAAACAGGTGAGCACGAATCTTCGAGACCAGTTTAACTTGATCTCCGACGAGCTGGGCGAGGTGCAGTGGGCCCTGAACGCGCGGCGGCGGGCGAGGCCGGATCAATTGGCGGAGCTTCCAGACACCCTCGATCTCCGCGCTCTGTGGGCGGAATACGTGTGCGCCGTGTATGAGGTCATGACCCGCACCGCGCACGCATGGGTGGTGGGCCACCTGGCAAGGTTGACGGAGCGGATGGTGGCTGAATTCTGCGACACGGCGGCTGTTGATCAGACAGACCTTCTGGCTCGGCTGACGGAGTTCGATCGGCGGTGGCGCCTCCTCGCTGATATCACGTATCTCGCTGATGTCGGGATCTGGATGCCCCTGGAGGGGTATAAGGGGTACCGAGTGCCCACTGGCATAGTGGCGGGGTTGCATCATCCGCAACTACGGGACATGGAGGAAGCGTATGCGCAACGGCTCCCTGAGGTGCTCGAGGCACGGCTGCACGCGGCGCCTGACTTAGAGATCCCGCTGGCGAGCGAGATGAGCGAGATAAGTGAAGACGAGAAACTTTCGAGGGCCCTCGCAGGCCTACGGAGAATTAGATCATTGGAGACGGAGGCGCGGGATCAACTTCGCTTGGAAATGCGCGGTTCGTTGTCGCCCCCGCTGACGGAGCTGCCTCCGGCTCCGTGGATCCATAGGGTCCTCCGAAAATGTGTGAGAACAATCTCCGATTCACTAGAAAATGCCGGGGCGCAGACCGTTGGGTTCGCCGTTTACCGCGCTGCATGTCATGACATCTCCGACGAGGAGTGGGGGTTGGTCAGAGCAAAGGTGGAAGAGCATGTGGCCACGTGGGGCGACCTTGAGCCGGGCGCGGAGGAGGTGAAGCCCCTCCTGAAGCTCGAGTGGTTCGATTGCAGGGAATTGGGTATCGATCCTAAAGATACCGAGGCCGTGCGAAGGTTCGTCTCAATGTCCACTATATTCCCTATCTACTTTTTTTTTTTTTTTTTTTCATCATGCGGGAACCCCACTAACCCCAGCCATGAGCATCACGCAGCCACTTCCGCAACCTCCGCACGCAACACCCTCTGCTAAACCAATCGAGCTTTCTTATGCTTGACCCCTGGAGTGCTAGCTCATACATGCAAAAAGACCAAGACAAACTCCCCAGGGACTTCCGCCCTCATATCCTCGCCATCGATGCGGACTTCACGCCGTCATCCGTCCCCGACGAGAGAAAGGCAAAGTCGCCTGGCTACACCGGGCAGATGCGGATCCTTGGGAACCTGGTCTGGAGTGAACTCTATGCGCTGTCTGTGATGCAGCCGACGGAGTTGATAGACCTGTGGTTACTGGCGATGGAGCACCCGCAGAAGGTGTACACTGGGGCTGTGGTGCCAAGTCAGATACAAGAGTGGCGGGAGCAGAATGTGCTTCAGGACGCGATGATTGACTCGTATGAAAGGCTTTTGCAAAAGAAGGATCCCAAGGCTGCGCAGGCAGTGAGGGAGATGAAGGAAGGGAAGTATGGCTTTTGAGAGGCAAGAGAAAAGCAGTAGGATGGCGGCTTTCGCATGGCTAGAGGTGAACACCCTCCTCGTTTTTGTAGCCGGCGGAGAAGATTGATGATATGTACAACTGCACCCCCAAGACTGTGTCTGCCGATTTGTATCAGTCACTGTCGGCGTTCGTAAGGAATCCAGCCCACGTGATTCGAGGCGATGTACCAAGCGTGTTGCCCACCTTGAGAACCCAGACCATCCAACTACCAATAATGTAAAGAAATATCTAGAATAGCCGACCCCTAAGACCTGAAATTGTATACAGGAGTGACAGTCTTGCTGTTTAGTAGAAAGAGGGAGTCGCAATAGAATTATAAGTAGAATTGTTCTTATGACAGTCGACTATAATACTTCGATGGTCCCGGGGAAAGGTCAAACAAATTCGACTGTTCGTATCAAGCAGTAAGGTAACGCAGGTGGGGCAATGAATCATAGCAGCCTTGTAAAGCCTCATTAGGTACTGTCTTCGCTTATCAAAGCTGCTTATCCATCAAACGCATACCCTTCATTGCCCTTCAAGGCGTCTTCTTCTCTACAGGCACTTTATGCAGCATCTCCCGATTCCAACATGATCCCTCAAGTCTCAATTACTCATTCGTGGAGGACTACCAAATAGAAGCCGACGTGCATCTCTGGAGGCCACCTTTTATGGAAGAGAATATGAGACTTCCCGCCTGGGTCGGGTCTTCGTCTTCTTTTCTCTCCCGTCTGCATTTCTTCACACGTACCATCCTGCTATCATCATCAGCAGTCGTCGTTTACCTCGTTTTACCCGGGCCCATGGGATCTCATTACAATATTCGAAGCCAGAAAGTAAGAAGGAAGCAGAGAGATGAGAATATTGCCAACAGAACGAAAGTGACTAACCGCACTACACATCAGCTTGCCTTATTGATTGAAAAGGACATGTTCTCCTTGACATGCAATCAAGATAAAATGGAGCAGTACTCCTGACCTGACCTTCATGAAGACCCCCGCCCGCTTCTCTCAGTAACTAGTACACTCCTCAACAATCTCCTCGACAGCCTCTCTCCACCTCATCAACAACGCATGCACATCCTCCTCAGCGTGCATGGCCCGACTGTACAAGATACTCAAATCCATCACGCCGTCCCGTGCACCGCAGTTGAAGTCCAGCACCGACGGCCGGATGTTCCGGGGATCCTCCATGGACGTCTCCACCGCCAGCAGACGGACCGCGTCGAAAGGCCCCCCCGTGTTGCCGGTGTGATACGCGCCGGCGTAGTTGAACATGAGGACGGGCGCATCGGCCGCGCCCGGCGGATCGGTCGAGACGGCAAAGTCGGCGCCCTGAGAAGCCGTGCGCCGCGTCGCCTTGGTGCCCGACACCAAAGCAGGGATAACGCTGGTCTTGTCGCGGGTGCTGCTGCGCCCACTGCTGCTGTCGCTGTCGCTATCGCTGCCACTGGGGGTGTGGCTGCCGCGCGTGCCGTCGCTGTCACTGCCGTCGCTGTCGGTCGCTCCGCTGGGAGGGATGGCGAAGACCGCGTGGTAGAGATATGTGAACCATCCCACGGTTCGCGACAGGTCGAGCGCCTCGTTCTGGAGCTCGCGGCCGTGCGATTCGAGCGTCAGCTCGACCCGGCGGATCTGGCGCCAGCGGTAGAGGGCGAGGGCCAGTCCCGCGAGGAGGAGCTCGACCGGCTCGGTGCCGTGCATCTTGTTGGCCTCGGTCAGGCAGAGCTGGGTCAGATCCGCGGCGAGACTCGTTTCGACGATTGCAACAGTGGCTTGGAGGTTCTGGTGGCGCCGCGAGGCAAACCCGGGTACGATGCGATGGTTCTCATGCGGTGACTCTGGACACTGGGCAGTATCCACGGCCCGGGGGAGAGCCGACTTCTGCCTCTCGCGGACATGCAGAGACCAGCGACGAAATGAATCGCCTTCGGGCAAGATCGATCCGCCAGCGAGGATTTGTTCGAGGTCGTCGAAGATGATCTGCCATGAGACAATGTCGACGGCGAGATGGTGGACAATGATGAGGCAGTAGGTTGCGGATGGAGTCTCGATCCATGCCAAGGCAGAAACGGGTCCCTTGGTAATGTCCAGCGAAGCCTGCGCTTGTGGGATGATCGATTCCATCGCTTCCTCTGAGGGCACGGAGTGACGGGTCACGGCATAATCCCGGGACGATGAATGGGTGGGAATGTATAGCCGGGGCGGCGCCAGAGAGGAGTTGCATCGAATGCGCAGAGAAGGATGAATCTCGGTGATGCGTTGCCACGCTTCCACCGTGGCGGTGAAAGTTACCGAGCCGGCCATTCGGAGCAGGTGAGCCTGGTTGTTCCAGTTGGGATTGACCTTCTGCTGATCGATGTACCAGTCCATGATCGGGATCGGATGGATGTTACCCCAGCTCGTGAGTTTGTGGTCTGAAACCATGGTCGCCGGAGACTTGTACCTGACGTTGGCGGCAAGCGCGGTGACTGTCGGATGCGCGTAGACGTGGTTGACAATGAGGGTGAACCCCGATCGTCTTAGAATCGAGCAAAGACGAATGGCAGAGATGGAGGTGCCGCCCATGGCAAAGAAGTTACTGTTCGCGAAGATATCCCGGGCTTTCAAGACCTGACGCATCGCGTCGGCAATCAGGAACTCTTGCTCGGTCTCCAGCGGCAGATTTGCTCCTTGCTCATGGGCTTCGACACTGTACGACAACAGCTGGGTATCACTTAGCTCGGCGACAAGAGCAGTGGCCTGCTTTCTGTCCGTCTTCCCGTTTACATTCATGGCCAGGAATGAGACGGGAATACACAAGCTTGGGACAGCGTAGCGGGGGAGGGTGGAGAGGAGCTGAGAGTGAACTTCCGAGACAGTGGCCTGGAAGTCCGTAGCATCGAGAGCTTGCATGTCAGTCTGTCTCACGGCAGACCCACGTCCACTGGGTTCGAATAGAAGTGCTAGATGGCTTGTGTTGCCGCGGGTGACAACCATAGCAAGCGCGTTATGCATCGCAGGATGTGAGAGAGCAGTGTTGGAAATCTCCTCGAGCTCGACGCGCTGGCCATGGATTTTGGTCTGCGTATCCATGCGGCCCAGGTAGGTGATCGATTGATCGTGATTTCTGATAGCGTAATCGCCTAGCACTTGTCAGCTGAATGCAAACCTGAAATATGGAGGGGATACCTACCGGTTAGGTAAACACGTCCCAAGAGAGGGTGATCCACGAACGCACGGTTTTCTTCCGGGCGATTGAGATAGCCACGAGAAAGCTGAACTCCTCCGATGGCCAGCTGTCCGATCGTTCCAACTGGACACAACCCGAGCTCTTCAGTGACGATAAACGCCGTGTTTCCCGTGGTCGGTGTTCCGATATTGTTGGGCTCCAAGTCGCGACGCACGCGCGACACAAGGCTGTAGATACAGGTCTCGGTGGGTCCGAAAGCATTGAGGACAGCGACTCGGTCGGCCCAGACATCACGGACCTTGGTTGTCATTGATTCCCCACTACTGGACAAAACCTTCAAGGCCGGCGCTTCCTCGGGGGTGAGAAGGCTCATCATCGTTGGTGATATCAAGATATGGGTGATCTTCATCCGGGACAAGATAGAGTGGAAGTTGGAAAGGAGAAACTCTTTACCCCCCAGGCACAGAGTCGCACCGGTTGTCAAGGATGCGAAGACATCCATGATCGAGATATCGAAAGTCCATGGAACAAATTGCAAGAAGCGGCTGTCCCGCCCACACTCATACAAAGCACGAAAGGCCAGCGTCGCGTTGAGCAGAGGGAGATGCTCTACCTGAACCCCCTTGGGTTTGCCGGTAGATCCGCTCGTATACAAAATATAGGCCAGATCGCTTGGTTGAAGGTTCTCAGCGACAACAGAAGGCGCTTCAGTAGTGGACACAGCTGAGGGGAGATTGTACAGGGGAACTCGATCAGCGGTGGCCTTGTGTAGCTCCTGCAAGACCGTGTTCTGATCGCTATTGAGGGCCTGTGTCGTCAAGATCACTTGGGGCTGACAGTCCTCCACGATCGTGACGAGTCGAGCGACAGGAAGGCTCACTTCAAGAGGAACCCATGCCATTCCGCAATTGAGAACAGCTAGAATGGAGGCGATGCGATCAATCCCGGCATCCATGAAGATACCGACCTTGTTGTCGACTCCCTCTCTGAAAGAGATCAATCCGGCGGAAATATGCTCCACCTTGTTCCAAAGCTCCCGGTATGTCACTGTTTCTTTACCCTCGAAATCGCAGGCGATCTGGTCGGGAAATTGGGTAGCTTGATCACGCACGAGCTGGTGGACAAATTTGGGCGTGGCTCTCTCGCGATAGACCGCGTCAATTGTTCGCTGTTGGGTTTCCACAAGTTCTTTCTCTCCCGGCGTGAGAATATCCAAGTTACCAATCAAAATTCCATTGGCTGAGGACTGGCTGACCGCATGAAGCAGGCTCTCAAAATGCTCGCACAGTATATCGACTGATTTCCTCTGTATCCTACTCGTGTCGTACTCCACATTAATACTGACATCCCAAAGCGCCTTCTGCTCACCGAGGGTCACAGAGAAGGTCACGGGGAACTTGGACTGTCCGGAAGTCTCACTGTCTGTCTCTCGAAGCAGATTGTGTGCGTCAATCAACCCATCGAAGACATCCTTAGAGGCCTCATGGTAGACAAACATCAGAGGCAAATCATGTGTGCCAATCTTAGCAGCGTCCAGGATTTGGTCGTAGGGAAGATATGACTTTTGCAACACCCGGAACAGATTCGTAGACATCGACTTGAGGAATGGTCCAAGTAGGCAATCCCCCGACAGTTGGGCACGCACCGGAACAGTGTTGATGAAGCACCCATACATGTCGGTGGGAACTTGGTCGGCTCTTTGCGAGGCAGGGATTGTTACTGTGGCATCGGCAAGGTTCCATACCCGTCGCAGCAGGATCATGTATAGGGAGAGGAAGGCAGAAAAGTTGGTCAACCCCTGCTTGCGGACCCAACTGAGGCTCTCTTGGGGCAAAGTAAAGTCGTAATGGCACATGGCACGCTGCGGCTTGCCCGATCCAACATGGAAGGGCGGAATGTTCACCGGAATGAAATTCGACAGATACTCCTGCCAGAAGCTTTTTGACTCAGCTTGCATGTCTGAATCTTGGAGGAGCTTCTGTTCTTGCTCCGCAAAGTCAGCATACTGCGGTCCCCGCCTGGTGGTTACCACCGGTGTTGCGTTAACCCGACCTGCCCGTCGAGCGACCTCGTGCACAAGTTGTCGCATGGACTGCTCATCGATAATGATGTGGTGGAAATTGAGAAACAGAAAGCTAGAATCCCCCGGGAGCAGGAAGAGAATCACACGGCCCACTGGCCCCTCTTCCAAATCAAACACGGCTGCAGCATCCTTGATACACATATCCCGCATCAGGTGCATTGCATCATCCCCATCCAAGGAGGCAAGATCACATCGCCGGACCTCTACTTGAGAGGTAGTATGAAGTTTCTGTCGCAATGCGTCGCCGCCAGAGACAAACGTGGTACGGAAAATCGCATGCTCGTTTAGGATGGACACGATGGCCGATTCAACTGCGTCCGGGAGTAGGCCGTCAAGCTGATAGAACGAGGGCACATTGTAGGTGGCGTCTGCCAGAAGGGCTTGGGCACAGTAAAACCGGGTCTGAATCGAGCTGGCCGGCACAAGGGCTGTAGATCCACGATCGAACCTGGACACCGCTGGCAATTCCAGACGTATCGGTGATTGCTGACTCGCATCGGGGACCTCTAACCCAGCTGCTAAACCTTCCAAGGTTGGGACCTCAGCAACATGGCGGAGGGTCAAACGACACTGGGGGAGATGTTTACGAATTTCCGACAGGAACCTCATCACCAAGAACGAGTCCATGCCGAGTTCGAAGACATTTCGCTCCATTCCCACTGCGCGCAATCCAAGGGTGCGGCAGCAGGAGTCGTGGAGTACGTGTTCCACCGGCGTAACGGGGGGCTTGCCTGACTCGTCCTCCGGAGTCTCCTGGTGGGTGATGAGGGATCGCAGGAGTCGGTGGTCTGCCTTACCACTTTGCCGCAGGGGAACCTTATTGACCTGGATCCAGATAGATGGGATCATGGCCGATGACGCCTTGGCCTTCATAGACTCTCTGAGAGCCTTGAGTCGGAGGTGCTCATTGGGATTGAGTGTTTCAGCGATGAGCTCCGAGACCGGCCGTTCGGGCTCATCCGCCCAAACCACAAATGCGACCAGCTTCTCCTTATCCTTCATAACCAACGCGCGCCGCACAAAGTCACTCTCCTCGATCATCGAGTTGATGCCGCTCAGCTCCAGCCGTTGACCGCGAATTTTGACTTGGTCGTCTCCACGACCGCAGTGGATAATGTGACCCTCGGAGTCGTAGTAGGCCACGTCGCCGGAGTTCCAGAGTCTACCATATTTAGGATGATTGATGAAGACGCGGGCAGTGAGTTCCGGCTGGTTGAGATAGGCCTTGAACAGCTGGGAACCACCGAGCCAAATGGTGCCAATGGCATGTCGGGGGCAGAGCTTGCCGAAGGCATCGAAGATAAAGGCCACCACCGAGGCGAACGGGTGACCAATGGACCGGATATTGCTTGTCGGAGTGACGGGTCCAAAGTAGCTAAAAAATTGTTCAGCAGTTTGAGCATCAGAAGGCGCAGTTCCACTTACGATCCAACGGTATTTTCGGCCGGGCCACAGGCATTGATTAGCCGGGTTGACGACTTGGTCCAATCCGCGCGTACCTTTTCATTCTGCGGCTCACCTGCAGTGACCAGAACGCGGAAGCAGCCAACAAAGGGTTCAAGTAGCGAGATAACAGTTGGAGTTAGGTCTGCAGCGGTGGGACGGAGAGCGCGGAAGACGTTGTGCAGATCAGACAGAAGCAGCTGCCGGGGAGCCGTACACAGCGTTCCCCCCTCGACAAAGGTGTGGAAAAGATCTTCCATGCTGGCATCAAACACGGGGCTTGCAAACTGAAAGGTGCGATCTGCAGCCGTACCCTGGAACAAGTGGACAGCAGCCTCCCGGAAATAAGTCACGGCGGAAGAATGAGGAATCATGACACCCTTGGGAGCCCCGGTCGTGCCCGATGTCCACAGAATGTAAGAGATCGTGTCCGGAGTGGCTCCAGAAACGATGGGGGCCGTCTTTTCGACAGAGAAGTCAACCGAATGAATCTGCAGAGTTGGACAGAGCAGGTCTTCAGGGGTCCCTATGTCGGCAATCACCACCTTGGCTGAACATTCGGCGACGATGCCCGTCACCCTGTCGGCTGGCCATGTTCCATCCTGAGCCATCGGGGTAAAGGTTGCACCGGTCTTCAACACCGCCAACACTGATATCACGTAGATAGTTCCCTGGTCCACGAAAATGGGGACAATATCACCCACCTGGACGCCGTACTCTGCTTGCAACAGCCTCGCTAGAGTGGCAGCCTGTTAAAGTTAGCTTAAATGGCTGGGAATTACCATGGGAAAGCTTTACCTTGCTATCTAGCTCCTGATATGTTGTCAAAGTGTGTCGCTCACCATCCCAATGATCTACAGCAATGGAATCAGGCTGTCTAGCAGCAGTCTGTTCGAAAAGTTCGTGGAGCAAAACATCGCGACACGGTGGTTTGACGGTAGAGAAGTTGGCAAATGCCTCCATCATATCCCGCTGCTCAGGGGTGCAGAGGTCAATGTCCTTCAACGGAGTGTCGCACAGTGAAAATGCGCGTTGTAATAGCTGGGCATAACCCATTGCAATCTCTTGCATGTAAGAGGCCTCGAACTTGGAGCGATCATACTGGAAATCCAGAACAGTGCCATCTTTGCTGCTGGTGAGAGTCAATTGCAAGTCAAATGCCACCGGATGTGAATTGAAAGTGTCCCTAGTGATGTCCACAATATTGTTGGTAGCAACGGCAGCACCTTGCTCTTGGGCAACAAAGATGACCGAGTGCTCGCTGACCGTGGTCTTGAGCTGAGCGAGGACATCTTCGAATGGAACGACGACTGTATCCAATGCAAAGTTGACGGATGCAGCGGTCTGTTCGAGGAACTGTCGCAACGTTTTCGCGCCCTCACGGACCGAGCGGACGAGGGCTGTATTTACCATATTGCCAAAGACGTCACCACTTGATGCCAATGCTCCACGCATCGATACCGGAATGAGGACTCCCAGCTCTTGCGTCGAAGTGTACCTGCACCGGAGATTAGCAGCTACCAATACATCACTGATATCAAACGTACCGATGGAGAAGGAGTTGGAAGAGACCCAGTAAAGCAGAAAACCACGAGATGCCATCTCTCGAGCAAGTTTGTTTGAATTGTTCAAACTGAGATGATGGCACAAAGTTAACGATATTGGCAGACCCTCGAGCAGCAGCCTCCACGGGTGGGGCGGGCCAATTCGTGGTATCGAAAGGAGGGACATCATCCAAATGTTTCAGCAGGTCTGCCATGGACTTGTCGTAGAGTGGACTGCCAGGACCGTATTGGGACACCAGACCTGCGTACTTGACAGTTGATCCGAATTTGTGTGCCGAGGACCGGTTCACATAAACATCCAGAATGGTCTCTAGCATCTGCTGTGTTGTCCATTCGTCCACCAGGATGTGGTGGATGTTGTAAAAGATCGCAATGTTCTCCGCGCCACGATCAAATACAATGAACAACGCCATGGGGCCATTCTCCAGGTCCCAGCATCGCTGCGCATATTGGCGACTCGTCTTCTTGATTTCTGTGAGATCCTCCATTGCGACAAGCTCCACGGGAACTGCTGACTCGGACTTAAGCGTCTGTTGCAGACTGCTTTTGTCACTGTTCCACGTGAACGTCAGCCGGAAGGCATCGATGTGGTGGACGACATAGCGTATGGCCTCGGCCATTCGAGAGGCAGAGACATCTTTCAGAGTCAGCAGACTGCAGACGTTGTAGGTTTCATCCTGGAGTCGTTGCTGGGCAAGCCACATCCGACGCTGGGTCGAGAGTGCCTCGACCTGATCATCATGATGCAGAGGTGCACTTTTGGGCAAGGCGGGGATTGGTGATGCGGAGTCCAGTCGAGCTGCCAGACGTCGAGCGTTTCCAGCCGAGTTGAGTTCGGAGAATGATAACTCTCGATTGAAGTGATGCGACACGATGGCACGAAGCTCCATTAGGGGCAGAGAGCTGAGACCGATTGAGGTAAACGATGCTTCTGCATCGATGACTTGAGTGCCCAGCAAATCATTGATTACCTTCAGAATATAGGCTTCAGCCTCCGTCTGCGCTTCCTGCTCGCGGGAACAGCCGGCCGTGGATGCGTCTTCCATCTTAGACTTCACTAGTTGAGCCAGCTGTCTTCGATCTACCTTCCCGCTGGTGTTGAGAGGCACTGTGCCATGGAGGAACTTGGTCGGAACAAGCTGGGCTGGCAATCTTGCCTCGCAGAACAATCTCCAGGTGGTATCGCTCAATACTACCTCTGCCGATTCCTCTTGCTGGACGACTGCTATCAATTGATTCCGCCAAACCGCCACCCCAGCGCTCAACACACCTGGTGCAGTGATTAGGACATTCTCCACTTCCTGCACTTCGATTCTCTGCCCAGATATCTTCACTTGACCATCCTTTCGCCCGAGTATGCGGATATTCATGTCGGGAGTATACACTCCCAGGTCACCTGTGCAGTAAAGTGAGAGGTTTTGGTCCAGCCCGGGCATCATCGTCATCGCTTGCACAGTAAGATCAGGCTCTCCAACATATCCATCGAACAGTTGCTTGCCTGCGATGCAAATTTCACCGACCTGGCCGACACGAGGAACAAGCCCATGTTGATCCCGGAGCAACACGAAGTTACCAGGAATGATTTGTTGGATGGTGGATATGTCGCCATGGTTGACAATTCGGGTAGCAGACACCTGCACTGCGGCCTCAGTGGGACCGTAGCCGTCGAAAAGTCGTAGGCGAGCGGCCCATGTTTCACGGAGGCTGGTGGAAAGCTTCTCACCACCAGACACAAGTGTCTGGACAGTGATGCAGCGGTCGGGGTCGAGGAATCGCATCACGCTGGGTGTCAAGTGAAGAGAAGTGATCGAGAATCGGGTCACGACCTCATTCAAATCCGATCTCAAGTCATCCTCAGACGCAAAACACAGTGTAGCGCCTGTGGACAAGCATCCATAGATGTCAATCACAGAAGCATCGAAGATGTAGTTGGCAAACAGCAACATTCGAGTGCCGGCTCCAGTGTTGTAAATACGAGCAGTCTCTCGAACAGCATTAGATACAGCACCGTGAGACAGAATGCAGCCTTTAGGCTCTCCGGTCGTTCCGGAGGTGAAAAGAACATAACATGTATCATTTGGACGCACCCCGGGTAGGGCAGGGTTGCCTGTGGATGCTGCACCATTCTTCGTGAGTGTCTCAATGAAGGCTGCCTTCAGACCCATCGCCTGGATGTGCTGGACCGTTTCAGGACAGAGAATGTCTCGATCAAGCACGATTACCCGTCCTTGGACCTTTGATATCAGTCTTTGCAAACGGAGCACGGGTGCCTTAGGGTCCAATGGGCAATATGCCGCACCGGCCTTTAGGACACCCAGCATAGCAACGATCATATCGGGACATCTAGAGAAGACAATTGGCACCACATCACCTGGACGGACATTCTCGCGGATAAGATTGAATGCAACTTTCTCCGACCTCTCGTCTAGCTCACGGAAGGAAATAGATTCCGTCAAAGAGTGAAGGGCGATATTCTTTCCATGCTGGACAACACTCTTTTTGAAGAGAGCATTTAATGTATCTCCTGTCGCATGCTCCCGAAGATACCTTCTGTGGGCATCGTACAAAGACTTCACTTGTTCAAACTCGTGATAGTCCGTCGCCATTCCCAAACTCTCAATCTTTTGCTCGCCATCTGATAACTGAATGACTTCAGAAAGCAGGGAGGCAAACTGGGACAGCCAAGACTCCGCCTCTTCAACACGCAGGAGATCATTGGTCCATTTGAATACAATCTGTGTGCCCTGCAAGGTATGCTCGACAATGACCATGAACGGGAACTCGGAGAATTCACGCCCGTCGATCTCCGACAACGTAAGACTCTCATCGAATTGCTGCACGTGGTGGGTATCGAAGTTCTCGTAAACAAGCACCGTATCGAATGGACTTTTTGATCCTTGGGCCTTAGCAAATATCTGGGAGAGAGCGACATGCTCGTGGGGAATGGCGGAAGCAAAGTCTTGGGCCAAATGCTGAAGAAGCGAAGACATCGTTGCATGTTCGTCAAGGTGAACACGGACGGGGAGAGTGTTGATAAACAGGCCAACCATCTCATCGATGCCCTCCACCGCAGCGTTTCGGCCGCTGGTAGTGAGTCCGAAGGCAAGGTCGGATCGACCAGTCACCCGGGCAAGAAATATGGCAGTCACAGCCTCGAGAACGGTGGCCCCGGTGACCCTGTGCGCTTTGGCGCAATCGGAAATCTGTTCCGGTGTAATACTGACAATCAGCCTTTTGGTCTTCATGGCCGATTCACCTGAGGCGTGGAGGCCTTGTAGTGCATGTGGGCGAACTTCAAACGGTTCGAACCCATCAAGATAGGATGTCCAGTAATCCAAAGAGGATCCTGGATCGCGTGCCAGATCCATGGCTAGAAATTGAGCGGGGGAGGGACGAGCACATAGGCTACCGACGCCATAGGCCTCCGCTAGATCCTTCCACATAATACCCAGGGACCATCCATCATTGATCGCGTGATGGATAGTGAGGACCAGGTGATGGGTCTCTGGGGAAGATTGGAAAACAGTTAGGCGATGGAAAAGATCTCCAAATGTGAAGCCTCGGTGGCGATCAGCTTCCAACCACTCTTCGAATTGGCTCCCCGAGGGGAGATCTAATACATGAGGATGGAAATTGCTGTAGTCTGTCAACGGCTTCACGATCAGAGCAAAGTACTCGACGGTATTAGCGCTGTACACAGGAATGAAGGTGGTTCGCAAACTGGGGTGGGCCTCCTGTAATAATCGCCAGGCATTGCGCAGTCTCTGGAACTCCAAAGTCCCGTTCAGCGTCAGCATCACCTGCACAACGTAGCGACCATTCTGGGAGCTAGATTGCAAGAGCATGGCTTTCTGAATCTCGCGGATGGGCCAGACACCCTCCATGTGGGCCTCTTGCCAGGTGGTATTTGCTATCGCCTGTTGAATGTCTCGCTTTAGATCCGCCGACAGATCTCGAGATGCAAGAAGCTTATAACCGGTGAAGTTATCCTGTGGGACATCAACTTTTGATTCGGGCTCTGTGCTTTGCTCCTGCACGCTCTCCAGGGCTGCGAGCAACGTTGACAGCGAGCTAGTCCGGTAGAGCTGGCCAACAGTACATCCTTGGATTCCTCCAGCCCTGGCCCGCGAGCAAAAGCGAATGGCGGAGATGCTATCTCCACCCGAGTGGAAGAATGATTCTTGAAGAGAGACTTGATTGTCGGCAAGGCCCAACGTCTGTTGCCAAGCGCTGCGAAGTGCTTTTCCAATGGCATGAGAGTCGAATGATTCCAGTGCTGTCTCCCAGCTATTATCATCAGGGTCTGCACTGGTTTTAAGAGTCGCGTATTGTCGGACAGTGTCGAGGTCAGAAGCGGCGGTCTCCTCGAACCATCTCTGTAACAGCTTTCGATCGACTTTACCTGTGTTGCCTTGGGGGATCCACGAAATTGGAACCCAATATCGTGGAATCATCACATCATGTAATCTGTTCTCCAGTTGGGAGCGGAGGTGCAGAAGGAAAGGGGTTGTATCGGGGGATATCTTCAATGCCCAGTCCGTGGATCTCGATGCCGGCGCGCATGAAGGATGATGCACAAACGCCACAAGCGTCTTGTCGGGCTGACCAGCAATCACAGCAATACACTTCCCTCCAGGAGGCAAGACCGCATCGGCAGTAGCTTCGACATCGCTCAGATCAAACCGAATACCATGAAGCTTCACTTGATCGTCCTCGCGACCGATGAGATGCACGTTTCCATTCTCGTCATAGTACGCCAAGTCACCGCTGTTGTAGATTCGCCCCACACGAGAGTCCTGCGAGAATTTGGAGTTTGCCGATTGAGGCGCCAGGTATCCTGTGCTCAGTTGCCCTAGTTTACCATCCAAATATGAGCCAATGTGCAAATACCCAACAGCCCCAGGCAAGACAGGGTGTTTGTTTGCGTCGAGAATCATGGCGCGCACTGGTGGAGTCATTCGGCCGATATTGCGCATCATGCCCTCGGGATCATCGCTGGGCGTGAAACGATGGATGAATCCAATGATGGTACATTCCGCAGGACAGTATATGTTATACACCTCCACCTTGTCCATCCACATCTTGGTCACTTCCCTCACCGGAGGCTCTCCTCCGAGGGACAGAGACTGGAGAGAAGGCAACGCGGAAGGCCCAGAGAGCGTGGCAACTACACTCGGGGTAGCTTCCATATGGGTGACTGCTAATGCCTGTAATGTAACCTCAAGATCGGTCACAAAGCTCTCGGAGGGGGCAAGGCAGAGAGTTCCTCCGGAGAGAAGAGGGCTGAGCATACTTGAGATGCTGACATCGAAAACAACGTTACTCAGGAGTGGCATTCTTGTACCCGGTCCATGGTGGAAATAGTCAATCAGACCCATCAAGCATGCGGCTGCGGAGCTGTGTGGGATCGAGAAGCACTTGGGATTACCGGTTGATCCGGAGGTAAAGCAAAGCCACGCCCCCGAGGAGACCGGAATTGCTGGCTGAATGGTCTCCGCCGACTCGGTTGCCCAGCTCGTCTCCTCCAACCGCAAAATCGCGATATTGGCGGGCCTCGGGATACGATTGACAGCGGAGTAACTCCCGGAGTCAGTGATAATGAGCGATGCGTTGCTTATAGACACTTTGCTCTCGTTCAGGATACTTTTGTGAGTCGGGTCGATCATAAGAAACGTAGCCCCTGATAGCAGGACCGCGAGGACGCTGATTACCAGCTTTGGGGACTTATCCATGGCAATGACTACAACTTGATCAGAGATGCCGTAAGTTCTCGTAATGAACCGAGAAAGCATAGCTGAACGAGCATACAGCTGCTCATAAGTGAGCTTCTCCCCGGTCAAGTCTTCAATAGCCAAATGCCTGGGATATCTCTCCACGACCTCATGGAACAAATCCACTAATGTGAGCCCATTACTTTCAATCCACGCACGGCGGATTTGTTCGGGTATTATTGGAGCCACAGTCCAACTATCGAGTGTTCGTGCATCCTTCGGCGAGATTGGATTCATCTGTATCAGGGGTGCCTCGAGGCCAGATTGAACGACATCTTGGAGTAACGATGCAAAGCCACGGCCAAGGGTCTGGATGAAAGATGCACGGAAGGCATCAAATCGATGTTGCAGGATTAGACGAGGGGGGCTGTAGTTTGGATCGATGTGAACAATCAGAGGGAAGTCGGCTCCCTTGGTAGGGAGCTGGATGTAATCCGCCGATTCCAGAAACGAACTGGCATCAGAGGCCTTTTCGGAATTTGCTCGAAGATCATGAAGCACGAACATCACATTTAGCTGGAGGCTGGAACGGCCGGTTGGTCTCTTTGCTGCTAGATTGGTGACCACCTCTTCGTAGGGTACGGAGTGCGAGATACAGGAGAGGAATGTCTCCTGTGTCCGGGCCAAAAGAGTCCTGTAAGTGTCGGTTGGTGCAACCGTAGATGGAATCAGAACAGTGTTCAGACAGAAACCCACAACGTCGATGAATTCAGCGCTGACGCCGCGCTCAGTCGCTGGGACCGCCAACAAAAATTCGTTCTTGCGACTCACGCGCGCCATGAGGAGTTGAAACAAGGCAAGCCATCCCACGAACGCGGTGGATCCAGCACAAATCTGTTCCTGAAAACTCCGGAAGATGTCAGAGTCGAGATCCTGCATGATCAACTGGCTCTTGTCCCGTTCTTCGACCGACAAGGAAGGGACATGTGGAGGCAAGGGAGCGAGGTCTTCAGGGCGCAGTGAAGCCATTTCATCGCCGATTCGTTCCTCCCACCAGTGGAGGTGATTGTTGTATCCTTGCTGTAGCAAAGTGGAGCGCTGCCACTTGGCAAACTCGCTGTATTGCACTGCTGGGGATGAGTGTGGGTCCAGAGATTGCTCGGATGAATAGATATCCTCAATCTCTCTCGTGAGAATATGGAATGACCATTCATCCATAGCGATGTGGTGGATGTTAAAGTGGACAATCCACTGCTGGGACCCCAGCTCATAGACTGTGACTCTCAGGGCTGATTCTTGGCTCAGGTTAAATAGAACTTCCGCGTCCGTTGCGATGCGGTCCATAGAGCTCTCGAGCACGGACTTCTTTTGTTGCACGCTGATTGTCTCCAGATCCTTGAAGCTGACCACTGTCCACTGTGGTGGAAGATCAGCGACCGGCCACACTCTTTGCCTCACAAGGGGCAATTGGTGGGCGCCCGCCTCCTGGCCATCAGAATCAACTTCATGATATGTCGAATGAAGAACGTCATGCCGGGCATAGACTTGAAACACAGCCCGGCGCAGGCGCTCCATGTCCAGGTCCATAGAGGGAAGGCGAAGGACGAAATTGCAGTTGTATGCACTATTGGCAAGCAATTTGTCGGCTGCGAATATCCGGTCCTGAGATGGAGACGTGATCGCCTCATCATTGTGAATAGATTTACCTTTCTTTGGAGGTTGAGTGGAGAGATCTGTCGTTTTCGTTTCTGCCTGCTCATCGACCATTCTTGCAACCTGCTTTACAGTCGGGCTTTGAAGGAAGTTGTGTAGAGAAAGAGACACAGCGAACTCGAGGTAGATGTGCTTCAACACAGCCATGGCATCAAGTGAAGAAAGTCCCATTGAGAGTAAATTGCTCCGAGCAGATCGCACAGGGCGGTTCAGCTGCTCACTGATCATCTTGGCTATTATCTGCTCTGTGGCAGTGTTTCCGGCCATGGCATCTTGCTCAAGGATACCACTGGCTGACTGTAGGTGAGACTCGAGCAAAAGGTCGAGACGCTTCTGATCAATCTTTTCGCTTGCATTCAGGGGAAATGCACTTACCGGGATAATCTCGGGAATCATGTACGAAGGCAGCGTGGCACGACAGGCTCCCGAGAGACGGTCGATAAATTCCTGGCCGTCAGTGAGCAGCTCACAAGAATCGGACGGATAGCAGAAATCAGATGACTCAGACACGAAGGAATGAAGTCGAATCTGCCCCCCTGGATCCTTCCTCCACCTTGTGACTGCTTTGGCAGCGATAGTAGCCAACGCATGGTCAATCTCCTGCAACTCGACGCGTTGCCCATTGATCTTGACCTATACACAACAGTTGTTAGCCAGTTCTCGTTCCCAGAAAATATTCTTTCTCAGTCCTACCTGAGTATCAATTCTGCCCAAGAGCTTTAGATATCCATCTTCGGTCACTATACCGACATCTCCTGTGCCAAATAGATCGGGAAGACCTGGGCCCTGCGCACGGAATTTCGATCGCGTCATGATTTCACTCCCAAGGTATCCCAGGAAGACGGTCTTTCCGGTACAATAGATCTCACCAGACTCCCCTGGATCGGCAGGTTGCCCATCCTCTCGTAGAACAATGATCTTTGAGAATGGAGTAGCCTTGCCGATGATACTCGCCGAATCGCCCGGTAGCAGCCGCGAGCCGACTATGGAGGAGGCTTCACAGGGCCCTGATGTGACAGGTATGTTAGCATCGCGATCTATCTTCTCTGACGCGCCATACGCACCATAAAGATTGAAGAGAACTGCGGAAGATGCCCACGTGTCGATTATCTCCTGAGTGATCGCTTCTCCACTGGATAGCATGTACCGAATCCCAGGAACATCCTCGGGGCGCAGCATTGACAACATGCTTGGAGTGAGATGGATCATATTCGCTTCCATGTGATTGATCCAGAAGGCCAACTGGGAAAGAAGCTTGTCTTTCGTGACCAAGCACAAAGTCGCGGCATTGAAAAGCCCACAGAATATGTCCAGCATATGCACATCGAACGATGGGCCGGCAAATTGAAGGATTCGAGAATTGGGGGTGATGTCCTGCTCGCAGCTCAAGTAGCGAATGGGCTCGATGATATTGCGGTTCGAGAGCTTCACGCCTTTGGGCTCACCCGTACTTCCCGAGGTGAAAAGAATAATCGCCAGATCGTCCGGCTCACGGGTGGCAATAGGTTGACTACTCTCTTCCATGGCATGCCCTTCATCATCGGCCAGACATTGCTCGGCATTGAAATATGTCCCATCAATCAGTTGGGGGTCGGAATATCGTTGAAGAAAGTCTTGATTCGCCAAGATGACAGGCTTTTGCAGTCGCTTCAACAAGCCATCCAGTCGGCTTTGAGGGATGGTTGGGTCCAAGGGCACGTAAACGGCTCCAAGCCATTGAACTGTGGCGATACTGACAATTTGCGCAATCGACCGAGGTAAACACACCACGACTGAGGTCCCAGGAGGTGCTTGAGGTCGAAGCCTCCGGGCAAGTCTCTGCACCTTGCCTCGCAATTGCTCGTAGGTGATTTGTTCTTCGTGCTCCCAGTCAATGGCTACACCGCCCAAATTTGACTCAAAGGCATCTGAGAGAATGGACGCCACAGTGTCCTCAGACTCTAGAGTGGGTGGTTGAGGGAACATGGTCAAGTTGTTATTGTGTTACAAATATAGTGAAGTAGGTGATACAAAGAGAAAAAGGGAAACAAGTCAACTGACTCGGAGAAGGGATATGACTCTGAGGATAAGAAGAGAGAAATGTTTAACGATCAGGAGATCTTTCGAACATTGAAGGTCTCCAATTCTTCATATACTGTCTCAAGCCCTAGGCTAATCTACAAGGAACAACGAGATGGTATCGTCCAGAGCATTCCCCACGCCGGTCCCGGACAGGAACTCCTGGTCCTCGTCCATGATTGCCAATTCTGAAGAGTCATATCTTTCAGCACAAGACTTATCAACAATTATCGTCTTCTATACTCAATACTAGCGGCAACCACGGCCTCGGAGTTTGCAGGATGTTGAGTATTGGGGAAGGGCGGGTCCAGCATGGGGCCAAATTATGGCTTCAAGCCTACAAGATCCTTCGATATCTGGTTGCAAGACTAGTGGCGGTCATGCTTCATCCTAATCGAGACCATCCCTATCTTCCACTTCCCCTCATTACTAGACGGAACTTGTGGTATTCATTCCGATACCGCGGAGCGTGGTATGATCATTTCGTGGCCGAGGCAGGGACCTATATCCTCTGCGCCGTCTCCAGGTTGCCCAAACCTTTCATTTCCCTTCCACTGCCGGACGTGACTCCTCTTTCTTATCGGTGATTTTCCCCTGTCAGCTACTTATTTCCACATTCCCTTCATCATGTTCTCTACAAGACTACCCTCTATTCCCAAGAGAGTTGGGTCTCGCTTTATGACGTCCTCTACTGAGACCATTACGTCTTCTGCGTCCCCTTTGCCAGTCATCTATAATGATGCCTACCGCGACTTCAAGCCTGTGCAGACAAATATGCCTTCGCGCAAGTCGCAGTGGAAGACGACCGAGGCTGCTTCTCTTAGCCGCCAGAGCTTCCTCGATGTTCTCTTGGGCAACACCCCGCTCATCTCCGAACGTGGCTTTGTCTCGCAAGAAACATCGGAGCGCTTCGAGGCCGTCTTGACAAAGAAACTGATTCCCTACTCACACATTGCTGGTCCTGAGGTTCAGAAAGTGGGTCTGGCGCAGTTTGAATTCCAGGCGCAATCGGCGGAGGACTTCCAACACCGATCTGATGGTATGTAGTCGTGTCGACCCCTTCCTCTAGGTGATTCTGGACATGGAATGAGACATGCTAATCTGTGTTCGATCCCGTTCCTTAGAGAAAGCACGCTACTTCGCCGAAGTGCAGAAGATTTCGGGTCTTCACGAGGAGCTAGCCAGCCAGACAGGCCTCAATTTGTGGCAGAAAGTGTTCAACGCGATTGCCTCCCTCCTGCCCGACTACGAGGTGATGGTGGCGCAGGAAGGCCCCGGCCGGCGATACTTTGCGGGTATCTACCGGGCCATTAACGAGTCCACCCCGGTGCATTGCGATTGGTCTCCGTATGACTCGTTGACGGAGGACTGGATCATCAACCGGATCTCACATCAGGCGGTGTTCAACCTCTATCTGACCCCGGTGCACGGCGGGCACACAGTGATCCATGACCAACCTTGGACGGAGCAGGCGCTGGCCTTTCGCGACCCCAACTCGTATGGATACCATGCGAACGTGGTAGCGGGGACAAAGCACGCGATAATCCAGCCAGAGGTCGGCCAGCTGTGTATCTTCAACACCCGCAACATGCACCAAGTCTTCCCGGTGACCCAGGGCTCCAATCGACCGCGTCTGGCGTTCAGTAGTTTCATGGGGCTATTACCAGCGGTCAATGCGCAGGAGAAGCCCACATTGATTTTCTGGTCGTGATGAAGTCGCGATAAGATAGATAGCATGGCTTTTTGTTTGATTTTTGGCTTGTATGCTTTTTTGAATGAGATTGCCGTGCCGACATGCCGCTTATCAGGATTATCGGTATGTAATGTAAGCTAACGTATGTACTGTACATATTAGATCAATCGGTACGGGACCAATACGACACTACTCAATAGCGGCCGACGGCTCGACCCCCGGCCGTTTGACTAACGCCCAACCCTAACTAGCGTGTATGCGTGCGTGCGCGCGTGGCTTCCGCGGTCTGATTAGGTCTGATGAGTTTCTGCAGGAAGTGCGGCTCAGTCCGACCAGTCCTCCGCAAAAGGTGTCATTTTCCTCGGAAAACAGTCCAGATCAAGCCCTGGAAGCGAATGCTTATCGTTTCTCAACCGCGCCCCAATGACACGGGGTCTCTTTTCAATCCAGGCCCAGCCAGAGGTCAATCATGACGTGCTAGGAAACATCCTCGACCGATCACCTGACGGTGCATTTTTGAGGGTAGCATTGGATGGCACGGGCTGCCCTCCCCGAGCGAGTGACTGGGAAAGACCACAGTACTGTACTAATTGTCCCAGCGAGGAATAGACAATCGGGCGGTTCGATCACAATTTGCAAGGTATTGAAAAGGTCAATTTATCTTGTGCACGCACGCTAATCTAGCCAATAATCTACAGTTTTGTCTGCTTCTCCCCGGCACCCTCGTAACTCCCGTACGTGGTCGCCGACCGCTGCAAGACGAATTCGCCCGCCGTGAGGTCGGAGTAAATCGCCTGCGCCCCTGGCTTCAGTAACTCCGGCATAGACCCTACGCTTGCATCGCGGTTCGGTTTGGTGAAGTACGCGACCGAGTACCTTCCGGGAAGGAACTCGGACTGATTCTGCAAATCGCGCTGGGAGACGTGCACGCGGTGTCGCGTTGAGCGCAGCCCCCCGTTCGACCAGCGCTGGAAGCAATCTCCGATGTTGACGATCATCTCATACCTCTCCGACTCGATGGGATGAAAGGTGCCGACGGAAGTGTGGTCTTCAACCTCGAGCCCACCCACCGAGTCTTGGAATAGGAGGGTGATGGTGCCGAAGTCGGTATGCTCTGAGATGCGTGTCTTGGTGCCGTCCTGGAGCTGTCGCGCTTCGATGGGCGGGTAGTGGGTGAGGCGAAGCTCGTTCTGGCGTTTGTGATGGAGGTGGTCGAACGCAGTGGGTGGCAGCCCCAGGCCCAGGGCCACTGCGCTGAGGATACGTTGCTGGCAGGCAAATCCAGCCTCGAAGTAAGACTCCATGAAGGTCCGGAAGCCGGGAAGATCGGACTCGGGGAGCCAGATATTGTTGTAGAGCTCGTCGTCGGCGGCGCCTTGATCGAAACATTCCTGGTCGTATACCAAAAGTCAAAGGATGCGAATGGGGAGGGCACATATCTTGGGACTCACCTTCATGTCGATCAACGGGGGAAGGACTTTCCCACCTTTCTTGCCCAGATTGCCGTGCACGGAAGTGTTCTCCATCCCCACCGCGCTATAACCTCGATTTGGAGTCGGGGTGGGTGGGTGCGGAGCTCTCGCTTTGACTTCGTCAGGCAGGGCAAAGAATTGCTTGCTCTTTGAAATCTGTCAGTTGGGTCTTGTCTCCCGCACGGAGAAGAGAAGAAATACAGACCCAAGCAAATAACTCGTCAATCATCTCTGGCGCAATGCCGTGGTTGGTAAGCTTCAGAAATCCCTGTCGTTCAAGGGCATTCTTGATGGCCTCCCCGACCTTTTTCTGATCCTCGAGAGTGCCAATTTGCATGACCCCCAGGTCAATAGTTTCGAATGTCATGATGATACGGTTTTGGTCAATTAGTAGATGAAATGCAGTTCGAGAGTAGGATAAGAATGAAGCATGCAACGAGAGCCTCCTGCGCACTCTGACAGTAGCACCAGTAATAGTAGTATATATCTAGGATGGTAGAATCCTCACCAGACAGATTCGGTAACCCCAACCCGGAATACCTTGTACTGTGGTTATGGGCTGTTAAGCCTCGGCCCAGCTGAAACCACACTCCCGCTATCATGCGATATTCTTCAATGGCACGATAAAGATGTGCTTCGAGTTCTATCCCCAAAGGATTGGAGTCGGGATCCCCTCTCTGTTGCCGTGTATTGACTTAGGGATGGAGGGGATGCATGTTACCCCTCACCCGATATCTCTTATCATTGACACGAATAACGCTGCCATACAGTGTATGCTCGTAATACAGGAGTGAAACCACGCTAAATTAAGCTCGTGGGGGCGGAAAATCGACGACAGGCATTAGCCGATTTCGGCGCATCGCGAAGGTGATTGTCAGCAGGATTGCTAACGAATTTCCGATTGGAATCTGACACTGAGGCTGGTGAACTGAAGATCTCCTGCCCCCCCGACGGAGGTCCGATCGTCCTGAAATTTTTAATCGCTCCATTCCGTAGATGTGACCCTCTTTTCTTCAGACGCAGCGGCCATTATGGGCTTGGCGAAAATGCTTAGTCTCTTTCCCAACCAGGTTAGTCTGATTAAGGGCGTAAATTAAAATATACGCATCCGTGCATGCCATGTGCTCGTAGATACTCGACTTCAAAAATGGGGACATGCAATTGAAGGTCGATAGGACAGTAGTATACACTCTTGAAACTAGAAGAGACGTACGAAATCATTTCCAGAATCGGCTCTGTAATAACACTCTAGATAGATCCAAACTTCGACATAATGCGGAGAGAATTTTTGTGTAAACGGCAAGCCTGCCGTGTCAGAAATATATATTTGTAAACAACTTGGCGTTAGTCCGATATGAGATCCCGCGATCATAACATTCGCCGTACTACTACTACTACTACAACAACAATAATAGTTCGAGAAAGAATTTCGAGAGAATTAAAGAAATGAGGGACTGATCGCAAAGCAATATCATAAAACCTCCCAGCGGGGCAATGCAATTAAAGCAGACTATGTACAATCGATACAGCTAGATCAACTATTCTCATGATGACAGGAAACCTGGAAGCCATTCCTTGTTCTCGTAGATAAAATATCACGAACCTCCTTTGACCTTCTGCCCCATGGACCGATTGGCAGTCAGACTGGCCGTGATCGCTTCCTTCACCGCTCGATGCCACCCGTGGGCATCCAGGACGTTCATCGCCTTCTCCGTACTACCCCCGGGAACACAGACATCGTTCTTCAACTGTGCCAGTGAGACGCCGGGGATTTCACGCGCGAATGCTCCGGATCCAATACAAGACTGCGTGATTAGATCCCGGGCGAGAGACTCGGGAAGTCCGAGGGACATGCCAGTCGCGACCATACTATCCATAAGACGGTAGAAGTAGGCGGGAGCGGACCTGGTACGAGTTGTCGGATTAGCAAGACTGCCTTCCACCGAAAAATTTGAGGTGCGCCACCATGACCCAAAGAAGGGATAAGGAGGAGGGTAACTCACCCTGAAATGGCAGCCACCACATTTAACTGATCTTCATGGGCCAGTGTGACGACGCTCGGTGAGATTGCCTCGAACATGCGGGTGAGAGTATCCAGCTGGCAGGGAGTGACTAGTGACGAGGGGAAGAGTCCGGTCGCCCCCTGGCAAACCATAACCGGGGTGTTGGGCATCGAGCGGACGATCGGCGTGCCTGTGGGAAGCCATCCTTGCAGTCGCGCGATGGTGATGCCTGGACAGAGGGTGATCACGACAGGAGGAGTGCGACTAGCTTGAATATGGGGGTAGATATCGGCACAGACCAGCTGGACATGCTGAGGCTTAGTGACGATGAAGAGAAAATGGCCTTCCTCGTCATCAGTCGGCTTCCCCTGCCAGAGCGCTGGATCCCCGTTGTCGAGAGTTATAGCAAGACCGGGAAATTCCTCACGCAGACAGTGAGCGTGTTGCTCACGTCGAACCGTCAGAGTGATCTTGCTGGGGTCTAGGTTCAAAGGCGAGGCCATAAGACCGGTGGCGATACCTTTGCCCAAGACCCCGCACCCGGCAATAGTGATGCGAGGAGAAGGGTAACCAGAGTTACGAGGAATCTTGTGAATCATGATGAGCACAAAGTTAACTGACTTGAAGGGTGAGCCTTCATGACCAGCGCGTCGAGGTGGTAGGATATAACCAGAAAGACGATGAATCACGTGATTGAAACGAGGAGGAAAGGGTCGAGGATGCCTGCCTGCCAAGGCCCGTAGACAGCCTGTCACCCAAAGGAGTTAAGTCTATGATAACGTATCCACTAGCTAAAATTCGCCTAGTTTAGTCGAGGAAGCAGGAAGGTATCATTGGGGTTGTGGATGGTGCCACGGGGTGACAGCGAGTGTAACCGTGCGGGAAGAGCCGTCGTCGACCGCCAGCTCGAGCCCTATCTTTATCGCCACTATCAGCCGCTCGCTCCCCCCGACATCGGCTCCCTCGCAATCAAGGGTGCCAAATCGAGATAAATACATCTTCTTTGTTGGTTTCAAACAGTAACACAGTGATAGTAGTAGTCTACTACCAATTACCACTTGAATCCTTCCAAGCCTCCGCTTCTACCAATTGCCCGTCGCCATGGGAGTTGCCACCGAGAACAATCTCCCGCAACCCTTTGCGGAGGAGACGATTTTCGCTCTGCTGGACTCGATCGGTCTCAGCCGTCCTGTCGCAATCAAGCCCCTGAAAGTGACCGCTGCTTTCCACATCATCTACGTCTTGACCTATCCCCGAGCAATCATTGCGCCACTCTTGCGATCGGACAGGCCCCTCCCCTCAAGTGGGGAAGAAGAGGAGGTGGACTTGATCCTGCGCATCTCCGGGGATCATGTGCCGCGCATCAAGACGGAGAATGAAACCGCGATCCTGACGTGGCTGCGCGAGCACACCTCCATCCCTGTTCCCGATGTTGTTGCCTTCGATGTGACCAGTGCCAACCCCTTAGTTTGCGAGTATCTGATTTGCAACCGGTGCCCGGGCCAAGCCATCTCCGACATCTACTCAACTCTAAGCGAGGCTCAACTCGACTCGATTCTGTTGCAGCTAATGAAAATCCTTCTCGAGCTCCATCAACACCAGTTCCCACGAATCGGAGGGCTGGCCTTCGACGAGCAGCAGCAGCGCAGCATCACCGTCGGCCCCATGCTGGACGAGCATTTCTGGTTCACCGGCGACATCCCGCGCTACTTCTCCAAAGAGGAAACCTTTACGAGCCTCAACTTCCGCGGGCCCTTCGATAGCTTCGCCGATTACGTCTCTGCCGCCGTGCGATCTTACCTGCACGTGGCCGACATCCATCCCTCGCTGCAAAGCCCCCTGGCCCCGTTCCGCTCACGTATCGCCGCCTTCCTCGATCGCCTCCCCGCGCTCGCCGGGGACACACCCACGGAGTGCAACTTCTACCTCGCGCACAAGGACCTCCACTTTGCCAATATCCTCTACGACCCGGCCACCGACCGCATCACCGCGATCTTGGACTGGGAATTCGCCGGCACCGTCCCCTATCCGCAGTGGGATCCGGTACGCGCCTTCCTGTGGAACGCGCAGCCCGGCCAGGGGTCGTTTGACGAAAAGTACCGGCTGCGCGATCGGTTCTGGCAACTCTGTCGCGAGCACGGGGCCGCGGTGTTGGCGGAGACGGAGTGGCGGGACCAGCGGCTGGAGAGTATGCATCTCGTGCGGAATGCCTTGCGGGGGATCACAACCAATGTGCCGCGCGGGCTGCACCCCGAGGCTGTAGAACGGTGGTTCGGTGATCTGGAGAAAGGGCTGGCTTACTTCCAGCTGTAGACGGAGGAGAGAAGAGACTCTGTGGGGGGAAGTCAAGAATTACTGGGCTTAATTGTCGTCTGATGAACAAGTAGGGACGGATGATTATATTGCTGGTTCTATGGATATTTTAGTCAACGGGGGACCCAGTACTCCTGCTGCTTGAAGGGAAGGCTCCAGCAGAGACGGGTGTATTTGTGGTAGGCTGCGTACACATACATATCTGATGAAAGCTACGGTGCCATCTATGAGGTTGACTCCACCAATTTCCCTTCCAACCACTTTCCAATCCGCACACAGTTATCATCCACCGCCACTGCAAACCGATCAGCCACCCAGAACACCACGAACAGCAACAGCGACCACGCCAGAAAGAATCCCATCAGATACGGGCCCGTTGCCTCGTGGCCCGTGATCCGCCACATCAGGGGGAATAGCCGATAGCCCAAGCCATGCATCAATGGCCCGTGGACGATATAGATCGAATAACTGATCCAGCCCAGATACTGCACGAGCCGGACGTCGAACACTCGCGAAAGGCGACTCTCCTTGGCGCTGTGGGAGATCACCCCGACGAGGATAATGGCCCCCAATGAGGGGAAGACGCGGTAGAAGCGCACGTCCCACGAGGGAAGGATCTTGGCCAGCGTCATGTAGCCCGGGGTGCGGTGAATGCACTTGTCTGGGGCGGAGAGGAAATACAGGGAGATCAAGACGAGCACCGCCCTGAGGAAAAGGATGAACAGCCCCGTGTTGTTGGCGGGAATGATGGTCTCAGGGGCTCGGGCAGCGTCCCAGCGGAGGGAGGTTTCGGCCAGCAAGCTGCCGGCCAAAAACAGGACCATCACCCACCGAACATGACCGTAGCAGTAGGCAATCAGACCAATCAGACTGGCCACGCGGTACCGGTAGCGGAGCCGCACCAGCACCAGGAGAATGAGGAACAGCAGGAGCGAGGCCCGGAACTCCATCGGGATGGTCCACAGATGCACGTCGTACTCGGGATAGGTCTCCTCCCAGGCAAAGATGTTGGTCATGTTCCACATCATTGACGCCCAGTGGGCAGTCTGCGCCCCGAAAGTGGGCAACCGGGGTTGGTGGTACTCGTTCTCGGCGGTAATGATGGTTGCATCCATTGCAACCTGGGCGGGATAATCCCAGGCCCCAGTCTGAATCAAGATCATGGTGATCAGCGTAGCGAGGGTCGTGGGCAGGAAGAGGCGGAACCCGCGGCGGAAGGTCGAGGAGCTCAGACTGGGGAAGACAGCCTCCAATTTGCTGGCTCGCACCAGCTGCCAGGATCGGTAGGATAGCACGAAGCCCGAGAGCACAAAGAAGATACAGACCGGGGCGGACCCGGAATAGACAAGCCGAATAATTGGCAGCTGGTGGAGGCGCAGATTGTGCTCGATGGGCTCATTGTTGTGGGCGCAATGAGGTTCACGATGAGCCTCCTCGGGGGTAAGCCCGTAGCCGTAATTGACGAAGTTGTGAAAGGCCGAGATGATATGGTAGTTGACCACGCAGAGCGCAGCTATTCCGCGAAGCCCGTCAAGAGGGGAGGTGCGACGCAGGGATGGTCGTTCAGCATTGTCTCGCCATAAACTGGTGATGAAGTATGGTAGTAGCGCCGTGAAAACGAGAGTGAGGCAGTTGGGAAGCTTCTGGCGGACTTTTTGAAGCCATGCCTCATAGACATGGGGCTTTTGTTTCTCGGCATCATGTTCACCATCGACATACTCGTCCAACTCCAGTGAGGCCGTGCGGTGGGATAGAAGCGGCTCCATTAGGTATTAACCAGGAGTGGAAGAGAAAAAAAAAAAGAAAAAAAAAAGGAAGCTCGACACGAAGAATCAGGCCGGGGCACAGAGACCACCCAAAAGTCATCCAAACGTTTGCTCTTCATTTTTGTATTCCGACGGTGCAGTAGTTACAACACAACAGGCATGACAGATGATGGAATGGCCCTGCAAGACCAGAGCTGCAGGACAGGGTTTACAAATCAGGCTAGAGCGGGGAAATTAAAGCTGGAAACTCCGAGTTCTCATTACACAAGCCAGTGTGTCAAGCGTTTGGCTTGCAGCGATGATCTTGCGATCTGGCCAGAAGTAGGGCTAATTTAGCGCAGGGTTGAAGAGAGAAACGGAGGATCGAGGCTGATCCTTCCAATACCTCGTAAAACACTAGCCGTATTATTCTTCCCCGCCGACTAAAAAAACGTCCCGATAGCAATCAAGCCAAAGATGCTCGCCGCGGCAACAAATGACAGTCCGACCATCGACATCGACTCATCCAATTGTGCCCCAAAGAGGCAGGTATACGACATCGCCGGCGCCGCGATGGCATCGAATACCGCCTCGAGCATGTTATCCGGCAGCAAGACCCCGTCGGACCCCATCAACTGCGCGATAACGCCCCCGACTCCTCCGCCGAAGCCGATACCCAGTGCATACAGCACGACTCCTAATTGCATTCGTAAGATTGGTGGATTCAGACCTCCTGGCATCGAAGAACGAGGCGATAACATACCTGTGTATACTATCATGAGTGAGCGTGGTGCTGATAACAGAACCGCCCCTATAGCCATGCACACTGCACTGCCTCGCATCGTCCACAGGTCAAGCTGATAGGGGCCAAAGAGAGGAGTCGCATCGGCCGAGTGCGTCGGGGATTGCCGTCGCAAGAAGAGGGGTCGAATGCAATGCATGAGGATGGCGAGTCCCATCAGGCTGACGACAGGTTTGAGGCAGAGAAGGAACCCGGTCTAGAGCATTGGGGATGGTCAGTATCATTGCTCCGGTCCACGGAGTGCAATCTTCGCGAGGAGTTACCAACCTCGGCCATAGTCCCTTGATAACGGTGAGACACGGTCGGAAGGAGAAGAGAAAATGGGTAACGTCCGATGCGGGATATGAGGCATGTCGCAACGAGCCAGGAGACCCGCAGGTCAGACCGCGAGGGAAAGTCGGGCTTCCTTAGTTGTTTCAGGCAAGAAGTCGCCCAGGTGGTCAATTCGTGCTGTTCTGTATGTTGGTCGGCAGTACGCTGGCCAGGGTTCAGCGGCCGTTCATCGGAGGGTATCAGAAAGGCTAGTGGGAGAGTGACGATAGGGAGGACGAGACTCAGTAGTAGCGACACGTAGACACCATAGCTCAGGGCAAAGGAGGCTATTGCGGAACCAGCAAATTCGGCGGCTAACAGGGTGGTGGTGATATGAAATGTATACGAGTGGCTGGGAATAGTACATGACAATTCACGTTAGTGTTCAATGCTCAATTCTTTTGAGTTTGGTTCTGGCTTTCAAAGAAGGTGGTGATGGTACCGGTCGGATGAAGCTGTCATGTCACTAAGCAAAGACAACATTAGGGCTATTGTGGTTCGCGAATCGCCGCCGAACAGTCGAAATAATGAGGAGCACCACGTCCAGGCTAAAGGCAGTTCAGACCATCCTGTATCACGTCTGTGAGCTCATTCATGCCTCAAAATCCTCACCCTAAAGAGCCGGTTAGGGCATATCCATACCCACGAAGATGATCCAGCCTTCTGCCAAAATTGTACCCCCCCAATTTAACACAAGGATGAAGCGACGAGAGAAATGTTTCCGGATGTCTGTTAAAATAAGAAGGTATAGTATATCTAAATGGAGAAAGACGAAGAGTCAGTACCGTAGCCTCGACAGGTAGAAAAAGAAAAGAAGATGATGATGAAAAGTATGTAGTGGAGATCATCTACCGGGGACACAGTCAAAGGCAACCTGCCATCCTTGGATATAAGAGGCATTGGGAAGGATCGCTCCCTGTGGATGGCCATGAGCAGACTGATATCGATGTTGAGATTTCGCAGTGATTATAGACTCATAAAGCCGGAGATGGGATAGGAGCTGAACCGAAGCACACAGTTGCCGTAAAAACACTATCGAGAAACAGAGAAATGGTCTTTGAGATTTGGAGCTGGGTCGGGAGTTGGAGGAAGCCGGCGGAGATAGCAATGGCAATGTCTCATCAGAGCCCTTACTTCGCGCACATTCATTCGAAATAAACCAAAGGTTGATGGCAGACGACTCAGGTAACGATATCCATGCCATCTCGGAAAATAGGTGAGGATGATAGAGGTCAGATCAACACTGGGGTTCCTAGAGTGTAAGGTATCTTTCATCAGAACTTTTCTAAATGAACGTAGCCGGTTGGATTGAACCGAAAATGCCCAAGGGACTTCTGCCCTGTGACGGGTGATATTCAAGTGTTCACTCCGGAGCTAAGAGCAACATGCTCGATATCCCGGACATTCCGGGTGACCAATTTACTCGGTAATAAGAGCCTGAACAGGCGGAAACTTTGCAGGAGCGCGGACCAACAATCAGAGAGGGGCTGGTGCGCATGAAGCCGGTAGGAAGTCTGACCAGGCTGGTAAATTCTAGCAGCATGCGGGCCCAGACGATTGGATTGCCCTAGTTATCCCGGGCTAGCTTCCCCTCTTCTGGTCATTGCTCATCAGCAACTCCAATTCCCAAGCTGAGCTCTTTCCCCCTCACTTCCATTCACTATCAATCTCTCTCGCGGCACTGAAAACCAAGCATTCATTCTACTTCGACAACTCAATATGCAGTCATGGGTGCTATTATCGCGTATCAAACGCTTACTGGATCGCTGGATTCCTTCCCAACAGCCCCAGTACGAGCAGGTCGAAGCGATTGATTTAGAAGAGCTTCATGCCGATGGTTCCCGCGTGGATGTGGCACGACACGAGTATGGCATCCTGCAGGACTGGCTCACCTCTTTGATGCGCTCGATTCAATCAGCCGACTACTTAGAGCAAGCTTGGTTGCCAGGCACCTCGAAAGATGCTCATTA
The DNA here is from genome assembly GCF_003184825.1 of Aspergillus fijiensis CBS 313.89. Classification (NCBI taxonomy): domain Eukaryota; kingdom Fungi; phylum Ascomycota; class Eurotiomycetes; order Eurotiales; family Aspergillaceae; genus Aspergillus; species Aspergillus fijiensis. Next base: position 212,024 of record NW_024469016.1, on the reverse strand, counting down.
CTATGTCCCACTGGCAGGACTGGCACGCAAATCCCAGTGGCTAAAGACAATTACAAGCAAGGAGTTTCTCTGTCCTCTATTGGCTTCAGCTGGACTGGAGGTATGATCCCACGGAAGCATTGTGACCCCAGGTAACAGTGCATTGACCAATTGGCATTGACTAGATGCTTGCCTCGCTCTTGACGCTTCTCCTCCCGTTATTCCTACGACGAGTTCTGCAGGATCCCACTCATATCGGGAACTTTGTGGCTCTTTTTCTAGCTAGTGCGGTGGCTACGCTGGCTGGACGTGCCAAAGATCAGATCTGCCGAGTCCTATCTGTTCGAGCTTCATCTGTCCTCTCTCTGGCTATATTCCAAAAGAGTGTTCGTTTTTCGAACCTGGCGCATCTACGGAGTCCCGTGGGAAAGGTCTTGGGCAGCTCCACAACCGATATGATGCTAGTCCGAAACTATGTGCTCAAGGTTCATGATATTTGGAGTAGTCCTTTGCAGTTGCTTCTTATCGCGTTTATGATCGTTCGCCTGCTTGGTATATCTGGGGTCGTGGGTAAGGATGGAGCCTCGTTGCGTGACCGAAACCAGTTATTAACTTGCATCAGGTTATGTGGCAATGTCACTCCTTCTTTTTTCCCAGACTCGGGCGAACGCTGCGGTGGGTGTAGCAGTCGAAGACTACCTACGCATCGATGAGGTGCGCATCAATCACCTCAACTCCGCCTTCCAAAAGATCCGCGGTATCAAATCGTTGGGATTGGAGCCTATGTTTCTCAAGGAGATACGATCAGCTCGGGAGATGCAATTGGAAGCCCTATGGCGTCGCCTGCGCGTCGTCTTCTGCTTCTTTATCTCCATAAACCAGATGATTCCTGCAGTCACCGCCATGGTTTCCTTGACAAGCTACTGGTATACTGGCCATGAGCTGGTGCCAGAGGTGGTATTCCCTGCCTTGACACTATTCGAAATGACATTCTCGCCAGCCTCCAAATTCTCCCTCTCGGTAACCCGTCAGTTCTCTATTCTCCCGTGTGTCCGACGCATTCTCCATATCCTGCACCAACCGGAACATCGGCCTGCCAATCACGAACCAGGGGAAGCTCCCCAGTCGAGCGATGCCAGCGCCGGCAATATGATCCAGTTCCATAATGCGAAAGTATCCTACCCGAACGCAGATGACAGTGCGACTAGCTTTGTTCTAGGACCGATCACCATGGGTATACCGGCTAATAAATTGACAATCATACACGGAGCCAGTGGAAGTGGTAAGTCCACGGTGCTAGCGGCCATTGCCGGGCAAGCCGAGGTCATTGAGGGTCAACTCCTACGGAATCCGGCAACGATGGCCCTATGCACTCAAGACCCCTGGATTATGTTAGGTACTGTTCGTGATAACATCACGTTTCTGCGGTCTTACGAGCCCGTGCGGTATCATCAAGTCGTCCGCCTCTGCTGCCTCGAGTCAGACATTGCCTCGTTTCCGGGCGGCGACCTCGCAATAGTAGGGGAGAGTGGCGCTAACCTCAGTGGTGGACAGAAGGCCAGAATCTCTCTCGCACGAGCTGTCTACAGCGAGGCAGATCTTCTGCTTTTGGATGATTGTCTGGCTGCAGTTGATCCCCGGGTGGCGCGCAAGCTGTTTCATGAGTGCATCCTCAAGCTGCCGCAGACCGTTATTTTAGGTAATGCTACATCTGCATTAGAAGGACGTCGAATGCTAAGTAAGCTCGTTATAGTTACACATCAGGCCGAGTTCATCCAATATTGCGACCATGTTGTTTCTTTGGCCAACGGCATGGTTGCGGAGGTAGGAAGTCCCGAGGAGTTACGAAAATCCCCACATGGCATTATTGGGTCAATCCTTGTCGGTGAGACAGGGACTTATAGCAAGGACCATTTCGATGGAGTTATGAGCATGGAATCAACGCCCAAGCGAGATTCTGCTGATTCCAAGCAGATCACCTTGGCGGAGGAGGAGCGCGCCCGTGGTAAGGTTGACACTGACTTATATCGATTCTACTTTGAATGTGCTGGAGGCCCTCGGTTCATAATGCTGCTCTCCCTCATGCTCTTTCTCACCGTTGTTGTTCGAATTGTCAACAGTTTCTGGTTACCATGGTGGATGGGAAATGTGCTATCTGTCTCGACACCTACTTATCTTACAGGATATGCTCTAGTCGTCATGCTACAGGCCGTCTTCATTGGTATGTTTGGCTTCATACAACTGACGGACCGAATTCGGTACTGACGATGACAATCACGCCTGTAGCTTCAGTGGGGGTGATTCTTGTATTGGGAACGATGAAGGCTAGCCGGAGTATCCATGAGGGCGTCGTCACCCGTCTCTTCCGCGCACCTTTGGACTTCTTCAGTGGACAGCCTCTAGGTCGCGTCTTGAACCGGCTATCGGTAGATATCGATGGAATTGACTTTCGACTCATCAATGCAGGCGACTTGTTGCTCATGGCTGCAACATCGCTGTTTGCGGCGGTCATTGTGCTTGTCTGGAGCTCCCCCTACCTTCTGCTGGCCTTCGGACCGATATTCTACTTCCAATATCGTATTCAGTCTCTCTATCGAGTGTAAGTGATGCGTTCCCTCTTAAACGTCGTTTACTGCAGTTTGGCAAGGACTAATGGATAACTCAGGTCTGCCCGCGAACTCCGACGCGTTTGTTCTATCCTGGACTCCCCCGTCCTCTCCGTTATTACGGAGAGTATGGCTTCGATGCCGACGATTCAGACGTATGATGCACGAGAGCTGTTTGAAGAACGTCACCGTGTAGCCCTTGGTCGTGCTATTGTCGGAATTACTGTTCGCTATGCATTGGAAACATGGATTACACTGCGGATCGAGATGCTTTCAGTGGCCCTGCTGGGGTGTGCAGGTTTGCTCGGGGTCTTCGGTGTGCTCGACTCGTTACAGATGGGGCTCATCTTCACCCTCAGCATTTCACTGTCGAAGCATATGCACCAGTTTCTGTGGTCTTTGATCAATGTCGAGGTCGAGATGAACTCCACGGAACGACTACGCCACTACATGACTCGGATCCCAGTGGAAGATGATCACCGCGTGCAGCCGACGAGCCCAACCTGGATGGGGGATACTCCGGACGGGGCGCATCCCTACATTGTAATCAAGTCTCCCGACTCCGAGCCAGAAGGTGAGATCATCTTCTTCAATGTCACCGTCCAATATCCGTGCAGCCACAGCCCATCCCTCCGCGATTTTTCGATGTGCATCCGAGCGGGCGAGAAAGTGGGGATCATCGGACATAGTGGTGAGTGTATCCCAACCCCCTCTTTCCCCATCGCCAGCTCTCGTATCTAACACCCACATCCTTGTCTAGGCTCGGGTAAATCGACTATCTTGGCGGCTTTGTCGGCCCTCGCCCCGGTGGTGCACGGTCGGATCACCATCCGTGGGACTCCGATCAACGACCTCCCTCTCACCACCCTCCGAAGCATGGTGCACGTCCTCCCGCAAGACTCGGTCCTGTTCCCCGGCTCGGTGCGTCAGAATCTTGATCCGCAGAGCTCTCACTCCGATGGCACCTTACTCCATGCGCTTTCCGTGGTGGGGGCATTCCACGCCTTTGACCTCCGACGGAGCGGCTCACTGTCCGGGGATGGGGGAGCGCAGGCCGATCCTACACCCCACTGCACAAACAGCAGCGCTCTGCTCGACACCGTGATTGCACCCGGCGGCACGAATCTCTCGGCTGGACAGGCGCAGCTGATCTGTTTGGCCCGCGCTCTGCTGGCCAACCCCCGCATCCTTGTCCTGGACGAGGCGACCTCGAGTGTGGACTTGCAGACGGAGAACCATATTCAGCAGGTCTTACAGGAGCACTTCCGCGATAGTATCATTCTGTGTGTGGCGCACCGTCCGACGAGCGTGGCGTGGATGGATCGAGTGATCGTCATGGCAGACGGCATGTGTGTCCGCGAAGAAGGCCGTGCGGGTATTCATGCGGATGTTTGAGATATGTCTCCAAAATCCCTAGGGCGCTATTCGGGTTGGCGAGCTTGTTTTGTTGAACTTGTTGTGGTGAAGAAAGAAAAGGCCTGCCACAATTGACTGTGAGGGTGGGTGTGGCAACTTCGAACTTGATTGAAAGTTGAAGGCAGTTTTTTTCCTACAAATCCAGACATTCAAGCGTAAATTACCCAAGGCATTCAGGTAAAGAAGAGGGAAAGTGTATGACATACTTCCTTTAGCCAAGAGAAGGCTCCTTTTGTCTTATAGTATACTTACTAAGCAGACCAATCTGCATTCTCGATAAGGTTGCAGTCTTGGTCTTTTCATCACGATGTTTACCGCAGGTTACCAAAGAAGATCCTAAACTGATTTCATCGGGACATCGTTCTTAGTTACTATCCAAAAAAAATGATCAGAGTTAAAGATCATCCAATACTGCCTGTCACTTAGAGATTCATATGCCTTATCTACATTCTGTCGGTGTTTCTTCCTGGATCAGGGCCAATAGACTATCGTGCAGCCTTGGTTACCAGATCCCTGTCTTTCGCTCTTCTAGTATATGTGAAGTTGACCAGCCGATCTTGTCAGTCGCACCCCCACCACTGTCTATGCTATACATGCCGGAAACCGGGCGGGATGCTGAAATTCCCAACCTTTTATTGGTCTTATCACGGCGCCGGTAGTGCACCCGTCGACGCGGGCACAGAGCCATTATTCTCTTGCCTGCCGTGCAAAGGAAGAGGGTGGGATTTAGTGAGCGGGGTGGCGGTCCATGCGAAGATGAACAGATCAGCCAGTAGCAGCACAGAGCCCACCAGCGCGGAGGCCTTGACGCCGGTTGTTCAGGACCATGTAGTAGCCGGCGAGGGCGAGGGTGACGCCCATCAAAAACAGGCACGGCGGAGGTCTCGGGCATCAGGGCTAGGAGAACACAGAGGGCCAGAGAGTGTGAGAAGCCAAACCTGCAAGGCATGGTAATCACTAATTAAGCTCTTCCCCAGTTGAATCTAGCTGATCGAATATACTGCTTTACATATATATATGCAAGGCCAAGGGCGCGCGGCTTTCACGGTCGCATCCTAGGTATTGAGTCGCCTGGTCAAAAAAAAATAATCGCAACCATGCAGAGGGGTATCAATTATAACGATCAGAACGCTGAAGCAATGTATGCTCTCAAATATCCGACATAATCGCACTGTTGAACTTCGCAGATATTGTCAGCGGAAAATCTTGTCTGCGGGTCCATACGAGGGGATCACGGTGCGTAAGCCACAAAACAAGTTGAATCATGGCCTGAACGAAGGTACGTTGTGAAGAAGTATCAATCAATACCATCAGAACCTATACTTGAATCTAGTACGCTCCTGAATGCTCATCTATCGAGGAAGTTCAGTGATCACGGCCGGCGCCCCCTTCGTCGGGTCCTCAACATCCACAAGCTCGAAGACAGCAAACTGCTTATCAAGGTCCTCGATCTCCACCTGCTTGGTCTCGGGAATGAAGAACCATCCAAAGAGAAAAGCCAATGCTGACAGGGAACCATAAATGAAACCTAGTTTGCCGCCGAGATCAACATGATGCGGGGTGTCGGCCGTTTCCATGTAAGGATATGTGAAAGTCACGGCGAATCTATTCACACGGGTTAGGGTTGAACCGTGCATCGCGGAAGGGAAGGAAACAAGATCTTAACATACTCGGTGACTAGCTTGACAGTATATGCGATCTGAAGCGTCATCTCTCGGAGCGGAGAAGAGGGAAGCTCGGCACCCAGCACGTATACCAGGGGAGCCCAGCCCAAAGACCAGCTGAAGCTGAAGAGCAGAAGCATGGCTACAATCCCCTGCTTGGCGTGGACATTGCTGGAATCCGCGGTGCCAAGACCGCCCATGGTCATTAGAGCCGTGGTCTGGAGTAACGAACTGGTGTGGAAGAGCATTCTTCTCATGGTTAGTATCTATATTGATGGGATGACAGTGGCAGGTTGGGTACTGCTACTCACCGACGTCCAACTATATCGATCAACGATGCACAAATGATAATGGCGCCAATATCCACAGCGTTCGTACCGAGGGTCACGCTGAACGGATTAACCGACTTCAGTTGCTTGACAAACAAGGTTCCGTACTGCGAGGCGAAAGCCTGACCGGTCGCCTGCTGGAAAAAGTTTGCCGCAGCAACCACAAAGGTACGCTGCCGGTTCTGGCGCGTGAAGAGATCCCTGAACGACTTCTTTTGGAGTTGCTCGGCCACCTTGGCAGAGAGAACATCGAACTCTTCTTGAATGGCCTGTTCAGGAGTACTCTTGGGCTTGAGGGCAGTGAGGGCCTGGAGGGCTTCGATCTGACGATCGCGGAGGAGATACCAGCGTGGAGACTCGGGGATGAACCAGACCAAACAGAGGACTATGAAGGGGATGACGAGGATCAGGCCAAACGGGATCCGCCATGCAGCATCGGTCGTCATTGTCTTCGTAGCTCGGGCCACGCCGGTGATGAACAGCCCACCGCACTTGATACTCAGCCAGTATATCACCCCAATTCCACCTCGGTTCTTGGCGGGTGCCAGTTCGGCAAGGAAGGTGGGAATAACGGCCAATTGCATTCCAAGGTAGATATCTACAGCCGTATGAGCCTCGTTAGCCAGATTTGAGAGACTTGTATGGAGTGAAATCACGCACAGTGAAGCGCTCGTGCCGTCTGAAGTTGAGCTTGGGTGGTAGAGCTAACTACGACCGAAGCACTCCCGAGAGCATAAACACTCATCGAGAAAATGCACATTCGCCGTCCCCATCTGTTGCTGACATAACCACCGAGGAAGACTCCTATCGAAAGGCTTCATTAGCAGCTGGTCACCTGTGGAATCGAACAAGAAATCCAAGAGAAGGCTACACTCACCGATAATTTGACCGGCAGCTTTAATACTGTTGTACAGGGAGGTGTCCAAAGCCGGAATCTTCCAGGTATGAGTCGAGGCGTCGTATTTACCAAATTGCCTGATGAAAGAGTCCATGGCCTGACACGACGAGAAAGCCTGGTCACTCAGACCATAATTGAAGGCCGACAGTGCCAACAGAGCTGTCGAGAATAGCAGCATGGAGCTGATATTCCATTTCCTTGAAACCATCTTGCCGGAACCAGACCGAGAACGTGCCAGGAAATCTGAATAGGAGGGGTAAGTGCCAGGATTTATCTGATCCGTGTTCGATTGATAAAATAAGATGGATAACTCGGCAGAACACGAGAGAGAAAGAGGGTATCCGCCCTAGCCAGAGAATCCCATTTGACCGCGGGGTTATCAATCGGGTTGAATCTTACAGTACTATTTACCGGTGTAACTGTCTTTTCAAACATTAGTCATAGCATTGAGAGTCCTACTGATGGCGATGAAAAGCTGTTCGGAAGGGATCGGATGCACCAGACTCCAGTTGTGACAGGGCCTGGACGCTGCCTCGGTATTAGTGACTGCTCTACAGCCTTGTAAGGCCGAGGGAACCAAGCTTTGTTGGGCCAATTTTAGCCGGGCTCGGCAAAAAAATACCCGTCGCATCGACGAGACATGCGTACGGGTTTTGTAATCCAGCCCCTCACTTTGCTCCACTATTACGTTCACGATCCACCTCTCACTGTCTAGCGAAGATTTCAATTTTTTATTTATGTTGCCTAGTGCACTGGAGGGTGCGACAACCGTTTGAAAGCTCAGAAGAGTGAGTGCCCTTTACCATATGCTATATCTCATAGTAAAACACATTCATAGGATCAGAACTCGAGTAGCTTTGTGTAAATTCGTGGTGCAGTAAAGCTTTAGCGGGACAAACGGGGGGAATAAGAATTGAAGAGGAGACTTTGCTGACTGTCCAAGCCCCCAAAACAAGCTCACACCAGTGAATCCTGTATTCAGGCTGGTAAGGTAAGCACATGGTAAAATTGATTGCTAACAGCGGGGCCAAGGAATATCATCATACAAGGACGGCTTGGTTCGTGGACGAACGGAAGAGGAACGGAGATCAACAAGGCCGAAGTCTTACTGGGTTAGGAGCTAGCTAGGGCGCCCCGAAGGAATCAATAACGCACACCACATAGTCGTGACTGGAATTGCCACATACATACGAGATATCCACGTCTGACCGACATTGCCTCCTTGACTCTGCTATGCAGTCGGCATATCTCAACAATCTCCCAAGGTAGCTACAAGACAAAAGTACATTTTTCACTCTGCCGATGTGCAGTGCGCATAGCTGCCAAAGGCCAACGGTCTCCTTGTATCCGGTCCGGCGCCATTGGGATCACAATCTTGTGATCGGGATCTGACAAAAACACAGTAAATGCCGATGCCGCTTCAAGTCTTTACATCAACGTGGCTATCTGGTTTTCCAGGCTCCGACCTTTGGGGAATATGCAGTAGTAATGATTATCTCTGAAGTAGGCAATCTCTCCTCGACTTGGAACTTTTGACCTTCAAAACACCCGCTGCTTCTGGGAGTTTCCGGCCTCGTCCTTTGACCAGCTCCCATGTCTGAATGTCAGATCAATATTTAGGCTTTGCATTTCCTTTTTCTTCCTTTGTTGGTCTGCATGATTACCTCGCTCGCCGTCCCGGCTTGAAAGGCTGGGCACGCCTTTATGGAAGGAATTGAAGAGGTTTGATGGTTTCTGCTAGTTCTTCTCCATTTCTCTTTTATTTTTTTCTCCTCACGTTACCTCTTGTGAAACAACTTGCCTTTCTTCTAGCATTGATGTCAAAAAGGTGGTATCATCTCTTCTGTGGTGCCGTAGGGCAAATTGCGTTGCAATCTGTAGCCGGCTCGCCAACTTCTCCTCTTCGTAGCAGCACGAGAACGACGTTTCCGGTGAACACTGCTTCAGAGATCATTGGAGGTCCTATACACTAGCCGAGCTGATGCAAATATATGTCGGTTTCATCTATCTTAATCGCCGTCAGTTCTTGTTCCACGCAGAATTAGGACAGACGACCCAAAAACATAGACTTTCTTAGGTACGGTGGATACCTACCTTCCTGTTGCCCCGGAACATCACACACAATAGCCCAGAAGACAGCCATAAGTCCTGCCAGAATGTGAAGCGTACCGAAAGACCATTTCTCTTCCTTGGGTTCGGTAAGCACAAGCTGCTGTAGGCGTTAGAATATATACTCCGAATCTTATTTCTATACTTCTATATCAATTACCATGCTAGAGATAACACGGGCAATCGATATGATGATTTCTGATTTGTGTGTCCTTCTAGTAATATATCATATTTATTATTGTGAACGATAATGCAAGAACCGCTTTGGGATTAATTCGTGTTGTGTAAAAGCTAAAATTACTTGAATGATTGAAGACCAGGACACATAGTTATTTGCAAATAGCTTTAGGTATACCTGTTATATCAGGGTGGGATGGCAGGACTTCCTACAAGAGGCTCGAGTACTCCTGTGAATAATTTCTGCTAGATATAAAGACCGAGTGATATATAAGACGACTAGTTTTCCATCTTCACAACGAAGGAAATGCAGTTGAACGAAAAAGGTCAAAGGTAAAATGCCGAGAAATGTAGTCTAGACTCTGTTAAACCTTGAGTGGGCCTTGCTCGTAGGAGCTCGGCGTCTGTGCCCGCTCTGCATTGTGTTGGCCTTCCACATCGTTCCCTGGTTTGGGGTGTTTCATGAAACGTAGTATACCTTGCACAGTCCACCAACGAGCGCCCGGAGACCTGGGGGCTTTAGAGCGACTTTGCTCCTCTACTGGTATTGTCGCTGGTTCTGTGTGGGGCTTCTCGTTGTTTTCTTGGTGATTCCCTCCCTTTGTCTCACCGCGGTGAAAGAGGGACTGACTCCTCTTTAGCATGGTCTCATACCAGCCCCAATGCCTGCTGTGTTCCATACCTCGTAGAATGAGGACCTTAAGCCAATTGGCGTTGTACGCAAGTGCGACGAAAAAAGCGGAGACGACCAAGGAGACCCCAACTGCATGACAAAAGACAGTCTTAGTCAGTGACAAAAATAGTAAAACGCAGTGTATCGATTGGACTCACAGATAATCGGGAATATCCAGCGCCCTTGATATACTAGGTTGCCATTCTCATGTGGGAAGTCCGAGATATCCAATGCGAAGAGACTGGTCAAGAAGGAGGCCGGTAGCTGCGAGTCTCAGCATCCAGGTGTTCCCCGGCGTCCCGGCGACAGCTGGACTGTGCACTTACAAAGATGATCGTCACCACGGTGAAGCTCATGACAGTGTCACTCTGGCTTCGCGTGGCCTGGGCCTCGACGATGCCCGCCTTCTTCTGTTTCAAATCAAGCAATGTGTTGATGTCGGTCTGGATGCTTATGGCGTCTCGCACCATGCCTTGGATATCGTTACTGACTTCCGATAGAGCGAATTTCGATTTAGCCTGAGACCCGATTTTACCCAACTGACTCGCAACGTTGTCTTGATCATGCGCCAGAGATTTGAGAATGTTCAGCTCGTCGAGAATGTCCTTGATCTCATGAAGGACGTTAGTTTCATCGTCGATCCTCTCGTAGGGATTCTCGGATGTCGATTTGGTCTCCCAAAACTTCTGAGGTTCTGGGCCCCTTTGAGAGGATACTCCATTCTGCTGTGATGTTTGTCTTGCTTGCGACTCTCCCTTCCTTGCCTTGAGGTTGAGGGCGCCCCGGAAGCCAGCGAACAGCTCGATCTCTTTATCGCGCTTTACATGAACACAAGTCAGCATCAGTGCTAGCTCGCGGGCCTTCCTGCATGCATACCATCTTTTGAATTGCCCTGCGGTACACATCCAGAGGCGCGATCTTTTCCTTGAGGGGCGGATCGATCAGAACGTCCCGGGCATCGAACATGTCCCGGGCGGTATCCAATATCCCTTGCACAATTCGGATCTGATATGCCGGCAAGCTTGAGCCTTGCTCTTTCTTTTCTTCGGGAACGTCGAAATCGGCCTGATTCAGCTTGTCGAGAACTCGTTCCAAGAAGGTTTTCTCGCCATCTTCGACTTCCTGTGTCACGCTGGTGATAATGGTGTCTAGAGATATATTGATAGTTCCATTAGCTCGGCCCCCAGGGCGAGGGCAACATACTGATCTTACCGTCGTGCAGGATCCATAGCCATAGCTGGTTGACCTTGAGGATTTGAAAGCTTTCTGCTTCGTCTTTCTGTAACGCGTACGACCGGTCCTGATCGTTCCGTTCCTGCCTATGTGGTGTTTGTTTGTCCCTTCGCTCCTTCCATCTCCTAGAGAGTGACTCAAAGAAGTCCTGACAGTCCGTTGTCAAGGTCTCGCCGACCGGCTCGTGATTATGGTGTGACCTTTGCTCCTCGGGTGGTTGTGTGCTCTGTATGGCTCTCTTTTCCTTGTAAGTCTTAAATAATCGCGAAAGAGCCTGGTCCTGGTCCCTTATATATGTATCTTTGATCGAGTCGTAATAATACTGATCTAGGGTAAGAGCTTCGTGGACAATTTTCCGCGTGTCCTGCTTCGACTCCGGCCAGCTGACTTTTCCGTCAGGCTGCGGACTGGTTTGCGATGTTGCCTTCGAACGCCGCTCCGAGGTAATCTGCGATTTAGGGTCCTGCTGTTCGGTATGGGAGTCAGAACCTGGCTCTGTATGGTCCTGGCCGTTGTGCTCGTTCTTCCCGTGATTCTGAGCTTTGGGAGGTCCAGCACCCCACGATATGTAGGGAAACTGTAGTTGACTGTTAGCGTCATCCACTTATCAACATACCAAACAGCTGAGAGGATTTACAGACATAGAGAGCAAACATCGACACGTCATCCTCCTTCACAAGTCCACACCGTGGTTTCATATAATGTTTCTCTCCTCCCGCGGGTATCTCCACCCAGCTCCTTTTCACTAGCTTCGCCAAGCGACGATGCGTGCTTTGACTATGCTCCCTCTCTCGAGATATTCTGACCATGAGATCCTGTTGCCAATTAGCCCAGGGTTCTGCAAGATGATGGGCCACTAATACCTTGACGTATTGCAGCTAGGTGCGAGAAGGTCAGTTCAGTTCACTTGTTGAATTCTCTGATATTGAATCTTGGAGATGTCTCACATTGTTTGTGGGAATATGAAACCATCGCATCTGTTTTTGTTTCATCGGGCCCGAATCTGAAGACTCGCCCTGTTTCCCGGTGGTAATCTTTGACTCTCTCGGTGGTGCTGACGCTTGTTCGGCTGCCGACTTCTTTGATAGCGCCGTTGGCCCATTGAAAAGCTCATCTTGCATAGCCTGAAGATCGCGATATCCTGTGTCCATCATCATGCTGTTGGGCCCTCGCCCGTACAGAATTTCCTTGATTTCCCCACGTTTGAGCTTGATCGCAATTTGTGCTTTGGCCTTGATGGTCACGTCAAGCACTATAGCATAGGTTTTGTCGGTCTGAGGGACGGATCTAGGGACGGGTCTCTCGTATTCGAATTCAGGCAAAAGCTTGCCATTGCTGGGTCTACGCAACGAAGGAGGGTTGGTTAGGAGATTCCTAATTATCCCAGGAGCAGTAGGCCAAATCTCTCAGTCGTCGGCCGGGTCCACTCCGTTTCCATATTTTGTGAGGTCATTCCCTTTCCTGAACAGGATCTCACCAAAATACTCCCCGCTGGAGAGCAACCACCAAAGGGCGGTCGGGAATCGGTAGTTGACGACAAAGTCCAGAGGCCCCATATCTTTCGCCCTTGCCTTTCCAGTCAAGTAAATATCCATGAAACCATTCAAATATTTCTCTTCTCCGGTTGTGTATCGCCAGGCTGCGGCTCCAACTACGCGTTCTGCAGTGTTGCGCCATTCATCTTTTCTGTGTGCGTCGTCCCCATCCTGCCTGAGGCCATGTGAAGCAGAGAGCTTTTTGGCTTCGAATAATTTTCGCAATTTGTTCCAAAGCTGTTCTTCAATCTCAGGCTCGTTATTATTCAAGACGGCGACCGCAATAGCACTTTCAGCATCTTTCCCTTCCCCCAAGATCACATCTAACACCCGTGAGGCATCTTTCTCGTCAATCATTCCCAGGAGGATTCGGACCATTTCTTCATGCCTGTTTTCCACCGCAGCATGCAACGGTGTGAAGCCGCGGCTCGCCTTGGTCAAAAGATGAGCACTCCAAGTATCATTCATCCATCCAAGCCCATCCACATTCCCACTGGAAGCAATCACATGCAGCCATGTTGCACCACACCGGTCTTCTAATTTTGGAGGGCTTCCCAAGTTCTTATCCATAACAACTTTACACAGCTCATTTTGTGCGTTTACCAGCCCCCAGGAGAAAACTGGAACTAGATGGCTGAGCATCTCCTGCCGCCGAAAGTCATCCAGCCCCTGCATCTCCTGCTGCCGAAAATAATCTAATAGCCATTTCGCAATGGGCTCCTGCTCGTTCTTTGGGGAACAATGCACTTGATCTTGCGCCGGGTCGGGCGGAAAGAAGAAACTGGACTCCAGCAGTTGGAATATGATCGAGGGATCCATTCTCTCGGAAATTGTCTTCTCGGAAATCGCCCAGCCCAGGGCGGTTTGTTTCGCAGGGTCGCCGATTCTCATGAGCGTGGCCAACTTGATCGGCGGAACTCCGAGAAGCAGTCGCACAGTGTCCTCGTCATTATTCTCACATGCCAGCTGGAGTGCGTTTAATCCTGCTCCCGTTTTTGCTGCAAGGTTTGCACCCGCGTCAAGGAGAGTAGGAATGACTGAGTTTGCCTGGAAGGTGGCGGCATTCAGTAATGCCGTATATTGCCATACATCTCGACTCTCGATGTTCGCTTTGAATTTGATCAGCAGTTCCACAATAGACTTCTGATCCTTCATAGCCGCGACTATGAGCGCGGTCTCATCATTCTTGTTTGGCTGGTTCACGAGCGCTGGGTGTTTCTTCACCAATCCTTCAATGATTGCGAGGTACCCTCCTTTCGGAATGCTGGTAGATCGGGTTGTGTCTCCACCCTTCGAAGCCAGATGCAGCGCGGTATTTCCATAAATGTCACTAGCTGTTGGGTCAGCCTTGTGCTTCAATAGAATGTCGAACACCTTCTCATTCCCTATCTCAGCTGCGGCGAGAAGCGGCGCCATGGTATGGTTGCCGTTCACCAAAGGAGATCCGGTTGCTCGTCTATTCCGGAAATGTTGGATAGTTCGAAGCTGGGTCTCAATAGTAACAGGCAGAGATGGAGTAGATTCATCATTGACCGTTGTCGCTTCTGTGTATGCGCCATTAGCCTTCAGAAGCTTGGTGATCTCAGGTCGCTCAAAGGCGACGGCCAACATTGAGGGGGTTATTTCCTCCATTGTAAGTCCCGTCACATCCTCGCTTGTGAAACTTATATCTGCGTTGATGATATTGAGGCTGTGCTCAAGGATATCCTTGAGGTTCACTTGACTACCGCACAAAATTGCAGCTTTCAATGCCTTGAGCGTTTCGGGTTCTCCTTCATAATCCTTGGCATTCATGACCGTGAGATTGACATCTGCTCCTCGATTGACCAGAAGCTCAACGAGGCCACTTCTACTCAGCTCGATGGCCAGCAATAGCGGAGTCGTCCGCTCCTTTGAAATGTCGCTCCCTTTGCTTGCACCGTAGGTGAACGTCATGTTTGCAAGATTATTGTGTTCTGTAACAAGGTCCTCCGCACTCTGCGGTTCTCCTTCCTCGATCGCTTTGATAAGCTCCTGCAGTAGGTCTCGGGGCCGCTCTTGCTCTAGAGCTCTATATTCGCCTGGGCCATCGTTATCATCTGCAACATCTGCAACACTGTCCGTGTGCACCAAATCATCATCTTTTCCAGGACTATCGTCGTCCGCTGGTTTATCCTCTTCCGCTGGAAAACCGTCGCTCCCGGTGACACCATCTGCCTCGAGAGCACGGCCTTCCTCTGGAATGTTGCCATTTGATGGAGTGCCGTCGCCCTCTGGTACACTAGGCTCCCCTGGGGGACCATCACTCCCGGTGAGACTAATGTTGGTCGGTAGATCTTTGTATTCAACATTAATAAGATAGGCGACGAGATCAGCCATCGAATAGATCCCAACGTACCATCATTGCGACTGCCCATGATTGAATTTTCCTGTCGAAGATAGGATGGATCGTGAAGAGATAGTCGGCGATACTAGGAAGAAACGGGCTCCGAGGGTCAAAAGATGTCGGTTCCACAATGAAAAACTGAATTTGTTTCGAATGCAAGTTCTTCTCTCGAGCCTCTTGTCCCGTCACTGGTCGCAAAAGAAGAAGAAGAAGTCAACCGCAGTGGCAGGGCTAACAGAGCTGGGAATCAGAGCAAAACGCTGTTTTCAACTTCTTGGTCGACTTCCCAAAAACAAGAGAGGAAACAAAAGCAATGAGAGACAAAGCTCAGAGCAGAAGAGCGCACCTGCCATCGAATTGCCCTACCGATAAGGGCTCGCCACCCGAGTCGACAAAGATAGAACAAACAATCAAGCAATCAAGCAATCAAGCAATCAAGCAATCAAGCATGACTCGCGAAAGCAGCCGGCAATCGCGACTAGTCGAATGGGTACCGTGGTCGCTCGCGAACCATCGCAGTTGAATCACATTCGCGCAGATCAACCGATAATATGTGGAGATCTGCGTCTCTGGGTGAAGTTGGTTCGGGTAGTGGGGTGAAAACAGAAGACAGAAAATTGACGAACCCAGGTGTCGCAGGGAATTCGTAGCGATAGGTTTCTCCAAGGCTGGGCGCGTAGAGGAGATGCAGGGTTAGCGAGTTGATTTAGTCCTAAGTGGTAAGTAGATACCTTAGTCTGACCACAGGCGACGAACCGCGTCATCAAGAACGCAAGAACAACAAACAAAAGAAGCAATTATGAAAGAGAAGTGGGCCGGGAGCTGAACTCGCCTCACGCAACAACTGCCCGTGCGACTCCCACCACCACCTCCTCCCCCACTCTTGCCCTTCAGAAAAGCTTGAAAAATACCATCGTCTTTTCTTGACGGGAGAAAAGAAGACTAATGTTCTGTTGGGAAGTAGGTGAGGGGGTCCACTGTGACAATGGTAAATAGCAATGAGACCGGATGCATCCGCCCGAGACTAAGAGGAAACCTTGAAACAGCCCTGCCATTCCTGTTTAGGCAGGCTATTCTCCGGCCCGCGGCAGTGCCCGTGCTGCACGGGCCGTGAGCTTCGGGGTCTGAGCGAGAGGCTGGCCTGCACTAGTAGTTATCAATCAGTACAATTACTGGATTCAAGGGGAGCATGGTAGTAAAGCCAAGGGAAGGTCTCTCAAATGCATCTCTGCTAAGCAACAGATCCACAGACAGCTGCAGCTTGCGTGACCCCCTACGCGAATTATAACACCAAAACAGAAGATGGGTCGAGTCATCCATGCCTTAGCCAGATCCAGTAGTTGTAATCATGGCCACCTGCATTGAGTATTTGAACCAGAAATGAAAGGTCATCTTGAAGGATATAAGACGAAGGAAGCACGAGAGCAGGGGGAAACAACTTGAATTTGTCTCCAGGTGAACGAATTCTTGTCTTCTGTTATCAAGAGATCTTACCATCGGCGTGCCTCGGCGATCCGGCCATGTTGTCCGGCGGCTCAGAAAGCGAGTTCACACGCAGATAACTCGCACTCATTCTCCCGCGTCATGGCATTTCCGTGCCTCACGTGCCAGCTGCAAGTCGACTGTGGTTTGAAGGAAGCGTCGAGGAGATGAGCGGTGGTCCAGATCACAGAATACCGAACTCCCCGTGTAGACTAGTCTTCAACAGCATCCAGAACTCATAGAGTGAATCGGGGACCTCGCTTAATTCACAAACCTTGCATATGTCCTAGCGCCCCTACCATTTCACCGCATGGTGGCTGACGTGATACTACCCATGCAGCACGGGGTCTCGTATCTGCAATACCAGGAGAGTGGTAGTCACTGTGGCTGCAACAGTGAATTACACCAAGTCTATACAAGACTGCTCTCCATACAAAACAGTGGGATGCATATAACTCCTCCTCATAGCGATTCGGCGCATTCATTTTCAGGACCAGATTAGCCTGTAACAGACAAAAATTCCAACACCAGACTTAGAATCGCTCCGAGGAAAACAGTGAAGGAACTGAGCTCGCCAAGGAGCTAGTGGCACTTTAGCGCCAGCACTGCCACACATTCGGGTGCTGCTCCAGCCTCTCAGAGGCAGCGAAATGCGTGGGGCTCGCATCCCTCCTCCCTTTTGTTCGACTGGAATAATAGGGCTGGCAGGACACGGGTTCAACACCCCGCAGCGATTTGGCCAGTGGTGTTGAAGAACAGTTGGAGGGCCTGAATAAATGGTGGGGGTCCGTTCTTGCACGGTTCGGCAGGGCCGAAGGAGGCTCACATATGGGGATAAGGGTTCAGTTGGGCAGAAGGATTATGTGGGCCCCTTCAGCCCCAATAAGTTCGAAGTAGAGCTGAGGACCTAGTTACAACACTTTTGCACCGGACTGAAGGACTTCCCGTCGCAACGATCGAAGCCAATGGAAGTGTGAAGACATATCTTCGTGAAAGGACAAGTCGCCGGCATCATCGAGCATCCCCACCGCACCTGCCGCCCGGAAGTAGAACCATGCCCGCAGATGCGGATCACTGGCAGCGGCGGCGCCAGTTATACAAGCCCATGTAAGAACCGCAGGGAAATGTCGCATCCATACATCGTCGTCGGTTAGCGCTAGCACATCACGGAGATCGCTGGCTAAGGCGTCTAGGTAGTCGGCAAAATTGCTCGTAATCGCCCCGCCGCTTATAATAGCGTGGAAAATCCGGAACGCTAAGGAGCAACAGTGGCACACGGGGTCATCGTTGGTAGGAAGCGAGATCGCGTTGCCTTGTGCCGCGTTGCAACCCCAACCAGCCGTCGATTGATGGGCCACAAGCTGAAGTTTGAGCTCTTGGATGTACTGGAACAATGCTTGAATGGAGCGACCGGGAAACTCCGGTGCAGATCGGCTGATAAGTGTGCTGAGAACTCGTTCCTCGAGGCCAGGTGGTGGCATGGGCGGGCAGTGCGGCTGAGGTCTTGAGTCCATGTCAAAGACTATATCTGAAATAACATCGTTCCTGTAGTCCGGTCAGGAATCCATCTTGTTCATGGCAGAAGGGCCGACGAACACGTAGATGAGAGATGCTGTTAGTCCTTCCAGGCCTAGTTTGTCCAAACCACCCCTTAGCTGGACGATCTTCGCTAGACCAGCTCGATGCACCTCAGCGGAAGCTCGATCTCCGGTGAGAACCTAGTGTATTGTTAGTTTTACCACCTGTGGATGGCGAAGCCACTTATCTTGCATACCGCGAAGAGTGCCAGCGGTGTGATTGCAGCTATCGTGCGGTCATCTAGCGCTGTTTTCGGGTCGGATAGACGCTTTTTGACCGATTTGATCAGTTCATTGTAATGATACAGGGTAATTGTACTCTGCTGGATTCCACGGCGGAGATCAAAATTGGAGGAGCCGGTAAAGAGAGTTGCGTGGAACAAGCAAGGGTCGCTCATTGCACCTCTCATCCAGGTAGTCTGCAATTTATAAGAGCTAGATCTATCGTTAATTGGCACGCGTGTGGCATTGTGACATTCGACGACTGGGGCCCAGGGGCTGTCAGCGCAAGCCAGAAGAGATCGAGAGGGATGTTTTACAGTGCTTGATTAGGCGTGGCATATACCAGCGAGAGGCGATGGGATAGGAATCTGAGACAGCTGGCGCCTGGATAGCCCACGAGATATAAACTTGACTCTCCACAGCGTCCCAGGAGCTAGGTGTGAGCTTTTTGGAACTGCGCGTGTGGTGACTCTCAGTCACCAGCGCCTTTGAGCTCTGGTTTGGGATACTTTCTGCGACGCGGTAAAGGGCATAGGAACACACCCGCTCAGCTCTAGAGAGAATGGATTAAAATGCGCACCTAGGGGGACATGAGGCTGAAGACAAACTTTTGGCACAAGGAGCAAGAGGGGTAGGCTCTGTCGCACTTTCTTTTTCGCAAGCGACAAGACTCGCAGGCAACAAGCATAACCTTCATCTTGAAGAAGTTGAGAGAAGCGGCGTGGTAGAAATGAGGCTGAGAGTGTGACCGCCGCGGTGAGCCTGGAGAAGATAAGATTAACCTGGGTCCATAATGAGTCTAGCCGTTTTGGGTCGTCAGGCAGCCTTTTCCTTTTTGAGACAACATACAAAGCCACACTTCCTTCACGGCTGGCCTCAAACTACCCAAGCACAAACACAAGCGACGATGACAACAATGAGAAGTTATCAGTCCAATTTATGCCACCAGTTTGATTCTTTTCCTCTCGGGACAAATTGAGAGGCGACTATCGCTGGACGCTTAGGTATAGATGCCATGCTTTTGCCGGGGGATTTACCTGCATTTCTCCCGTCTTGGTGTTGTGCATAATGTATAGAATGTGAGAAAGCTCGTCAATGGGGCGATGTTCCTGACTTCCTATCCTTTTTTTTTCGTAGGCAAAACGCCTGCCCGTGGACTGAAGAACCTCACAAATAGTGCACATTTCCCGGTCTGTCATCTACGCGAAGGCGTAGCAAAGACGTCAAGTTGAATGAAATGGCGAGGTAGTTGATTTATGTAAGGAATATGGAGGTGGGGGAAGACGGAGAGTCCCCATAAACGGTAGACTGTAATGACCAGAAACGCAGTAAGTGGTGATGACACGGTCACACTGTGAGGAGTTGCAAAGTGGTACCTTTTGGAATGCATTAAGCCAACTTGTAGACTATATATAACTCTAGTCCCGGGGATGATTCATGTGGGGATCAGGGAAGCGCCGAGATGTGATGGGATGTCTATAGAGTATTAGTAATAGTGAATCCAGCCGTACTATCGTATCTTGTGTGCATTGTAAGCCGAGAAGATATTTTAATGAACTGCAGTCAATTTGGACAATCATGGGGTGTCTAGTATACCTGTGACATGTTGATTGATCATCTGGATCGATAGCCAGGAAGACAAGTTGCTCTGTGAAAAATGACCTTCCATCCATGAGTTATATATTCATCCCTACCGTGGGAACTTTTTATTTTTTACCGAAGGAAACCGGTCGCGGGCTATGACTTATCATTCAAGAACCCTCGGCTTGTTTGAATGCTTGTTGATCCCCTCGTACGAGTAGAACATGGCACCAAGGGGAGTAGCGGATGACTCACGGGTGGACTAGCCCGCCCCTAACATCCAACACCTAAGTTACTGAGAGAATCGATCTTGCCTACAAGCCAAAACAATACTTCACCGATTTCGCCGTGAATATTCTGAAGAGAACCCTGAGGTTGACGGAAACACGGCTTTCTAAGTGATCGTGAATCTAAAGACATCTGATTTAGTGGCGCTATTGGCTGCAAGAATACGGTAGCAGCTGGAGGCCTGAGGATTCCCAGTCCTGACTATTTTGGTATTAATTTCTTACGTTGTTTTGTCTGCTAGTAATTTAGTCACAGTCAGGCTAGGAGTTATCGCTGTCTAGAATCGCCTTCCGTCGCCCACTAGCATAAGTACTTAGGTACAGGGGGGGTTTCTATTCCAGAAGTAGCCGTGGGAAGCTCGAGGGACGTCAGTCTAGAACAGGAAATCCGCACTCGTATAAATTAGCGGGAAAGCGGATCGTTGGTTATGTAAGATTTGTGGATCCAAAAGTACCGGGGGGTCGGTTGTGCCCAGTCCGTCTGTAAGATTTCAACTTTGACTCCATACGTCAATGGCCAAAACTTATACTAGGCAATGCGGTGGAATTCAGCAGTCAAATAGAGCTCCCCTGGTCAACCTTGTATAATACAAGGATCCAATTGGCAAGAAGTCGCGGCTATGTATTAAATATTGGTATCAATATGACAAAGGTTTACTAAGAACGAATCGAGATGATGCCGGTGTAACATCCTCAAATTTAGAGCTTTTGACGCTCTTTTCGGACAATCAATCAACACTTTGACGACCGAGAGGAGAATCAAGAGATTGGTCCAGAGCCTCTCTATTCATCACCGCCACAGCAGCACTCAAAGCAAAGCAGGCCACAGCATCTATAATTTTCCAACATTGTTAGCCGAGTCCAAAAAGGCAGAAATGGATAACATACACGCCACAGCAGACATTCCCGGCTTCACCACCGCCACGTAAGTTGAGTTCTGTTGCTTCATGTGTCGTCGCCTTGAGCATGGTTAGTCCGCCACATAACCACTTTTACGAATAAAAAAAAGAGAGAGAGCTGTTCATACCAGCATATTAGCATCGAGAGCTTGGGGAGGAGCTGGAGAAAGTGGTTGTTGCATCGTCACAGTCTGGGGGTCCCAAGTGTGCTCGGGAGCTTCATTCGTAGAGGGCCTAGTAAAGGGCGTCAAAAGCCAACTCAGAAACTGCATGCTGCGTGCTTTTAAAGGCAGAGGACAAGAGGAATCGATAAGACGGCACAGTCTGTAGTGGCTACTCGATCGGTGGCGACGACCTTTTATAAGTTTCCCGGTCAGAATCTCCAGTCAGATCCCAGCAGTCGTTAGCGTAGGCTTTTCTCAGGGGACTTCAAACGCGGAGTTGGTAGGTTGTATTGCTAGAATAAACTCCACCCAAGGCTGCAGATCATTGGCTTCATTGGGATCTTGCACAAAGGAAGCTGTGTGGCTCATTTCAGTTCGACAAGACAGGGCTGGTGAGGTGCCAAGGGAAATCAGAGGTGCAATGTCCTCAAGACCTCCCAGCGGTAGATTACACCGGTAGCGTGTAGAGTTTCCGGACGAGAAACACAAGGTTATGTGTCTACCAGAGTGGGAAAGACTAGGGGAACAGGCCAAACCACTGAAAGCTGCCATCAGGCAAAGAAAACATCAATATCCTTTGTTTTGACCCTCTCTGCGTGGGAATTTAGTACTAATTTGATGGCTGTTTGGGGCGGAAACAATTGCCCAAGTGCAGGAACAAGCATTCTCATTTTTCAAGAAGAATTCCATAATGCAGCCTCCGCTATGTTCTTTGAAAGGTGGCTTCCTGGTATTTTGTCACAGAAGCTGATGCTTTATCGTGTAGTCCAACATGAAGACTTTGAATTCAGGCAATGATTAGTCATAGTTGTCATTTTGAGAGACATACAGGAGCCAAATATGGGAATGTCTGTGGAAGGCGCCGCCTTCTCGAACGTTTCCCTTTTTACATTGAAGCCTCGGGACGGACTAAAAGTGGATCAAAAATATGAGCGGTACTAAGGTAGTGGAGCAAGCGCAGGTTGCGCAAATGAAACCAGGGAATTGACCCTTAGGGCCGCGACCCTGAAACCAAGGCGATTTTTAACTTTTTCTAGACTTTCTGCATCGCGGCTGCTGCTGCATGCCGTAACGCTTAGATGTCGATATGTCTGTCGCATGTGATGGAATTGTGCCCCTGTTTTTCCTGGCACAGCATAAGGCCGAGCCACAGACTCAACAATCACACCCTTTCTGCTTTTCCCCTCAGCCACCATTGTTAGCGACATGGGCAGGCCCCCCTCAATTACACCATATACGCAAAAGCTTGCGCGAAAAACCCATCGAAAGTCTCGCTATGGGTGCCGCAACTGTAAGCGGCGAAGGATCAAGGTTGGTGGCTGTCTCAAGCTATCCTCTGCCTCAGGCAGTCAGTCACTAATCGACCTTCTCACAGTGCGATGAGATCAAACCGCATTGTACCAATTGCATACGTCACGCAATCGATTGTGATTACAGCTCACAACCCAGAGCTGCCAGCAGCTCGCCGACTGAGATTAGTTCCTCAACCTCGACTTCTTCTGGCAAAGCCGATGGCGACTACACCTACATCTCATCCACCCCGACGAACTTCAGGCCGCCCACGCGAGCACATGGCCCTTCACGCACCTCGGCATCTGCGCCCTACCATTCTGCTCCCCCCTCGCATGAAATTGCGAAGAGGCCATTCGAATTCACAGCTACCGACATGGCGCTCTTTCATCATTTCCTGACTTCTAACGAGCTAACCGCCGTCCAACCCCGCGCTCAGCAGCAACTCTGCCGGCTAGGTTTCTCTCATCACTATGTTCTGCGCCTACTGCTAGCCTTCGCCGGATTCCATCTGGTGCGGAAATCAGAGGGCAATCCAATGGTCCAGTACATGGGCACGGCTACAGACTACTTTGCTGAGGCCGACCGTCACCTGGAGACGGCGGTGCAGGAGGTCACGGCGCTGGTCCCGCAAATCAATCCCGAGAATGCGCCTGCGATGTACGCGTCCGCAATTTTCATCTTTCTCTCCTCCTTGGCCAAGGGGCCGCAGCCGGGCGAGTACCTGGCCTTCCGGGATGATGGCGGGTCTGGATACTTGGGGCTATTTCTAGGTGTCCGCTCTATTCTAGAGCTTTGCCAAAATGACATCCCGACCGACGTTTTCGCCATTTCCGGGGACGAAAGCCCTGATTCGGATACACCCGAAGGTGGCGACCAGGCCAGCCGGGACCCTGCTATTGGTGCAGAGTCCCACAATTACGAATACCAACTCAACTCGCTGCGCCAGCTTCTAGCTATTTATGTGCCTGACTCGAACCCTCGCTCTCCCAGCTATCAACGGATGTTGAATCACCTTCACTACTGTCTTGCTGCTGTTCTGGGTCCCGGTCCCCGTTCACCCGGGATGTCTCTGTTAGCGCATATTTTCGCATGGCTGTACCAATTACCAGATGATTTGGTACACGATCTGCGGGAGCAAGAGCCGATCGCTCTCATCCTCTTCTCGTTCTTTTGTGTTCTTCTACACCAGCTGGATGCTGTCTGGTTTATTCACCACTGGCCGTAACATATTGTCACGGGTGTTTACCGGAAGCTCGATGCTGCATTCCGACCGTTTGTGCAATGGCCGCTCGACCAGCTTGGAATCGGTGATCCGGAACAAGTCCTGGGAACAACGACCGACCTTACTCCCTACTATAGTACGTCGGGGTATTGCTGAAACTTAATCATGTGGTCTGTTCGCATAGCGATATAGAATTGCATTGTCTGTTCTGGTAATACATGCTCGAGAACAAAAAAGACCCCCTTCCTCCCAGCGCGCAAGGCCGAAACTTTGCACTTTAATCAATTACAAAATACGGTAAGCACCATCGGCCTCAGTCTAGACACAGCGGAAACTCTCCGCAGTAGATGCATCGCCTCCCATATACTTCGCCTGAGCAGGATAAGGACACAGGATGCGCGACTGCTTCGCCCCATCGGATCCTGCGTACTCCACAGGCAGAGTCTCAGGGACTGTCCCGTTCTCCACCCACAGTCTTAGGGCATCAAACGTAGTGGTGGGCTGCCCGCCCACACCGCCCGAGCAATGCCCCAACCCGGGCGCCTCGAAGAAGCGATAGAATTCCTGGACATCGGGGAAGAGATCCGTCACCGCGTTGTAGTAGAACTCGGTGTCCTTGGTCGGGATACTGGGGTCGGCCTGTGTTTGAGTCCAGTGTTAGATCTTCTCTTCTTTTCGAGTAGCAAACGGTATAGACATACCATGCCATGATAAGTGATGAGCTTCCCGCCCGCGTTGCGGAACTCGCTCAGGTCGGGATCAGCGGCGTTCATGAAATCGGTATACTCCTGGCTGGCGAGGTGGAAGGCCCGCTCGTACTTCGCGCGAGTCATCTTGCTCGTCTCGAAGCTGGCGTTCTTGGCAACAAACAGGTTGAACCAGACATCCGCCTGGGTGCTGTTCTGGCCGGGCACGGAGCCATAGCTGCTGATGTCGGAGCCGGGATTCACCCCGTACCAGAGGAATTTGCCATCCTGCGTCCGCGGGCCGGACCAGGCGGCGTCGGCGATGATCGCAGCACCTTCGCTAAGCGCAATTGTTCGATTGAGGGTGGAGCAGTGAAATGTCTGGTTGACGGAGGTATACGGCTGTAATCGCACGCCGTCATGTTGGAGATAATCCCGTCTACAACCCCATCCTTGGGATCACAGTGGGTGATAGCCTCCGCCGTCAGGAAATTCAACTCGCACGCCAACGGATGAACCCCACGCCACTCCTTCATCAACAGCGGAGACAAACTTGGTCCAGGACTGCGCGGGCGCGGACGCCGCGATGCCGTCGTACGCTGTTGGGTACCGCTGTGCTAGCATCAGTCCCTGTCGCCCGCCCTGGGAGCAGCCACTCCAGTAGGAATAGTCCGGGTCCCGTCCGTAGAAGCTGCGGATCAGGCTCTTGCCGATGACTGCTTGGTCGTTCAAAGAGCGGGAACCCAGATTATGCAGCGCCGCGTAGTCGACGTTGCCGGGGCTTTTGAGTGCCCATGAAGTTGGGAAGGCCGCATCGCCCAGTCCCGCGTCGGTAGTCGTCGCGGCGTATCCTTCGCCGATCGCCCCGCCCATGAAGAACTGGGACAGCACGAAGCGACCGGCCTGCCAGCCTCCGCCGCCGGTGGCTTGCAGGCGGCCGTTCCAGCCGTGGCGCGGGAGCCAGGTCTCCACGGTGATGCGGTCGTCGTACCCCGGGTGCGTGTATGTGACGGTGATGTTGCAGAACTCTGCATTGCGCAATTCGACGTCACCGTGGTTGTAGTTGGATGTGGCCGGGGCGGTGCGCGTGTAGTTGGTGACCCAGGCGGCTGACAGGTTGAGGATTTCTGCGCCGTAGACGGCTGGGGGTTGAATCGCCGAGGGCGAACAAGTGAGATTCATCTCTGAATGTGGAATTTTAAAATTGTAAAATCTAGGGCAGTGGGATCACTGAAATCTCTGTGAATATACAACCCGGAGGCTTTGAAAGGTCAAGGTTATGTGATTTTTACTGAACTCAACGCCCGGAACGTCTACTTCTTTTTATCGAGAAATGCACGCATGACCGTCATGAATCTGTTCTCTCATCTCATCTCAGGGAATCCTTCCCTTGCATAGGATACGAATGCGAACTACTTACCATTGCACTGGATCGGCAGTGGCGGATCATTGCTACCCGGGACGACTTTCGGCTATGCTCGACTTGGACCTGAGGCCTCGACTTGGCTTCCTGATTTGGCGGGCAGGTTTTCCATACAGGGATATTCGTGTTCGCGATAATTCCATACCCGTTGCCAAGCATCATGCCCGTCTCCACTCAAAGAACTGAACCCACGGGTCTCCAGGAGCCAACAATCTTCCACCGAATCGGCTGCAAGGCCAATATTTGGACTTTACTCGGCGAAAATGTGGATCCATGAAATTTGACGCTATGGATATGAGCTATTGTATAGACAACACTTGCCTCTGATCTGTGTGGATCCCAGCGCTCATAGTTGAAAAGTCAAGTACCCTTACCACCAGGCTCATGTAACGCAAATTAATGAAGGCTCCTCGTTTTAGGACATGGGGAAAAGAGTGCGGATGAGAATTCCCCTCGATATGAGGAGGTTGCCCGGTGAGATCTCGTAAAATTCGCTTTCCCCTGGGACAGACTCCCACAGAGTTATGTTCATGCTATATATATGTAAGCCATGCCATTAGCGTTCTCTCTACACATAACAGGCAACTGCTCCTGAGATCTTTGCCATTTGTCCTTGAGCCCGGCAAAAACTGCTTAACAATATACAAGAATATGGGTCAACTTGGGAAATTTGCATGCGTCCTGGGGTCGAGTCTCCTAAGCATTGGCTCTCTGATATGCCTTATCATTGTTGCGATTGGTTGCACAAATCCCAAGCAGGCTAAGGATCTCTATATGTTTCGAGTAGGTCAATTTTGTCTCGCAGGGCATGAGAGAAACCAATTGACGAGGTTTATAGATCGAACTCAAAAACCTTACAACCTCTCCAAGCTCTATCCTTGATACCACCCTTCAGGATCTCACTGGCAGCTATGTGAAGCAATTTGTGCAAGCCTTGCAGGAGGCGAATCAATCAGAAACCTTGCACGATTTTTACTCCATCGGACTGTGGAACTACTGTGCTGGCAACAATCCCCATATTGGAGTCTACAACACAACCTACTGCTCGAAGCCCCGCGGTGGATTTTGGTTTAACCCGATCGAAATCTGGGATTTGAATCAAACCCAAATAGAGAAGCATGTCCCTAATCGGTTGCAACAGACGCTGGATATCTATCAGAGAGCTTCCCTATGGATGCAGATCCTTTACCTACTTGCCATCTGCACCAGTATCGTCCAGCTGTTGGTTGGCCTTCTGGCCTGCTGCAGTCGGCTGGGAGGCTGCTTCGCCTGGCTTCTCACGGCAGTCTCCCTCCTGTTTACTCTCGCCGCATCCATCACCTCCACGACGCTTTTCGCCACCCTTGCGGGCACATTCAAACTGACCTTCAAGTCCTACGGAATCTACGGTCACATGGGTCGGCACCTCTACGCAGCCACCTGGCTGGCGGTCGCATTGTCCCTCTTAGCGGCGGTATCATGGCTCCTCAATTGCTGCTGTTTTCGGGGCGACAAAGCGCGGCGTGAACCGCCCCGAACCATGGGTCCTGTGGGTGCGGCAGACAGCGCTTACAGCTATAGACCGGTTGCCGTTGGCAAACGTTCGGATGTATCCGACCACGCACCTTTACTCATGTGCCCTTCTCCTCCGCGGGTTCACGGCGGGCAGGATTATCGCCCGTATCAGCAGCAGCGGCAGCAGTACCACAACCCTTACCAGAACATATATCTCGAAGCCCACGAGATGCGCTGACACTACTGCTTCAAATTCCCGCGTCGGTGCAGCACTGCGAACACCAACCTGCTCATGATGTATATCAAGTTCTTGTGCGTTGATCGTAATCTGTATCCAATCACCCAAAAACAAATGGGTCTCTGAATGGAAGCCAACTGTCATACCATAGCCCCTTCAAGGGCTGAAGAGCTTCAGGCCGACCGCTCGATGGAATGCCCAGTCTGGACCTGAGGTAGGTAATTCGGGGCAATAATAGAGACAGATTATTCGAAATCGCATGTGATAGCAAGAGTGACCAACATCCAGGTGGTCATGAAGATTGTGAACGACTCGACCATGATGCGTTCCTTGGAGATGTCATGCATAAACGGAAGGAAAATCACACCCTCTATTATAGCACGGTGCAGTTAAGGTAATTCCGCTTGCTAAATAGCAAGCATATGACTTTTCACATTGTAAGAAGATTTTATTCAACTCAGTCTAGAAGGGTAGTGATACAGTCCAGGGAAATAGATGAGGAATAGCAACTCTTTCCCTGTGGAAAATGGCTATGTTCATCCGGCTTATTCCTACCAGTCGGCCCCAATTCCTTGACGTAGAAGGTGCACTGTCGAATGACAATCAACACATCGCACGCTGAGACTAAATGAAGAGTCATCTAAAGGGCCTCGAACAGCAACAAGGTATTTGCCTCTCACACAGCACAATATGTGTAAGGTGGTCCTACCAGGAACACCTCGGATATGCCGGCCAAGGGCGGGGATCAGCCTCGGCTAATCCTGCTGACAGCCAAGTCTCAACCCCACACCTGTGCTTACCCTGTCAGCCTCTGCACCTCAATCCTGTTCTGTCCCTTTCTCCAAAGCTTTGACTGACTGTGACGCTAGTATTACACCCAGTTAGGAACATCGGAACCAAGTCCGACCCTGATTTATCATACGGCTGCCGGGCTCTCTGAGAGAACATGCCACTGTCACCCGAGATCCAGGACTTCATCCATGGGTTCAAAAGCCGCTGGGACCCGTCTGTGAATGCAGCGTGCGAGCGGTTCTTCGAGACCTGCCATGCATCCCTTCCTCCTCCGGATGCGGAGCCATCGATCGCATGTGAGAAAGATGTCAAGTACGGGCCGAATCCGCGACACCGGTTGGATGTATGTGCAAGGCTACTCGAAACGTCCAGTGAACGACTGTAGATCTCGACCAGTCGCAAGATTCGTGGCTGACGAGTTTATGATAGATCTTCTGGCCCACCAATGCATCCACGACAAACGCGACCCTCCCCGTTGTCGTCTACTTCCACGGCGGTGCGTTCAAAGCGGGCGATAATACTATCACGCCGCACCTGCATGCCAACATCGGTAAGCTCCCAACCATGTCGCGCGGCCTTCGTTGCGCTCGTTACTTTAACGCATAGTCCAGCTCTTTGATAAGATCTGATGAATCAATTCCCAGGAAAATTCTTCGCCGACAACGGCATGATCGGAGTCCTTGGAACATATCGCCTCCTACCCGACGCTCGGTTTCCAGACGGCCGGAACGACGTTGCCGCTGCCCTAACATGGCTGCATGACCATATTCACCAATACGGAGGCGACCGCAACTCCATTTTCGCGCTCGGGCAAAGTGCCGGCGGTGGCCACCTGGCCATGGCTCTATGCGCGGGGAGGCTCATTTCCGACGAAGGCCGGAACCTGGTGCGTGGGGTTTTGCTCCTAAGCGCCGCGTTGGAGTATGATCTGGGGAAGGAGGATCGGCGCAGAAGCATGGAGGCGTACTATGGAACGAATGACCATGAGTTTATCCACGCTCATTCGGCTCTTGGGGCTTTCAAGAAAGTGTCCCACGAGGACGATGAAGCTGGAGGGACAGCGCCTGACCTTTTTCTTCTGCTGGCGGAGTGGGATTTCGAGGAGTGTGTCCGAGGTAATTTGGATTTCCTGCAGGCTTACAATAAGCAGCGGCGCCGTGTTCCGCGGTTTGAGGTACTGTCAGGACACAACCATGTCAGCTACTGTTTGTCTATTGGGCTGCCGGGTGATGAGGTTGGTCCGAAGATCGTGGAGTGGGCGAGGCAGTGCTTGAAGAAGTGAGTGAGGTCTCCGTTTTTTTATGCTTATGGAGTTCTACTCTGTGCACAATCTAAGTGTGTCGGCACCATTAAGTACAACGTATAGGAATCTTTCCTACAACTTGCAAACCCTATAAAAACACGTGTTCCATCTTGTGACCAACCTTCTCAGAGCCCAATCTAGGCTTGGAGGGTGACAGATCACAGTAAGAAGGTTCCTGATGCAGCAGATTTCAAGCAGAAGAGAACTATAGATGATGAGATAGAGAAACTATAGGTCACTACACCATGCGCAGTGCAGCTTTGGCTCCATTGAGGCTGTACATGCGTGTCCACGTCAGCACTAATCCTGTGCGCGTAAGCACTAAGACCATTCTGATAAGCACCATGGCAAGGCTACTAAGCACTAACCAACCCACAGACTGCCTGCGCCCCGCCTTGGCAGGCCTGTCACTCTCACCGCCAAGGACGCGGGATCGACATCATCGTAGAATAACTCCCCTTGGCTTCTCTCGATGTTCTCTCACTCGCACTCATACCTCTGCAGCGGTGACGCTATCATTCATCACACAGATGGCAACTTTAGAAGAAAGACACCCCGAGCTCTTCAGACCCGTGAGCAACGAGTCGCCCCGAGGCAAGAAGCGAACCGTTCCTTTGGAATGTCTCTGTCTGGGCTTCAATCGGACAGGCACGGCGTGTAAGCACAACTGCCACTACCTAGAGACACCAACATGCTGATGAACTGAGCCAGCCATGTGCAGTGCCCTCGAGACCCTGGGCCTGCCCTGCTGGCACTCCACACAGTTCCTGTCGACGCGGTTCGGCGACATCGAGATGTGGCAGGAGGCCGTGGACCGGAAGTTCTTTGGGGCAGGACCCAAGTTCGGGCGTGCGGAGTTCGACCAGCTACTGCACGACTACGGGGCGGTCTCGTCCGACACCCCGGCGATCGCCTTTGCAGAGGACCTGGTGGAGGCGTATCCAGAGGCAAAGGTCGTGCTCGTGGAGCGGGACATCGACTCCTGGTACCAGAGCTGGATGGACACGGTGATCAAGAACACGTATTCCCCGGTCGTCACACTCGTGTGTCATATTGATCGGTTCTTCACACGTCCAATCGGCAATATCCACAAGACCACCTTCAAGGGGTGGGCGGGCATCTCGGGCCCAGAAGACGCGCCCCTCAAGAGCAAGGCCAAGTACCGCGAGCACTACGCGCTCGTGCGGCGGGTGACGCCCAAGGATCGTCTGCTGGAGTTCAACTTGTCTGATGGCTGGGAGCCACTGTGTGAGTTTCTGGGAAAGCCCGTGCCGGACAAGCCCTTCCCGCACATCAATGAGAAGAAGTGGCTCGATGAGAAGGTTCAGCTTGTGCTAATGAGGGGGATGAAACTTCTGGCGTGGAAAGTTTTGATTTACTTCCTGGCTCCTATAGTGGCTGCTGGATTGTTCTACTATGGGCTTATGTGACCTTGTGTGCGAAGCTCTCCAGTCTGTATCGTACTCAAAATGATGAACGCTGGGCTCGGCAACGCCTCTGTTCTTGAACCAATATAATCTTTGCACTTTCCGACGTCGGATACTCGGCAAGCTGGATTCGACTTGCATCTCAACTGATCTCGTGGACACAACGTCGCCCAGGCTGAGTAAGCGATTGCATCTTTGTTCTAGATGATCAGTCAGCGTGGTCAATCCCTTCGTAATCAACCCGTCCTGTAACTACCAGACGTCCGGCTCTCAGAGCTATGAGTAAACATACTAGCGCAATCATACCTACAATCCAAGTCCGCAAGCAAAGTGGTATACTCTACGGCACCTTTAATACAACCTCACCTTTGCGTATTTGGATCAAGTGGCGGTGTGCATTTCAGTGATGCATTTGCCACTGGACGGTATATAGCGTAGCGATGCACAATCACAAGCACATCCGGGCGAAGTAAGACTTTGTCAAAAATGGGCTTCATATGGACAGGGTACACAAATATACAACACCTGAAGCAGAGTTAATCTGCAGAAGATATATCAGCACTTGACAGGATTGTTGGGAATCGTATCCAATTGTGCTTCAGTTAAGTAGCCGCTGCTTGTATTTAAGTAGTCCTTGACTTGCGATTCACATTCTGAAGCTCGTGCCTATACTAGCAAAAGAAAGGAGAATACAAAAAAGAGACAAGGGGAGGATGAACGCAGAGGAAGGCAAAGAATCAACTAAACTATTATGATCACTTATATGCCTGAGACTTTCTAGCGTGGAGAGGAGATTTAAGTTCATCTATCTCACGCTCAATGTTCTGGGCTAGTCCTTCAAGACGTTTCGTGGAGCAGGATGTCATAGTCGAGCTCGCTAGCTTGTTCCATCATATGTTCGGAAATGCTCTCACAAATCCCAGCGTGAAGTTCGTAGCCGGTGGATATTGAGCTTCTAAAACTGAATTTTTCGCAAAAAGCCTCCCAGGCATCCGCGGTCCTCTTATTGCCAAGGTCAAGAATAACCCGGGCCCCGGCTGCGAGCAGAAAATGCAAAACACGGATCCGCTGAGGCTGCTCTGTAGCATGAAGGAGATCACCGGTCGATTTCGCTATCCTGGCAGGTTCGCTGACCAGGTTCGCCGCTCTGGCTAATGCACTGCCTTTGGGGGAGTCTGGCAGCGGCATATTGATGTCGGCCATTCCGACCTCGACCAGATACTGAACGGCCGTCAGGTCACCTGCATCAACGGCAGCAGCTCGGGCACTACCGTATCGACCATCGTGGAGAGAGAGATTGACACTGGCTTTTTGGACCTCAACAAAATACTTCATGACTTCCCGGGCCTCTTCATTGAGTCTCGAGCGCCGTGTGGCCGCGACTAAAGCGCTGCTGAACTCTCCGTTCGCCAGGACCAGATCGACATCCGCACCCCCCTCCTCTAGTAAAAGTCTGGTGCCTTCCACCCAGCCTTCACCCACGGCCAGGGCCAAGACGCTGCCATATGGACCAGAGTACAGCTTGATATTACATCAATATAACTAATTGTAAATTGGCTCAGCCGTACCCGGGGCTTGTGCATTAGTTCCAGGAATCTAGTGTTTATATCAGCTTTCAATTGGCGCGGACTCTCCACAGTATGTTTGCTTTTTGAAATCGATCAATTGCGCCAGGTGCTCATGGCCTTCGATCGCGGTCTCAGTCCCATCTGATCTTCTGCTATTGTGTCAGTTGCCTTCGCAGACTTGAGGCCGGCGTTGTTCACTGCTGTTAGGTCGAGGTTGATAGTGCTGCCGAGCGTGGGGGTTTTGTATACACCGCAGATCACACGAGCAAACACCTTTTGCCCACTCATCGCTAGCCCTGCCTCACATTAGGCTTGGCACACGCGAGTAGCTAGAAAGCTTCCTTCTTATATTGAAAGATGATTAAGATCTCCAAACTCTCTACTCTATGTAGACCCTTGCTATAACAAACATTTATAAAATAGATTTCTCCACGTACCGAGCTTCTTGTGCTGGGAGTCCCCGCCTTCTATACTAAAATCCCACCTATATTTGCAATACCAAGTCGCTATAAAGAGGATCCAGTGTATTGATCAATGTATAGTTGAGGAGGCGTGAAAGACGAATGGATTTCAGGCTATCTGAGGAACAGGTATCTATCAAAGGGCGGCCGAGGCGGTGAGCTGCCTGACCAATGGGAGGCTAGGCCTCTCCACAACAGTTTGTGTTTCTGATAGTAGAAAATATTACTAGGTATGCACAGCAGTAACTTATAATGTGCTGCGGGTTGAAATGACACCAGTGGTACAGTATATAATATACTTCATGGATTCATCCTCTGTAAGTCAATACATGATAAAGTCATACCCGATGGTAAGTTCTGGTATACTTACGTATCAACAGCTGGTCTCTTAGGAGCCCTAATTGTGATGCACGACCATCGCTGGGGAGATAAGACTCTGATGAAGACTCTGAGGGCTAATACTAGTTACTCGGCCTCGAGAACTGCAGAAATCTTGAGAGGTCTATCCATAAATATCCAAGCCTCCAGGTAGATCTCCTTACATCAAAACCTTAACTTACCGAGCCCGCGATATATAGTGGTGGTTTCGGAACGACGAAGCTGTTGCTTTCAATCCGAGTTAACGCTACAGGATGCAGTATCTTTGATAGGTTGATCGGAAGATGTCAGTGTGGGGTAGCCAATCGACTAGACTGTCACGGGTCTATTTGCGCATCCTCAGAAATATACTTTCACTACAGACATTGCAGGGGATGCGGCAAGTGGGAAAGCAAGCAAGAGAAGCAAGAGAGTGAGATGGCAGGGGGATCGCGTGAAAACGACTAATCGTCAAAAAAGAGCAATCGAGGCTTCTCCATCATCCGGTCGTAACTGGGTGCGGGATTTGAAGTGACAGAGTGACCCAGTAGGTAATCCTAAGTGCTCATTTCCCTCCCCAGCGACACCTGGACGACAGGCGATGGTTCTCAGTTGAGTGCTTGGATAGCCCCCACCCCAAAGCACACCCACGCCCCCAGATCCACGGTCAACATGCGAAGGAAGTTCCACCACAGCCACCGCTCCAGGTCGCGCGTGGAGTGGCCCTTGGAGTGGTCATCGGTGATCGCGCGCACGATGGGCGCGACGACGGGCGCGTAAAGGGCATGCCCGGCGGTCAGGGCGGCGCCGGCGACGTACCACCGCAGGGACTGCCGTTGGGCCAGCGAGGCCCGGTCGGTGACGAGGTTCATGCCGGCCGTCGCAAGTGAGAAGCCCAGGAGGACGAGGACCCAGGTCACACCGCTGCGGAAAAAGGTCCGGAAGTAGGTGGGGAGGGAGCGATCGCTGGCGGCGCGGTTGGCGGGGTGCACGAAGGTGCGCAGGAAGAGGTTCTGGTCCCAAGCGAACCAGAGGCTGCAGGTTGAGCTTACGAGAGGGGCGAGACGGAGTGCAATCAGGGGTCCAAAGAATATCGGGGAAGCCATCTTGGGGGGATTGGAATTGAGATGGTTCGGCGGGAATGATTGATATATCAAGATGTCCTGCGAAGGTACAGTACTAAGTATGGATAATGAGCTAGTTCAAAGCGACCAAGCACGGGTTCCCGTGGCTTTAACAAGGATTATGTGTCATACGATGTCGGAGATGATCGGGGAAAGTATAGTACAGCCCAGGAGAAAGTCTCCGAGACAACCATTATTCTTCGTATGCTTCTTGAGCCCTAAGGCTCCATGTTATTGGTGGCGGGATGAGGAATGGTCGATTCACGGGGTCACAGACCTAGAACATGCATATCCAAACTACTACAGTCAATTCAACAACGTTATTTCAAGGGCCGATAGTCCATATCAACGTCGATCTCTCCCCGCCTCTATCTCGCGAACAATGGTGTCGGACAACGACTGTGGCTTCACCATGCTCCACCAACGCCCCGCAACCTGTCCGTCAACCGTGATGAGGAACTTCTCAAAATTCCACTTGATGCGCGTCAACCCAAGAATCCCCGGTTGCCTGTTCTTCATCCACGACCACAAGGGATCGGCATTTGGACCATTCACCTCGACCTTGCCCAGGACCGGAAAGCTCACTCCGTAGTTCACCTGACAGAAGGTCTGGATCTCGTCGTTGGTGCCGGGGTCCTGGCTGCCGAACTGATTGCAAGGAAATCCGAGGACGACGAACTCGTTGGGGTACTCCGAGTTGATTTGCCGGTATAGATGCTCGAGTTCTTGGTACTGCGGAGTGAAACTGCATTTCGAGGCAGTGTTCACGACAAGGACGACTTTGCCTCTCAAAGTAGACAGGGGATAAGACTTTCCTCTTTCTGTGCGAGTCTGCGTTAGTAGCAGAAAGATTGAGTAGCCGGCACAAGAATCGGGTGTACACACTGTCCAAGGGGCTGAACTGGTAAAACGTTTCAGACGCCATGGGGTCGGTTTGCACCAGCACTGTGTTGGGTAGTCGTATCGCAAGTTCAGAAAATGCTCGACAATCAGAGCGTGTAGGTGGCTGTTAGGGCAGGAGTCCGGTTCCGTCCGCTGAATAAGTTCGGGGCGGATTCGCGGACTTTCCGGGCATGTTCGGGGAGGCAACCCCACTATCCCGGAGACATTTTGCATGCCCGGGGAGGTCGAAACCTCAATATGAGGCAGAAACGGCCATCTTCATGTTTGAAGAGTCATATGGTGGTCTATATTGTTCTGATTAGCCCACGAGCCTAAGTCTTTCGACTTGATCGACTCATAACTGCATCTCAACTGCAACCACCCCAGCCAGATACATACAATGGGCTACAAACTCCGCGAACCCACACAGTCCTTCACCATCCCCCGCGTGCAAAGCGCGATTGTATGCCTGCCCAATGGTCAACTGGGCCACGTGCGCGACGCGCCCATCCCCCCTCTAGCCCCGGACATGGTGCTGGTGCGCACGGCCGCGGTGGCGCTGAACCCGACGGACCACAAAATGGTCGCGAACTTCCCGACCCCCGGTGCGATTTCCGGTTGTGATTTTGCTGGCACGGTCGTGGCCGTCGGGGATGCAGCGACCGAGCGATTCAAGGTTGGGGACCGCGTGTGCGGTGGCGTGCATGGGGCCAACCCCCACGACCCCGCGGTGGGCGCCTTTGCCGAGTACGTCGGCGCCACCGCGGACATTCTGGCCCTCGTGCCGCCGGACCTGGCCCTGACCGATGCCGCGGCGATCGGCGGCGCGGGGCCAGCGACCATGGTGTTGGCGCTCGGAGATCAGCTGGGGCTCTCGATCGATGCCGATGCAGATGCAGCTCCCAACGAGCCGAAGGAAGAGGAGTTTGTGCTGGTCTATGGGGGCAGCACCGCCACGGGGACGATGGCCCTGCAGTTTCTACGCCGGTACCAGGCCCCTGCCAGTCGGTTGTCGAGGTTGTAGATGTGACACTGACCATGATATCATCCGCAGAGCTGGGTATCGCCCGATCGCTACCTGTTCGCCCAAGAATGCGAGTCTCGTTCGCTCCTACGGTGCGGTGGCCGTCTTCGACTACCACACCGAGGACTGTGCCGCGCAGATTCGGAGCTACACCAGAAACACCCTCCGCTATGTTCTGGACTGCATCACCGAGCCGAGCACCGTCGACGTCTGCCTGAGGAGTACCGGGCGCGCGGGGGGCAAGTACTGCGGGCTCGAGGCGTTTTCCGAGGAGTTACGGTCGCGTAAGGCTGTCTCCATGGACTGGGTGCTGGCACTGAGCATCTTCGGCAAGCAGATCGCCCTCGACAAGGGCTACGGCCGGGAGGCCAACCCCAACCATCGGGTTCTGGGTCGGAAGATGTTCGAGATCGTCGAGCGGATGCTGCGGCAGCACGAGTTGAGACCCCATCCGGTCCGGATCATGGACGAAGCCTGGGAGGATCTTCCTCAGGGCCTGGCTTTGCTACAAGCGAAGGAAGTGTCCGGCGAGAAGTTGGTGTATATTGTTGATCCGAGTCAGACGGAGATCTAGTCTTTAGAGTGGGCTCGCTTTTCAGCAATCATCCTAAGGGTATTTTGGCCCTCTTTTGGTTGAAAAATGAAATGACCTTCTTATCTCCTTTCTCTTTAACATGGAGTATATCCATAGATATCTGTGTTATGACCAAAGCTGCTCTCAGGATTGATCTCAGGTTCAGTGCCAACCATCCGAATTGACTCGCACGGGATGCATAACGAATACATAAGATAGGGCTTGACAACATGCAACTCAGAAGGTATAAAAATGTGATTTCTCATTTCACTAAATCGTGTCTTCAACCTCCCCTCAGCCCTTACCCATCTCACGAACAGCAGCTAATAATACTTGGCCGCCGGCTTCTCGGGCAACGCAAAGGCAATGCGTTCCGCAAAGGGCGGGTGCAGGGACTGCCCATCCGGCCCAACGTTGACCAGCTTCCCATCCTTCAGAAAGACCTCCACCCAGGTGACAGCCACCGTGGTCGCGTCCAGGCGCACGAACTTCTCTGCATCGACGTGCAGGGTCTTGAATTCCTCGTCCGCCGACACAGCCAGCAGAGCCGCCACGTCGGTGAAGTAGTATTCAATGGTCACGTCGTGGTCGTCGATCTTCCAGGGGAGCTGCAGCCCGTGAGCCAGCTCGCGGGTGTGGCTGGTTCCGATCGCCTACATAATGATAAGCGTTGTGCTAGGGAGCTCGTTGTGGGCAATCAGTACGCACCAGTTGGTAGTGGAGAATCCCATATTTCTCGTGGATCTTGGCCGCCTTGACGGCGTGATCGCTGGAAATGAATGCGTGGAAGTCTTCCTCGGAGACCTCGGGGAGTTTGTAGTAAGACCCTGCGAGGCGGAGGACCTTTTTGTATTCGGTTTCAGACATGTTCGCTTGCGCGTTCGTGGGCGTTGTTTGAGATACAGATGACAGCCGGATAGCGACGGTAACGAGTGGATGATGGTGTGACAGGACGAGGCTGAACACCTTTCGGTTTATAAAGCAAAGCTCAACTGTCAAGGTTCTCCGACATTGGAATACCTCCGACAGAGAAAGGCGATTGTAAGTAACCGAGCAAGTGATACTATCATTCCAGTCCGATAGTCCTTCCCCGACTCGGCCCTACGCTTATGCAAAATGTCTCCGATACAAGAGCGAGTCAATCCATGACGCAACCTATTCGAGTGAACAGGCCCTCCTAGTACCGATCCCCTCTCGCATACAGCCCTATGCCCTCAAGATGCACCAATTCTTCCCCTCGTCCTCCTTCTTCAACTTCGAATTCACGCGGGTAGTCGGCACCATCCCCTTCGGAGGCGCCGAGCTCGCGGAATGCCTCGACGCGGCCACGCAGATTACCGGCGATGATGCGGAGAGCTGGCACCGCGGCTGGCTGGTCCAGGCCGAAAAGGCGCACGCCATCGCCCTCGAGGCGGCGGAGCATGGCGATCGCCACGCGGCGCGCGACGCCTTTCTGCGCGCTGCCAACTACTTCCGCGCCAGCCAATACATGTTCGACGACCGGCGCGAGAGTCCAGAGCCGCGCGTTCGCGAGCTCTTCGCCCGGAGCGTCCAGGCGTTTCACAGCGCGACTCCCCTCTTGGGCCATCGCACGCACATCCTCCAGGTGCCGTACCGCGAGGGCCATTTGCCGGGGTATCTCTTCCTCCCGCCGCTCCAGGGCGGGGAGACCGCGCGGCAGGAACCCGGGGCGACGGTTCCGGTGGTGGTGTGTATCAACGGCGCGGACTCGACCTCGGAGGAACTGTATCTGCTCTACGGGGCGAGTGGATGCCAGCGCGGATACGCGGTGCTGTTGGTCGACGGGCCGGGGCAAGGAGCCAGCTTGCGCGAGACGGGGACTGCCATGCGCCCAGACTGGGAGCAGGTGACGAGGCCGGTTCTGGACTACGTCGAGCACCTGGCTCGCGTGCATCCCGAGTGGCGCCTGGACCTCTCGCGGATCGCCCTTGCCGGGGTGTCCATGGGGGCGTACTATGCCCTGCGCGGCGCCGTGGACCCGCGCGTCGCCGCGTGCATTGCCATCGATCCATTCTACGACATGTTCGACCTGGCGACGTCGCGCATGCCCCCGTGGTTCATCCGCGCCTGGCTCGCGGGCTGGATCACCGACGGGGCGTTCGATGCCACGTGGCGCATGTTGTCGCGGTGGAATTTCCAGCTCAAGTGGGAGCTGACCCATGTCATGTGGATCTTTGGGAAGGACTCCCCGGCGGCGGCGATGCGCGAGATGCAGCGGTATTCGTTGAAGGGGGACGGGAAAGCGGGAGAGTATCTTCGTCTAGTGGAATGTCCGGTGATGATTAGTGGGGCAGCGCAGACTATTTACACTGCGCCGGAGATCAGTACATTGAGAATCGCGCAGGCATTGGATCATTTGCCCGACGAGAGGCGGCATCTCTGGATTGCAAGGGAGGCGGGGGATGGGGGGTTGCAGGGCAAGGTTGGTGCGTGGCGTCTTCTCCAGCAGAAGGTGTTTCAGTTCCTGGATGAACAATGGGACGTGAAGCGCAGTATTGGAGGCCTACAGGGCTGAGCACAAAATGAAGGGTATAACTCGTGAAGAGATCCTGGGGGCTTGATATGTTGAATGGTGATGATCAGTATTAAAATATCTAGTCCATAACTTTGCTTCGAGAGAGATAAATCAAAAACACCGAGCCATCCTCTTTTGCGACTATCAAACATTACATTACTCCCTCGTGGCCGCCCCTTCCGACCCCACCGCAGGGAGAAGTCATTGCCATCGTTGTGAGTGTGTGCCAGCAGACGGCTAACATGCAACTACAACGACATTGCTCGCTATTGACTCCCAGCCTTCCTGTCACAAGCCGAGTCTTGCTCAACCGGCAGTTCAAGGAGGGGGCGAACTTCCATTCGAACCGTCCTTCGCCTCCTTCTCCTTCAAACCGTACTTCGTCTCCAGATGCGACCGCAACTTGATATTTTTCTCCAAGAAGCAAAGCAGAAACGACAGCCCGGAGAACCCGATGGAGACCTGCCACACTACCCGCAGGCTGCGGGAATACACATCGATGGTCTCCGACCGCACCTGGGCGGGGAGTGAGCTGATGGTCGCACTCGAGGCGTACGAGTACGCGTTACCCCCGCTCAGCATATTTCGTACCGTGCTATCGCTGATCGACGAGGCATACTTGTCGAATTGATTGTTGAAAATGGCGGCAGGCACGGATAGGCCCCAGATGATGCCGAAGCTGCGGACAAAGGCCCAGAGCGCTGTAGAAGTCGCCGTGTCTTTCTCCTCGAGCCCGGCCTGGACCGCGGGAAGGAGGACGGGCATGATAGTCCCGGCGCCAAATGCGGCGACCATCTGCGTCAGCGTCCACGCTGCGGTGGAGGAACCGGGCCCTAGCACCGTGAAGGTGCCGAGACCGATGGTGAGAAGGGCAAAGCCGACGATGTGGAGCAATTTATAGTTGCTGGTCTTCGAGAGAATGGCACCTGACACGCCGGCAACGGGGATCATCGAGATCACGGTTGGGAGAAGCTGTACGCCGGAGCGTTCTGGGGATGACTGTAACACGGCTTGAAAGTAGACCGGAAGCATGTACAGGATCCAGAAGCTGAGAAGGCCGTGCATGAAGGTATTGAAGAACGCGATAATCGAAGTACGGTTGCTGAACAGTCGCAACGGGGTGGTCGGTTCTTTCACATATGGAGTTGCTTGGTACAGGACAAACGCCGGAATGCCCAGGAGACCAATAATCAGCGGGGCGAGGACGTGGCCGGAGGACCAAGGATAACGCGTGCCGCCCCAACTGAGCGCAATCAGAATGGATACAATTGCCCCGACGAGCAGCAGGTTCCCGAGGTAGTCCAAGCGCTTCAGCTTCGTCCCAATGGACATCTCGCGGTTGTAGTTCACTTGCAGGAAGAGGATGAGTAGACCTAGACCTAATCCTCCAATCGGGAGATTGAGGTAGAAGACCCATCGCCAGGTCGTGTTGCTGACAATAGCACCGCCGATGAATGGGCCCAGTGAAGTACCGACGGCAAAGACGACGAATAGCAGTCCAATGTACGCGCCTCGCTGCGTCAGGGGGACCAGGTCGCATATGATGAGATCGATGAGCATGTTGATTCCGCCGCCTCCAACGCCTTGGACCGCACGACCAGCGATTAGCATGGCCGCGCTCGAGGCACCGCCACAAATACCACTGCCAAGGATGAAGAGAACGACGGAGAAGATCATTGGATAGCGGCGGCCGAAGACATTGGCGAGCTGCCCGTAGAGCGGCTGAAAGGCTGCGCTATACAAGAGAGAACACATTAGACTCTGAAATCGATGGGACAGGCGTGTGCAATTCTCACGTACGTGGTCAAGAAGTAGGCGTTGGATACCCAAGGATAATTGTCGCCAATCTGCAGGTCCGCGACAATGGTAGGAAGAGCCGTTGACGTGACGGTTCCTTCGAGAGCGGCCAGCAGAGAAGTCACACACAACGCAGCAAAGACCAGCCAGAACCGAAGATCGTGGTTGAAGCTCAATTTCGGCGCATCGTTCAAGACCTCTGCTGGCGGCGTGCCAACCGAGTCGGAACGACTGTTGTTCGCTTCCATGACGGTTGTTCGGTGAATTCGCAATTGCAGGTCAGAGTGTGTGTAAATGGTAGAAGGTATGAAGGAGGTGTGACTGGAGAGAAACGAAGAAGAAGAAACTGTGCGAGCGATGCATCTCCGCGGTCTTTTTGAGCTGTTCGGAGACATTTACGACATTTCGCGAAGTTGTTTGGTTTGCGGGTTTGGCAAAATGTCCCCGAAGTCGCTGCCTCAGGCATCGCAAACAACCCCCCAACGCACACCTTGAGCTCAATCCACCACCACCCCGGCTGACAGCCTCAGCAACTCAATTGAGTCTTTCATCGCGGAAACTTGAAGTAATGTAATTCTCTCTGGCCAATGGCTTCGGCTTTGATTTCCCGACCCCCCGAGATGACATTTCCAACGACCGTAGCAGAATATAAAGGATGATGGTTGTAGGCACTGGGCAAGTCAGAGGATGTCAACAACAACAAAAGCAAGAACAGATCAACCAGCAAGGCTCCGTGTGATACAGTAACAAGATGCCTCCTGAGCCTATTGCAATCATCGGCAGTGGCTGCCGATTTCCCGGACAGGCCGATTCGCCTGCCAAGCTCTGGGAATTGCTATCCAAGCCCCGGGACGTCCTGCGCGAGATCCCAGCGGATCGCTACAACGCAGCAGGCTTCTATCACCCCGACGGCCTGCATCATGGCTCCAGCAATGTGCAACATGCATACACGTTGACGGAAGATGTACGGACGTTCGACGCCAGCTTCTTCCAGATTAGCGCCAATGAGGCGGCGGCGATCGATCCCCAACAGAGGCTCTTACTCGAGGTGGTCTACGAGGCACTAGAATCCGGCGGCCTGCCCGTCGAGAGCCTCCGGGGCTCGAATACCGCTATCATTGTGGGCCAGATGTGCGCGGACTACACCGACATTCTTACGCGCGATATGGATACGATTCCGACGTACTTTGCCACGGGAACCTCGCGTGCGATCATGGCAAACCGAGTCTCGTATGCCTTTGACTGGCACGGTCCTTCCTGGACAGTCGACACCGCCTGCTCATCCAGCCTGGTCGCTGTGCATCAGGCCATTCAAGCTCTGCGGACAGGCGAGTCCGGGGTTGCCGTCGCGGCGGGCTCGAATCTTCTCCTCGGCCCGGAGCCGTACATTGCGGAGAGTAAGTTGAAGATGCTGTCACCCGAAGGCCGTTCTCGGATGTGGGACGACCGTGCCAACGGTTATGCCCGTGGTGATGGCGTCGCTGCGATCGTGATGAAGAAGCTCTCAACAGCGCTGGTAGATGGTGACCGGATTGAATGTGTAATCAGGGCCACCGGCGTCAACCAGGATGGACGCACGAAGGGTATCACCATGCCCAGCAGCGAGGCCCAGGCTGAATTGATCCGCAGCACGTACAAAGCCGGGGGCTTGGATCTCGTCGAAGACCGGCCGCAATTTTTCGAAGCCCATGGCACGGGCACCAAGGCAGGGGATCCGCAGGAGGCGCAGGCTATCTTCAATGCCTTCTTCGGGCCGGAAGCAGCCGGGGACGAAAATGTCAGTCTAAAAGTTGGCTCCATAAAGACAATCATCGGCCACACAGAGGGTACGGCGGGTTTGGCGGGACTCTTGAAAGCCTCCCTGGCACTTCAACATGCTCAGATCCCGCCAAATATGCATTTTCGCACCCTGAATCCCGAGATTGAGCCGTATTGGGCGCGGCTGCGGATTCCGACTGAGCTACAACAATGGCCAGCGCATTCCGGCTCAACTCGCCGTGCTAGTGTGAACAGCTTTGGGTTTGGTGGAACTAACGCCCACGCTGTCCTGGAGAGCTATTCGGCAACCCAGAAGGAACGCACCAACCGCAGTGAATCCATCATCATGCCATTCGTCTTCTCTGCCCAATCCGAATCAGCTCTAGCAAACATGATGGAAAGGGTTGCGACTCACATTCGGCAGCATCCCAACACCAACCTCGCGGATCTCGCGTGGACATTGTATCTGCGTCGGAGTTTGTGGCCAATCCGAGCTTCCTGTTCCGGAACAAATGCCATGGACCTGGTCAACAGCATCGTTGGCAGCGCGGATAGAATCCGGACGAGCAACCAGTCTCCAGTCATGAAACCTGCGACTATCGGTCAGGCACAGCCACGAGTGCTGGGCATCTTCACTGGGCAAGGAGCGCAGTGGCCCACGATGGGACGGGAACTGATCACAAGCTCCCCCTGGCTGGAACGTCGCGTGGACGAGCTCGAACTAGCCCTATCTCGTCTCCCGGAGTCGGATCGTCCGACGTGGTCCCTGAAGGAGGAGATGCTCTCTGCGGCCGCCAAGGTTGGCGAAGCACGCCTCTCGCAGCCGCTATGTACAGCGGTCCAGATCTTGCTGGTGGACTGCCTCAAAGCAGCTGGGATGGAGTTTTCCGCCGTGGTCGGGCACTCCTCGGGCGAGATTGGCGCCGCATATGCCGCCGGATGCATCTCGGGCGAGGCGGCCATGTGGATCGCGTACTATCGCGGCGTCCACACCGCGCAGGCAGGCGGCCAACGGGGGGAGCCGGGCGGGATGCTTGCGGCTGGAACGTCGATGGAAGATGCCCAAGAGCT
Source organism: Aspergillus fijiensis CBS 313.89 (assembly GCF_003184825.1). Lineage (NCBI taxonomy): Eukaryota > Fungi > Ascomycota > Eurotiomycetes > Eurotiales > Aspergillaceae > Aspergillus > Aspergillus fijiensis. The sequence goes on along the minus strand of NW_024469016.1, from coordinate 167,798 downwards.
CTGCAGTCTGCCTACCTTCGCGGGCAGACTGACCGTCGCTGCTAGCAACTCAGCGGCGAGTGTGACCTTGTCCGGCGATAAGGATGCAATCAACCACGCGCACCTGGTCTTCCAGGATGAGAAGAAGTTTGCACGCCCTTTGATTGTTGACAAGGCATATCATTCACATCACATGCGGCCTTGCTCCGGCCCATATGGGAGCTCCTTGGAGGCATTATGCATCCAATTCCAACAGCCTCGCTGCTCGTGGTACTCAAGTGTGTATGGCGGCAATCGTATCAGCGGTGCTGAGGGACTGGACGGGCCATATTGGGTCGAGAACATGTGTCGTACGGTGCTGTTCTCCCAGGCACTCACCAACGCCATCCAGCAGTGCGATGATTCTTATCACCTGGTTCTCGAGGTGGGCCCGCACCCAGCGCTGAAGGGACCAGCAACCGCGACTATCCAGGACACCCTCAAACGCGAGCTCCCCTACACAGGGCTACTCCAGCGAAATTCCCATGATACCAAAGCCTTTGCCGATGCTATGGGGTTCATCTGGGGACTGCTTGGACGCGACACCTTGGATCTTCCCGCGCTACAAGCCGCCTTTTCGGATACAGATGGCAGATATCAGCTCGTCCCGAACCTACCGTCCTACCCCTGGGATCATAGTCGTCCCTTCTGGCATAAATCGCGTGTCATACACCACGACCTGTTCCGTGAGACCTTCCCACATCCCCTCCTTGGCAACCGTCAGACAAGCAACCCGGATCATGTCCAGTGGCGGAATATCCTTTCCCTCGGGGAGATTCCGTGGCTCAGGGGTCATTCTTTACAGGGCCAGACCATTTTCCCTGCTTCAGGGTACATTTCGATGGCAGTGGAAGCAAGTAAAGCGGTGGTCGGCCCTGAGGACAAGATATCCCTGGTAGAGATTCTTGACCTGGTCATCGATCGGCCAATCACATTTGATGAGGAAGATGCTGGAGCAGAGGTGGTCGTGACACTGGCGAACATCGCGCGTGGGTCGCAAGAAGGCCCCGATAGACTCTTGACTGCCACCTTCAACTGCCACACCACGGCTGGCCGGGAATCCAGATCGCTCATCATGGCAGCGCACGGCCGTGTCTGTCTCACACTGGACAATCCTCGCCAAGACACCCTTCCTTCGGCACGCCAGGTGTTCGAGGATGTTATCCAGGTGGAGGGGGAAAGGTTCTACGACGGACTCAAAGAGCTCGGCTATGACTACACCGGGCCCTTCAGAGCACTAGACCACCTGGCACGATATCTCAATCTCAGCACCGGAGTTGTCCATGAGCCTACGTCCGACACCGAAGTTCTTCCCGGCGTACTCGTTCACCCGGCTATGCTGGACGCCTCCTTCCAGTCAGTGTTTCTGGCCTACAGTTGGCCGGGAGATGGCCGTCTCGCATCGCTGCACGTCCCGACAAGCATCAAACGCGTGCAGATAAATCCGGACTTGTGTGCGACTCCGGACAGGAGATTTTATTTTCATACCGAATCCGGGGAAGGAGTGAAGGCATCGATAAGTGGAGATATCACGTTGTCGCGCACAGTTGGTGAGCCCGCCGCAATTCGAGTCGAGCAGATTACCGTCATTCCAGTTGTGCCACCGACGGCTGCCGACGACAGGGCGCTTTTCGCCAGTGAAATCTGGGAGAATGCCAATCTTGCCGACCCCGCCCTGCTTGCGTCTTCACCCTCGGTAGCGGAGGAACGGAGGGGAAAAGGCATCATTATGTTGGCGACCAGGCATCTAGTAGACACGGATAGCTTCGATAACCCCGCTGACCGCTATGCTGCTGGCATCGCTCGAGTCAAGAGCCGTCTGCTTGCACTCACCGAGACACTCGAGATGGGCCCTAGTCCGAGCGAGGGAATAGACTCCGCTGCTGCTGGACAGCGCGATGGGTCCCACCACCACGAGAACATTGATCTAAGTATCTTGGCTGACACGGTAAACTTCCTGTCACAGGGCGATCAAGGCCAAACTTCGAGCCATGTGCAGACGCTTTGGGAAAGTGGATTGCTCTCCGAATACTTTCAGCGAGGTCTGGGGGTGGCCGGCACTAATAATCAGCTGGTCCAGCTGCTTCGCCGTCTGTCACATCGGTATCCAGCAATGAATATTGTTGAGTTCAGTAAGTCGATCACTGGCCCCGACAAGAAGGACAGCTCAAGCTCGTAGACTAACTCTCAGGCAGACGCGAGTAACATACACTTGACGGAAACTATCTTGCAAGCCATTGGCCCGGGATTTTCATCTTACACGCTCAGCTTACCGAAGTCGCGTGTCGAACATTTCAAAAGAAGCATGCCATCAAAGGCACGGATGAGTATCTCAGTGATAGATTACGACCTGGATGTCGAAGAGCAGGGCTTCGCAGCCAATCAGACTGACCTGATTATCGCCACCTTGGTAATGAGTGATATCTCGGTTGACAAAATGCTCAACGCCGCTAGACGCCTGCTCCGCCCCGGAGGTTATCTCTTTTTGCAGGCGGTTGGAGAGGTGGCCCGGTTTGACCTTTACAGTGACATAGCCGAGACCATGCCCCTGACTGTTCCAGAATGGCATCGTCAGCTTCGACAACACGGGTTCGCCGGCATAGACGCGCTGTCCCCATTCTCGGCAGGTCAGCCACTGAGTATCATTGTCAGTCAGGCAACGAACGAGCGGGTCGGACTCCTGCGCCAACCACTACTCAGCACTCCATCCGACCTGGGCCTCCCAGAAGTCGTCTTGCTGGGGGGGGTCAGTATGTCCACACTCAAACTCGTCGAGGACCTTTCGGTCCATCTATCCTCCAAGTGTCCCCGAATCACGAGACGCGACTCTTTGGCTGACTTGATCGACAACCCGGTCAATGCCCTCAGCACCATCATTTGTCTCGTTGATTTAGACAGTCCGGTCTTCAAGAACCTTCAAGATGGTACTTGGAGCGCACTGAAGACGCTGTTTGACCAGTCGCAGAATATTCTCTGGCTGCTGCGCGGGGCGCGCAGCAGCGAGCCATACTGCAATGCCACGGTCGGCTTTGGGCGGACGGCGGCGCTCGAGATGCCGCATGTGAACCTGCAATTCTTGGACATTGGGAAGAACATCGAGGCCGCCGACGCGCGAGTCATCGCAGAGCATGCTTTGCGGCTCTGTCTCCTCGGGAAGGGAGTGCCAGATGCTGCCAGGGCTTCGTCAGTGCTCTGGTCGAACGAGCCCGAGCTGTTGATTGAAGAGGGCAAGACATATATTCCTCGGGTTGTTCCGCACAAGGCGCAAAACGATCGGTACAATGCGTCAAGAAGGCCCGTCGTGCGGTCCGTTAATCCTTCGGAGACGGCATTATGCTTGCAGAGAGATGTGTCGGGAGAGACTACGATTCACCTGGACCACCACGCACCTAAGTTGTCGCCAGAAGACAAGAGGTTGCTGGTCGACGTGATTTATTCCGCCGCACAACCGCTCACTCTCGGATCCGGCGAGAATCGATACCTTGTCTTCGGCCGTTGCAATGCATCGAACAGGACACTCTTCGCATTGGTTCCGAGATTAGCCAGCCGGGTTGTCGTGGAGGAAGAGCTCTGCATTCTTCATGGAGAAAAGAACCGAGAGGCGACCCCCGCTGATCTCATACTGACTAGGTATTTGGCAATGAACCTGATCATACAAGGTCGCTTGGGCGACAGTGTTGCGAAAAACAGCGTCGTCGTTGCTTTCGCGGCCGATTCCATTTCCCGAACCATTCTCTCCAGGTGGGCGCAGGTTCGGGGAGACAAGATAAGCTGGGCCACAAACACCGAGTCCGCTGATTTATGTGACATCGTTGTTCATTGCAGAGCTAATGATCGCGAGTTGAGGGCATCATTCCCAGTCCGACCGGCAGTTGTTCTCGACTTTTCGATCTCGCCACAGCGTGACTCCCCAGCCCGTCGTCTCTCGAGCATGTATGATTGCCGGCTTGTTGAGATGCAGCGCACACGAGGCGCAGGAGCCTGTAAACTTCCCCACAAAAGCGGTGTGAACGCACTCCAGCGAGCGTACGAGCAGATCCACATCGACTGGACTGGCGATGCTACTCCTTCCTCCGAAAATCTGGTCAACATAGCGGAGCTGCCGCAAACCCTCGCTTCCCCTTATGCTCTGATCGATTGGCGGGCACAATCAGTCGTAGCGCAGCTGGACCCTGCTGACGCACAACCTTTGTTCCATGCCGATCGGGCGTATTTGCTTGTAGGTCTAACCGGTGGTCTGGGTTTGTCGCTTTGTGAGTGGATGGTCCGGCGGGGAGCTCGACACCTAGTCGTCACCAGTCGGAATCCAAAAGTGGATGAGCGGTGGATACGATCCCTTCGTCGCGAGGGAGCAGTGGTCACTGTCGTTGCCAGGTAAGAGAACGCTCGCGAACCATAACAGAAAGGCACGTTAACACCCGGAAATGTAGTGACATCGCGCAACGTCAATCGATAGAGTCCCTGTACGAGGACCTCAGGAAAACAGCACCACCCATCGCCGGCGTAGTCAACGGAGCTATGGTACTTCGGGACTCCTCGATCTATGACATGGACGCCGAGAAGATGCGGACAGTGCTGCGGCCCAAGATTGACGGTAGCCGGTACCTCGATTCAATCTTCGATGGGCGCCACCCTCTGGACTTCTTTGTCATGCTTTCGTCATTGACGGGCGCTTGTGGCAACAGCGGGCAGGCGAACTACACCGCAGCCAACATGTTCATGGCCGGGCTTGCGGCGCAACGCAAAGAGCGGGGCCTGGCGGGCTCAGTGATCGATATCGGGGCCATGATGGGCGTGGGCGTGCTGGTGCGCGACCGTAGCTACGCCCTCCAGGTGCAGTTGCGTGACTACGGCTACCTCTGGATGTCGGAGCACGACTTCCACCAGAGCTTTGCCGAGGCCATTTTGTCCGGCAGACCAGACAACACGCTGGAGAACCCGCAGGTGCTGGCGGGCATCCGTCTTTGCCGCAGCGATCAGTTGGGGACCGTGCAGTGGGCGCGGAATCCTCGCTTCTGCCACTGTATTCTGCCAAGTGATTCAGTCTCGTCGTCCGCCCAGGGACAAGTGCAGTCAGCGATTCCCCTTGCCACGCGTGTAGCGGAGGCGGCTGACGCGGCGGATATTCGCCAGATGGTGGAGGATGCCTTTCTGCGCAGACTGGTAATGGCGCTGTCTTTGCCCGAACTCGAGGATACTTCGGCTCGCACGCGACTGCTCAGTCAGGACGTGGATGAGCTGGGAGTTGACTCGCTTGTGGCGGTAGACATTCGGTCGTGGTGGCTGCGTGAGCTGCGCGTGGATATGCCTGTCTTGAAGATTATGGGAGGCACTGCAATCGCCGACTTAATTGCATACGCAGTCAAGCAGCTCCAGCCTGCAGCTGTGGAAGGGAGTGTTCATGAACCGTCTATGGACTTAGCAGAGCAAAGTGTTAAGCCCTCGAAGCAGGATGAGGAGATTTCCGGCCAGACTGAAGGAGAGGCTGCATCCATACACTCCCCAACGAGCTCCGAGTCCGAGGAGGATGTGACATCGACTCCTCTGGACAGCTCCAGACCGTCCACAACCACCAGTGAGCCGGATATCACCAAGCCTGAGCCTCCATCTGTTCTACATCGTGTGCCAATGTCTTATGGACAACGCCGATTCTGGTTCTTGTCTAGCTATCTTGAAGACAGGACAACTTTCAACATAACCTGCTTGATCCGACTCGAGGGAGCGCCAGCAACGGACGCCCTGGCGCGAGCTGTCCATGCAGTTGGCACGAGACACAGCGCCTTGCGAACTTGCTTCTTTGGGGGAGAAAACGGCGAAACTTGGCAAGGAATTCTGCCCGAATCCACCTTGGTATTGGAACAGGGCTCTGTATGCAACTACGATGAAGCTGTTGAGCAGTTCCATCTCATGCACGCGCACGAATACAACCTCACCTTAGGCGAAAGTATGCGTATCATGTTCTTGTCTGGGCGGGCTCAGTCCCACTACCTCCTTGTCGGATACCACCACATCAACATGGACGGCATTAGTCTGCAGGTGATCTTGAAAGATCTCGAGGCAGTCTACAGCGGAAAGGGCTTAGAGCCCGAACCTCTGCAGTATCACCAATTCTCTTCTTGGCAGCACGAGCAGGTAAAGAGCAATGAGGTCCAATCTGACATTCAGTACTGGAGGAACGAGCTGCAGGAAATGCCACCAGTTCTCCCTGTTTTATCGGTCTCCACACGCTCGACGCGCCAGCAGATGCTCCAGTATGCCCACCATCGCGTGGACTTCAAGGTCCCTCGGGCTCTCGGAACCAAGATCAAGCAAGCAGCACGCAAACATCGCGCGACATCGTTTCATTTCTACCTGGCCTTGTTCAAGGCTTTGCTATACCGCTTCTCGGGAAGCCACGACGTCGTCATCGGGGTGGCCGACGGGAACAGAAATCATCTCAGCGGCGCTGCTGACAGTGTAGGCTTCTTTTTGAACCTTTTACCAGTCCGTTTACGTGCAGATGGCCGGTCTCTATTCGCTGAGGCCCTAGAAGAGGCACGTATTCAAGCGCGTGCGGCACTTGCGCATTCCAGAGTCCCCATCGACGTGCTATACAACGAGCTGCAGATCACGCGATCGTCATCATACACTCCTGTATTCCAGGCGTTCGTGAACTACCGCCAAGGGGCGCAAGAGAGTCTTCCATTCGGTGATTGCCGGCTGGAGGCTGATAAGTATGAGATCGGGAAAACAGGGTACGACATCAGCTTGGATGTGATCGAGAACGCGCAGTCCGACGCCACAATCATGTTTGTGACCCAGAGCTATCTATATTCGGCGGAGCAAACCGAGGTCCTCGCAGCCAGCTTTCGGCAGCTGCTCAGTGAATTCAGCCACAATCCGGATATCCGGCTAGATGAAGTGCAGCCGTACCCAGTTGCGGATCTTGATAAAGCCATCGCCTTGTCACAGGGTCCGAAATATGCGATAAAGTGGGAAGGCACCCTGGTAGACCGCGTCGACGAAATGATTGCCCGGTCTCCCGCACGGCCCGCAATCGAGGATGCGTCATTGTCTCTGACATACGCGGAGATGTCAGTCCGTGTGCACACCATCGCTGCGCTTCTCTTGAGGAACGGTGTCTCTTCAGGCTGGAAAGTCGCCGTGTTTCAACACCCAACCACTGACTGGGTCTGCTGTATGTTGGCTATCCTCCGGATCGGAGCAGTCTATGTTCCGTTTGACCCTAAACTTTCGTTGCCTCGACTCCAGCAAGTTGCCCAAAGCTGCAAGCCAGAAGCGGTGTTATTTCACTCAGCTACTGCAAAGGACGTCTCTGAGCTGCTCATAGGACAGCCTGACGTGATAAGCATCGACATTGCAGGGGCAGGCATCATGAATTCGACCACGGTCGCGAATCGATCAAGGCCAGATTCCGCCATGTTCATCCTATACACGAGTGGCTCCACTGGCCAGCCGAAGGGAGTCATCCTCCCCCATTCGGCATTCGCTCACAAGATCGAAACGTCAAGCGAACTGTTCACGCTTAGCTCAGAAATGGCCATGCTTCAGCAAAGTGCGCTAACGTTCGACATGTCCGTTGCGCAAGCCTTCATGACCATATGCAACGGAGGTCGCCTGTTTGTCCTCCCAAGAGAATACCGTGGTGACCCAGCTTCGATTGTCAATCGGATTCTGGAGCACGAATTGACTCATACTATGGCAACTCCCTCGGAGTACGAAAGCTGGCTCCAACTCGCAAACTCCCTGCCGGAGCAAGGGTCAGCCCTTGCCAAGTCCGCATGGCAGGTTCTCTTTTCGGGCGGTGAAAAGATCAGCGACAGCCTCAAGCATGAGCTCCGGACGCTGAACAAGCCGGACCTGCAGTTACAGAATGTTTACGGCCCAACGGAAGTGAGTATATTTTCGCACTCGTTCGAGGTCGACTACCTCTCACCATCTAACAAACCCATACCTTTGGGCCCTGTGAATGTGAACTACTCGGCTTTTGTGGTGGGCCGAGATCTGAAGCCGGTGCCCGTGGGGGTGCCGGGCGAAATTCTCATTACCGGCCCTGGGATTGCGCTCGGCTACCTGAACAACGAGGATTTGACACGTGAAAAATTTGTCCACTTTACGCTGCCGCAGTCCGGCTCATTCAGCGGCAGGGACCGGACTGTGCGAGGTTATCGCACCGGTGACCGCGGCAGGTTGCGACCGGATGGGATCTTAGATTTCGAAGGCCGGATTGGTGGTGACACGGAAATCAAGCTGCGGGGTCTGCGCATGGACCTAAACGACATCGAATGCGCACTGCTTGAGGCGGCAAAAGGATGGCTAACGACAGTCGTCGTCACGGCCCAAGGGGACACTGACTCTCAGTACCTGTTAGCACATGTGGTGTTCCATCGTAAACAGCAACAGCAGTTGAGTGCGGACGAGCAAAAAGCATTCGTGGATGCTCTCACGCCACGCTTGCCCCTGCCCCAGTATATGTGGCCCGCAGCAGTTGTTATTGCCGACTCCTTGCCTGTCAACTCCCATGGCAAGGTAGACCGTCGCGCGATCGAGGCCCTACCTTATCATGTCACTGCTCCCATCCGAACCGCCGATCCTGACTCCGGCGTTAATGAAGCAGAGGCACACCTCCGAGTGCTGTGGGAGGAGGTCTTACCTCGGGCAGTAGCCCAGCTGCATCACATCGGCCCCAAGTCGGACTTCTTTCACGTTGGGGGGAACTCAATGCTTCTTGTGAAACTGCAGCAATCAATCACTCGGGTCTTTGGTAGGAAACTCGCGCTCGTTGAGCTATTCGAGCGGACAACTTTAGCCCAGATGGCCGCGTATATCACCAAGCCCAATGCCACCGAGAAGCCGTGGGACGAGATCGACTGGGCACAAGAAACAGCCCTCGACGCCAACGTCACCGCAGCCCAGCCACCGCGGCCCCACCCACGCTCGCAGCACCACGGCCGGAAAACCATCATCCTCACCGGCGCCACGGGGTTCCTGGGCCAAGTCCTCCTTGAACAACTCCTCGTCGACCCCAGCATCGAAATGATCCACTGCATCGCCGTCCGCGACCCCTCTCGCTTGTCCGGCCGGATTCCCTCCAACTCCACGTCCCGGGTGGCCATCCACTCTGGCGACCTCGCTCTCCCTGCATGTGGGCTCGATTCCGCAACCAGCGACCGCATCTTCGCATCGGCCGACACCATCATCCACAACGGGGCCGACGTTCACTTCCTGAAAGCCTACCCGGTTATGCGCGCCGTCAACGTCGCCTCCACCAAATGGCTCGCGTACCAGGCCCGCACGCACGGCCTGGCCCTGCACTTCGTCTCGACCGCCAGCGTGATCCAATTCGCGCCCCGGGCCAGCATCCGCGGCGGCACGGGCGGATTTCCAGCGACCTCCGTCGCAGCCTTCCCCCCACCGACCATCCGCGGGGGCTACGCAGCCAGCAAATGGGTGAGCGAAGTGTATCTCGAACAGGCCAGCCGGCAATGGGGCGTGCCCGTGCACATTCACCGGCCGACGGCAATCACGGGGCCCGACGCCCCTGCGCAGGATATCTTCCACAACGTGGTGCGGTTCTCGCGGGCGCTCCGAGCCGTTCCGGTGCTACGGGGCATAGTGGCGGGGTGGCTAGATTTTGTGGATGTGCACAATGTCGCGAGGGGGGTTCTCGCATGGGTGAGAGATGGTGAATCTGCAGATGGAGAACCACGAGCAAGGCTCCATCATCATGCTGGGGACGTGGTGGTGCCGGTCGAGACATTTGCGGAACATCTGAAGGAAGAGACTGGGGGGGAGGAGGAGGAGGTTCAGACCTTGGAGTTGCTGATCCGGCAAGCGGTGCAGGCGGGGATGAGTCCCATGGTCGGAGAGTATCTTAGCTTTCTGGAGAGACAGCAGGCCCCCATTTTCCTGCCTTTGGTTTCGCCTTCTTGATGTCTTGTTTTTCTTCATCTGCCTAACCTTGAGGTCTCTGGTCGAAAGTGTTAGTCTTTGTTTCGTTTTCCAACGTGCTGAGATGGATCAGTTGCAAAAATGATGGAGGACGTCGAGGAGTGAGGAGTGAGGAGTGAGCAAGGAGTGAGGAGTGATGGAACAAGTACCTTAGAGACTCGCGGGCGGTGAACGGCCAAGCTGGAGTCCAGTCCAATACGGTACAGTACAGTACAGTACACTACACTACACGTGGTTAGAAAAAGAAAACAAAAAAGGGCAAAACAACACGGGAGGGAGTGGAGTATCGACAGATTACACTTAGCATGTTGAACATGGACAATTCATGGGAAATATTACCACCGCAAAAGTTTCTCTCGGAAGTACTGCAATACTGTATCCAGGAAAATATCTAGTGGCTGAACGATAAATGCAATCGTGATAATCCCCGAGAGAAAAGATTCTATGGTATGGTATGAGATGGGGAAAACTCATTCTTTACAGACAGGTATCATTAATACACTTGCGAATTTTCCTGACCAGCAACCGCGACGGGGCCAATCGAGCGGCCCGGCCCCCGGTGGAACCCATCGTTCCGTCGGGAACGGCAGGTCCGCGCCCACTGCGGGCCTCCTGCTGTGCCAGAGCCTCCAAAACCGACATATACGTCCCCGGAGCGGAGAGAACATGGCCCGCACCTGTCAACAGAATCTCCACCCCGCGATCGATGCGTTCGAGCAAATCGCAGCTCAGCTGCAAGACGGTGGTGATCTGCAATACTCCATCCAACTTCAACGTCGACCCATTCAAGTGCACATCGGAGAAAGGCACGGGGCCCGGGAAATTGTCCAGGACCGCGAGTGGACCGGTCAGATTGCCGGCGGGGGTGTATCGCGCCACCAAGGATCGGACCGAGGTATACAGATCAGTGAGCACGCTGCGGTGCAGGCGGAGAAGCAGTACGTGGCAGGTTGCGATGATTAGGCAGATGGGAAATTGGGTCTGGCACGCCGGGGGAAGGCCCGGTCGCGGTCCTCGACGGTTCCTATCGGGGTGACCGTTGCCGTTGCCGTTGCCGCTGGTGCTGCTACCTTTCTCGTGGCTTCCTCGGGACCAGGCTCGATTGCGCCCGTGGCCGGGGAAGGAAGGGGAGGGGGCTGACAGGTGATCCAAGGCAGGAAGTGTGAACCAGGACGAAGCGTCCGAGACTGGAGCTGAATCTGGGCGATAATCGCCACGGTACACGAAGTATTCGTCGTCCGAATCGCGGGAGCCGTCGGTGGCAGCACAGTCCGGTGGTGGAATGCTGCAGACAGACTCTCGATAGGAGGAGACAAAAGATTGAATGATTTCTAGGAAGGTTTGTGAGCAGCGCATCATCTGGTGCATCGGATGGTCACTCTGTGTGTTTGCGACATCGGACAAACGCGATTCGAAGGCGTGCGTGTCAGGCGAAGAGCCACTGGCAGACGGATCGGGTCGGGTTGTCACCTGACTTTCAATCCGATATACGTGTTCTAGGAGTGTGCTATGAAGCTTCCACAAGCGCTCGACATTCTGCTCCTGAGGGTTTGCATTGACGGCTGCGGAGCCGGTCGGGCCGGCAACGTCGGGCTGCGAGCCCATGGCCAGATCGGCGAACGCAGATGCGTCGAATACCTCCATGTTCGGAAAGTCGATGTCATAGCCTATGTCCCCCTGATCAAAGCCCAGCGCTGGTAGCTCATTGATGGCGTCCATCTCGGCGATGCCGAGGTCGGGCGATCGCTGGACAGTGGTAAAGGAAGGTGGGGTCGAAGAGTCAGTCTCGGTGTCCTTGGATCGTGTCTCCACGGACGTCTTGCTGGATTTGCGACAGTAACGCGGTTTGGGATTCAAGGAGCGCGGTCGACCCATAGGCATGGCAGCGCTAGTGACACAAGTCAAATGGTTCCGAGCGCAGCGATCGCAGGCGATTGACGTATCCGTCCGGTGGACTGTCCGATCACAGCGGAGCTTCTGACTGCGACACCGGTCACAGGCGTGGCGTCGGAACGGCTTAGATTTCCGACTCCCGCTATCAGATTCAGCCTGCGGCGTAAGTTGGCTCATTTGAGTTTGGGGGGGTGATCTGAGAGGGATAATCTCGAGTTACTTAATTAGAGTTGAAAACGAGTGGAATGATTGGGAATAATATAAGAAAGGGGAGGGTAGTGTTGGTAGTGTTGGTGGTCCCGAGGTGGCAAATATTGCGAAATGCCTGTTCTTTTGATCACACCGCCTGCTCGTTAGAGCTTGGAAACAGGAGGGCGGGGTAGCCAAACTACGCTGATAACAGTATCAAGTGTACATAAGTGCTTACAACCACGGTAGGAGTTGAGCACGACAATCCATACAGCCAAAACTGGGAGGAGGCTGGAGGGCAGAGAAGGGGACTGCTTCTAAGCTACTACGTACACCACACTGTTAGCAGTAGCAAACATACATAAGTGCTTACAACCAACCTACTAGTTGAACATGCCAACCCACTCACCACCACTCAGCTACTTTTCCCCACCACGCAGCTCATATAACTGACACGCCCGATTCTTGTGAGCGGGGAAGGGATATCTTATTATAGGGATTCAATTTGTCTAATCGTCTGACATAAGTTCTGTCTCATAAGAACGACTTGTCGATCAGTACTCCCGGCAGAATCGCCTATTTTGCCCTTCAGCACTTATGGCCAGGGTGGCCTGGGCAAGCTAGCTAGTTAGCTGGTCAAGATTAGTGAATGGAGAACACTCGGTTCAGCCTGGCTTCTTAACTGAGCCTAAGACATCCACAAATCAGCTTACCGAAGATGGCAGGTCCGAAATGGACGCCACACGGTACGCGATGTTGGTATATTAATTTTCAAACATAACAGGTGGGGGATTGACGAGCGGGTGGTGCAAATACTTTTGGCTTACGGAGTACATATATACAACTAAGTGAACACAGGTCATCTAAAGTCTTGCATGGGTTTATGTAGAACGTTCCTACGGCATGTAATACTAAGTTCTTTATATAAGTAGAAACGTTCCAAGCAATCTTATAAATTACTATTTTTTATTATTAAAATTTAATCTTTTTTTATATTTTTCTAATTTTATTATATATAGTTTTTTAAGTAGTTATTAAGTATTTACTAAGTATCTATCAAGTACTTTTAATTATAGATTTTAATAATATTATTAAACTTAGTTCTACGGAGAAGAATAACTTAATCTAAATAATTTCTTAAATTAATTATTAAATATTTAAAAACTGATTTATCTCTAAAAACTGCTATTTTTAATTTTTCCAACTTAAACAAAGATATATTCTTTAGCTACTTAGTTTATAGAATATATTAATAATCTTTTAAAGTATTTAAAACTATATTATATAAATATATATATAGTTTTATTATATAAACTTTTAAATATTAAAGTTAGGGTTTTAATTAATAATATTAGTTTATAAATATCTACTAAATACTTACTAACTATCTCCTAATTATTTAATAAATTTAGTATAATAAATATTAAGTACACAGCTTAAATTAAGCAGTTTTTTTTTAAATATTAGATTAAAAAATAGTTTTAAAAATATTCTAATATCTATTAATATAAATTCTTAAGCTAGTCTTTTTCATTTTATTATTATACTTTTATTGATAAACACTTTTAGAAGTATTTTTAAAGTATATATTAAAATATAAAGATTTTAAAGACTAATACTAGCAAACAGAATATCTATAAATAAATATTTATCAACTATTTTCCAGCTACTATAGAGCAAAGTATAGATTTTTTTAAAAATTAAAAATTTTATATAAACAATTTTTAATTTATAAATCTATATTTAAATATTTTATTCAGCCGGTATTAATCTTTTTTAACTATTTACAAACTAGTTAGAAAGTATTTACTAATTATTTTTATATATTTTATATAACCTGTATTTATAAGATTAGAGATTTGTTAAAAAAATATTAAAAAACTATTATTTAGAATTATATAATTTTTAATCTTACTTTTTTAAAAAAGTTTTTTAATAATTATATTAAATTATTTCTAAAGAAATATAATATATTTAAGCTACTATTATTATAGTAAAAATACTATAATAATTACTTATTAAATAGTTTCATAATATTTTCTAATTCTTTATAACAAATAATATTCTTAAGATTTAGAATATTTAATTTAAACTATTTATAATATAGGCTTTTCTACTTTAAGTTTTTAAAATTTAGATTTATATTTTTATCTTATTTTTATCTTTTATAATATTTATAAATATTCTCTGCCGCTGCTAATAAAAGTATTAGAAAGAATTTTTTAAAAAATAAAACAGCTTATTTAGTAGATTTATAATCTAAATATAATAATAAATAAATATTTATATAATCTAGTTTCTTTAAAATCCACAGCTTAAAGACTTTTACTGTTAGTTTAATATATTTATACTAATTAAACTATATCCAAGCTTTTATAATAAAAATAAAATTAGACTTATTATGTAAAAATAATATCTTTTAATAATTCTAAATAAACAGTCTTGATAGACTAATCTTTTTATATAATATTAATTTTCTAATTAGTATAAATACTTTATAATTATTTAATAAGTACTTGAAAAATACTTGTTTACTAATATTTAGAATCTAGTCTTATATTTAAAAGTAATATTATAATATAAATAAAATTATAATTTTTTAAATTTTTAAAACGCAGTTGAAATTATTTTTTTAGAATTATTTAAGATTAATATATTATATAAACGGCTTAGATCAAGCAGTATAAATAAGATTTTTTTTATAATATTTTTAAAAAATTAGAATAAAAATAAATATTTATTAAACAGTTTTAAAATACTTACTAAATATTTTAATATAGTTATTTTTTTTATATTTTTATAATCTTAGATATAACTAACAGCTATTATCTGCTTTTTAAATAGGCTTTTCAGCTTTTAAAATAGATTATTAAAAAACCTATTATGATAGGATACAAAGACGTAGATAAGATAAAGATTAATATAATCAATTATAGAAAAAACAAATAAAAGAAAGTTAAGAAGACTAAAAAATACCTGTAGATAATATAGAAAACAGAAGACAAATATACAGCAGAACTTCGGTAGATATAAAAATACTACAAATCCTACTATTATAAAAACAACGCCTATGTTAAGAATTATATATATTGTTGGAGTTTCGAGGGTTTCAGTTTCAATTCACTAAGACTTCATCTATCTCTTACTTTTCCATACAAATTGGGTATAAAAGTAAGGTGAAAGTAAAGTAAAAGTAAAATCAAAGTAAAAGATTATAAAATTCAGAATAATCAAAGATTAGATAAATAAGAAAATAAACAGAATATTAAACTTAATATATAACTGATGGATCAATAGAACTGATTAAACTAATTTAAAAGAATAATAAGAATTATTAGGCTATTTAAGCTAAATTTCTTTATTTACTAATTTTTTAAATAGAAAACTGAAAATATTTAATAAACATAAATATAATAATACAGAAATAGAATAAATAAAGCAGGCTAGAAATAATAGTTCTTATTCAGATAACTAAATTAAAAAAACTAGAACTTAGGATTTTTATATCCAGATAATCTACCAGTCTGACATACTCCCGCAGTTTTAAAAAAACTAAATAGTTTCTATTAAAATTAAAGTAAACAGACTAATAAATAAGAAAATAAATAAAATATCTAAATAAAAAATAAATAAATAATCAAATTCTTACTATATTAAGTTACTAAATAAAGTATTAATATTTCTGACTACTAAATTATTTAGTTAGATTATCTGCTTTTATTCTATTAATTAAAATCTAATAAATATTAATAGTTTCATTTAGAACTTTCTGTTTAAGCCAGTAATTTGTAATATCAATATATTTTAGACTAGTCTAAAAAAAGAAAATAGAATATATCAGAATTTAAACTATTTAAAAGTTATTATATAATATTAACAGATAATATTTAGAATTAAACTCTATCTATTTAAAAAATTATTTCTACTAAAGCAGTTATTTAGCTGTAGAAGTTAAAGCTAATAATTCGGCTTTAATAATTAAAAAAATTATATAATATTATTTTTTATTAAGCTAATTAATTAATCTATTAAATAAATAAATAATATATTTTATTAAACTAGTATAATCTGAATTATTACCGAAACTAGTATTATTAGCTATATAAAAAACTATCTAATTAAAACTAGTATTATATTTAATAGTCAGATTCTTTATTTCTTCTAAATAGAAGATTAGATAATCTACTATCCGAAGATATTTAGAACTTAAATTAATTAAATATACTATAAATAACTAATATAATTTGGCTATATTAAATCTAGTCCAAATTATAGAATATAAAGCTGATTCTACTTTCTATTAATATTTATAAACTTAATTAGCCAAGACTTTAAAAAGTAGATTCTTAACTAATTTTTTATTTAAAAATAAAGATTCAGAACTTTACAGATATTCTAAATTAAATTTATTAATAATCTTATTAATATAATTTAATTATTTAATCTAAAGTTTTCTGTTTTAATAATTACATAATATCTAAATATTTAAAAATAATATGAATTTACTAAGATTTTTTATTTTAAATAATATTATTAATTCTTGCTTAAATTTATTAAATTTCTCGCAATTTAATTAGTAGAATATATAGATTATATTATTTATAAAAATTAATAAAATAAAGAATTTATTAATATAGATATATTAATTTTCTTTAATAGAACTAAGTTCTAGGACTTTTAATCTAGCTTTCAATATTTTTTACTAAAATAGTAAAAAACGTCTTAGTTTATATAAGATTTTTCTTAATAAATAAACTATTTATTTATTTTCTAATTCAGAAAGTAGATCTATATAGATCTTTTTTTTAATAAAATTATTAAAAAAAATAGTAACAGCATCCAACTAGTATATTTTTAGATTAAATATAATAATTAAAATAAAAATAATTCTTATAAATCTAGCCGCAAGTATACTAGTATATATTTTTAATTAATCAGATATCTACAGATTATTTTATATATATATACAGGCTTTAAAACCGGTTAAATAATTTTTATTATTAAATTTATAGATTTATATCTATTTTAATAAAAGGATTTTATTCTTTATATTATATATTAAACATACAATCTAGATACCTAAAATATCTAATTAATTAATTTTTATTTTTAAAGTCTAAATAAACTAAAAGAAATAAGAATAACTTATTAATTCTTTCTAGTTGGCGGGAGATAATAAAAGCTGATTTTTAATAATATATAAAATTTCTTTTTTATTAATATAATTAATTATTATTTAGATTATATATAAGACTAGTCTTTTTTTAGAATAATTATTTTAATTAAATAATTTAAATTAGTAGTATTTTAAGCCTCTGATTAATTCAATATTAAAAAAATTAATTTTTTTAATAGTCTTAGAATTAATAGTAGAATTATTAATAAGAACTTCAGACGGTAAAAAAAACAGTAAATAATTTAAAATAAATAGCAGATCTTTAAAAACTAAATCTTTAAAGAATTCTATAAGATTATATAACTAAAATTATTCTTTTTTAAATAGTTTTTCTAAATTATATAATTTTTTTGAGTTATATAATCTTAATTTAGTAAATCTTTTGATATCTAAGTTATCTGATTAAGATAATTTCTAATTAATTAGTCTAACATTTAATTATTTAATTTAAATAAAATTAATTATCTGAGTAAGTTATTAATTTATTAATATACTTTCTAATTTAAAAGTTTATTTATAATTAGATTTTTTATTAAAAATAATATTATATACTAATATTATATATTTTAGGATTAGAATTTATATATACTAAATATTTAAGACTCTATATCTAACTAAAAAATTAATTAGAATTCTAAACTCTAGCTTATCTTTTTTAAAAAGATTACTAATTTAAGTATAGGTATATAATCTATACTTTTTAAATAGAAAAGATTTGGTTTTTTAAATAATTATAAAAACTGTTATAAAAGACTTTTTTAAACAGTTTTATATAATATTTTCTAATTAAGTTATTTATTTAGTATTTTATTTAAAATATAAATAGTCGTTTTTATTATTTCAGACTAAATAAATAAAAAAAGACCTAAATTAATAAATAAATATCTTATTTTAAAAATAATTAGAGCTCCAGCTCTTTCCGAAAATAGATTTTATTTAGATTAATAAATAAAAAAAAATTAATACTAATTCTCTTTTAGCTAGTCTAAATTAGAAAAATAATAAGATTTTAGTTCTAATCTAAATAAAGTTTCTTAGATATTATTCTATATTAATTAATTATATAAATAATTATATTAATAATTAATTATAAAACATCTAATTTAAAAGTAAGAGCTTATTCTAAATAAAATTTTAAATAAAAATAATAGAAATAATTAATATATTTCTTCTTATTTATTCTAAATATTAAATAAATCAAATTCTAATAAATAATCTTAAAAAATTTAATATTTTAAGTAACTTTCTGCCTTAATATCTATTAATTTAATTAACTAATTCGACAGATAAAATATTTCTAAATTAGATTTAATTTAAAATTAGTAATTTAAATTTTCTAAGTTTTTTAATTAAGATGTTTTAGAGCTTTTTTATCTAAATATTCTAATTTATTATATTATTCTTTTATAATTCCCGAGATTATATATAGTTTTTTAGAGAATCTGATTAACCATTTAATTATTAAATTAAGTATTATTAAGAATTTAACTAATTATTCTTATTAAATAAAATATAGCCTATAAATTAGCTTAATCTAGCAGACTGATATTTTATTAACTATTTTAAAAAATTAATCTTTTTTATTTAAAAATAGTCTATTTTCTTCGGCTTTCTATTCTAATATAATATTATAGTAGAATCCAAAAATAAAGATAATATTTTTTAATTTAAAGATTATACTATTCTTTTTTAAATAAATAGAATTAAATATAACTGTTTTATAATTCTAAATAATATTAGAAATATTTCTAATATATATTTAATTATTTTTAATTATATTATATTTAATAAATAATTCTAATAAATTATATATATAGCTGTTAGAAGCAGTATTAAACACCTATTATTTTAATAGATTTATTAATAAGTTGTCTAATTTAAAAGTTTATTAATATATTAATAAAATAAATTTTAATAAAAAATATTTAGTTTATTAATTCTTGGGGGTTTCTATAATAACTAGAATTATTTAATATATTTAACAGATCTTTTTATAGATATATTTAAGTTATAGATTTTTATAGACTTACCGAAAACAGTCTAGTACAGCTGGATTAAATAACTATATAAATTTTTAAAGTTTTTTATTTATATATTTATAGTTTTAAAAATTATAATTTTTATTGTTTTTTTCTGACTTGTAAGAGCATGTTTAACTATATAATCTTTTCTTTTAGATTTTTATATATTAATTTCTTTTTTTAGAAATTTGTTTATTTTAATTATTCTGATTTTAAAAGATAGTATAACTTACTTTAATTAATTTATTAATAAATTATCTATTTAAAGAATTTAGCCGAATCTAATTATATACTTTTTATATTAGTTTAAGAAATTTAGAAGTTTTTTTTAATAATTCTTATTCTTAATAAGTCTAAATTATTATATTAAGATAAAAATACCTATTATTTTATAAATTAATTTAAGAAAATTAAAAAGTATTCTAATTAGTTTTTTTATTTTACTAATTTAAAGCTTTACTACTTCGGAATATATTAATTTTTATTATCCGATATAAATCTTAATAAAATCCTTTATTAAAGTTCTTTAATAATAATATTAATTAATAAAATCTTACTTTTTTAATTAGTTAATAAATACTAACCGGTTTTGTAGAGCTCGAAAAATTTAGTAGAACTTTTTTAAATTAAATATAATATATTAATTTAGCTTACTTAATATAAAATTAATTAATAGGCTTAAAAAGACTAGTTCTAATATAGTATTATTAAATTTTTTAAGATTTTAGTAGTAATTCTGCTTTACTTTCCGATAGAAAAAACAGTTTGATTTATTAAGATTAATTATTAAATTTACTAATTATTTAATTTATTTAATATTAACTATACTAGACTGAATTAGATAGACAGACTTAAATAATAATTCCGGATTTATTAAGTTTTATACTTCTTTATTAATTATAAATAGCCGAATTTAATTAATCTATAAAATCCAGTTATTTAACTAATTTAACTATATTATCTTATTAGATTATTGAATAATCTAATTATTTATATTAAATAGATCTAACTGTGGTCAGTTTAATAGTTTAATATTTATTTAATAAAGAGATATTAAATAAATTAAAATAAAAGATTTTTTAGGCTTATAACTATTAGAGTTTTAAGAATTTTAGTTTTAATTTATTAAGACTTTATTTATCTCTTACTTTTCTATATAAATTGGATGTAAAAGTAAGATAAAAGTAAAGTAAAAATAAGATTAAAATAAAAAATCATAAAATTTAGAACAATTAAAGATTAGATAAATAAGAAAATAAACAGAATATTAAATTTAATATATAATTAATAAATTAATAGAACTGATTAAACTGATTTAAAAGAATAATAAGAATTATTAGACTATTTAAGCTAAATTTCTTTATTTACTGATTTTCTAAATAGAAAACTGAAAATATTTAATAAATATAAATATAACAATACAAGAATAAAATAAATAGAGCAGGCTAGAAACAATAGCCCTTATTCAGATAACTGAATCAAGAAGGCTAGGGCTTAGGGTTTTTATACCCAGGTGACCTGCCAGTCTGACATATATAGATATTAAAAAATTGATAAATAAAAATAAATAAAAAATAAACAGTCAAAAGATATATTACTAGAATATATAATATAATAAACAGAAATATAAAAAAATAATAAAAGCAAATATTAAAAAGATAAAAAAATAAAAAAATAAAAAAGTAAAAAATAAAAAGACAAAAGATAGTAAGTTTTTATTAAATATAAATACTAAACAGATTAATATATTTAATAGAATAAGAGATATTAATATATTATTTATAATTATAAATTAATTTATCTATAATAATATTCTCTTCGCAGATTTATTTATTAAATTAAAAACTATATTTTTTTAATATATGAGATATTATATTATAAGAATATAATAGCAGCTATATAAAATAATATATTTATTAAAAATTATAATAACTTTCCAATAGTCTAACTGTTTAAAAAAGTAATTATTTGTAATATTTAAAAAAAATATATTAAAATAACTGAACAGATTTTTACCGAAAAATACAGGCTTAAAATAAATAATTAAAATAACAAAATATGTATATTAGAAATCAGAAAGATCGAGTTTATATATATAATAACTAATAGAAGTAATAATATAAAAAAGACCGATATATTACTATGATAATTTAAATTTAATATTAATACTATAAATAATAGAAATATTATAGTTTTTATAGAAATATAAATATATATAATTATTAGACTTAAATTTAAGAGATTTATAATAGAATTTGTAAATCTTTTTTATATATATTACAGCAAATTTTAAAGCTTTATTAATATTAAAATAAAAAAAGAAATCTTAAATAATATATATATTTCTAGTTTAAGTATTTTTATTAATAGTAATCTTATATAATTAATCTGAATATCTTTTAGTCTTAATATTTTAAACTGTTTTAAGTTTATCGATATTAATATTTTTAAAAAATAAAAAAATAATAAGTTAAATAGCCGGATACTTTAAATATTCGAAAGAAAGAACAACAAAAGAATTTTTAACTAAAGCAGTATTTAAATATTTAATATACTTAAAAATAGAGTTAATAAAATACTAAGATTAATAAAGATTTATACTAAATATCAATTTATATGATATATTTTTTATAAAACTATCTAGGCTTGAATTAATATTTAAAATAATAAATAAAATAGCTATAGACTACTGTTAAGTTTTAGTAGATATATAAATATAATATATTATTATTTCGACTATTTGAATTATTTGCTCCGATTAACTATTAGTTTATAAATAAGACGCGGTTAAATATAACTATATAAAACTAAAAATATTAAAAAAACCTTTTTAGAAAGATAATATAAATTTAATATTATGATTTAAAATAAAGAATTTTGAAATATTCTAATTATAATTTTTTATATAGTTAATAAAAGTAAGATTCTACTAGTCTATTTTCTACTTAAAATATGTTTTTAAAATATTAATATATTTAGTAAATTTATTAACCATAATAAGAATAGTATTATATTTATATTTATTTAGAAGTTTAATAATAAAATCTATAATAATGGTTTTAAACAGACTATCTAGAATAATTAATTAAGAAATATTATATAATAGATAATAATATATCTTATTCTTAAGATATATAAAACAATAAGTAATATACTAATAGAATAGCTTATGTTTTTTATATAATATAAAACTATTTAGTTTTAAAATATATTTATTAAATTTGTAATAACTGTAATTATTATAAATTATATAAAAAATTTTAGAGATAAGTAAATATATTATTCTTAATATTATTAATATATTTATAATTTTAAATAGTTATTTAACTAGTAATAATATTATATATAATATATTTAAGTATAAAAAGCAAATTATCTTTAAATATATAAAATATATTAATCTTAAAATCTTTTTTAAGAATAGTAATAATCTTAAAAATATATTTATCAGACGCGTAGTTTTCGCGAATATATTATTTAAATATTTTGTTAAGATTAACGAAATATATAATAAACACAGAATTAATATAATAAATAGATAAAAAGATATTAAGAACTTTAACTATATAAATATTAATAAAAAATACTATAATAGAATATATATTAACTAGAATATCTTCGAGATTATACTTTTTTATACAATAGTATATAAAATATTTTTTTAAGATAAATAAAATAAAATATCTGCTATAGTATTAATAATACTAGAATAATAATAAATATATATCTTAAATTACTATATATATTAATTTACTTAGACTAGATATAAGTTTAAATATTTCAAAATAACAGTATTAAAAAATATCTACTTTGATAAAATAATTATACTTAAATAATTGGTATAGAAGACAACAGAATTATTAACTATCTAAATTATATAATAAAATTTTTAAAAAATCTAAACTAAATATAATATTTTTAGTTTAATTAGCTAATAGTTCTTTTTAGCAAAAGTTAATAAATAGTTAAAAAATAAAATTAAATAAATAAATATTCTTAAAAGCAGTTTTAATAAGTTTTTATATTTATATTTATAAAAATAATATACTATAATATTTATAATAGATAATAAATATAGGATTTACTAATATAAGATTATTATCTATTTTTTATTAATATATATAGCTATTAATCTTTACATATATTAATAGTTCCGATATTCAAACTATTAGAATATATTTAAATATTAAAAAATATAGTAAAATCTGTAAGTTTCTTTTTATAGCTACTTTTATATACAGTTATACTATTTAAAAAAATAAAAAAAGACTCGAAAAAATTACCGAAATTAACTTTTAAAAATAAAAAATATTTAAAATTAATAAATAAATAAAATATAAAAATATTAAACGGCTTTAAAAAGTCTATAAATATAAAAATAAAAGCAACTAAAAATAGTTTATTAAAAATAGTAAATAAAATATTTATTAGAATATTTAAATCAATAATCGACTTAGTAATATACTATTTCTAATTAGAAATAATAAATAGAAAAAAGCTTAGATTAGTATATATAAGCTTAATAATACTATTATTTATAGTATATATAATAATATATTTATTATTTATTAAAATACTAAAACGGGCTCTGCAACTAATAGTAACTAGTTTAAATAAATTATTAATAATTTTAATAAAAAAAATATTTATTAAATATATATATAAAAACACACCGGTATAATTTTTAAATTAAAAAATATAGTTAGTATTTTTAAATATAAATTTAGTTTTAATTAATATGTATATTTTTAAATATAATAAAATAACAACTTGCTTTATAGTATAAATAAAAATTTTAATATAATCAGAATAAACAAATATCTTAATTAAAAAAAAAGCTTTTATAAGAATAGATTATATTAGTTTATTTTTTATAGTCTAGAATAATATCTTTATTATTAATTATATTAGTACTTATTAAAATATCCAAATAGAGATTTTTAATAAGATAAATTCTAACTATAAATAAAATATATTAATAATAAAATATACTATTTTAAAACCTAGAAATATAAATCTTAAAAATAATATATATAAATAAATTATAATAAAAACTAATATTTCTAATATATAAGAATATTAATATCTTATAAATCTTAATATTAGAAATAATATAAACAAGCTTAGTATTATCGATTATAAAAAAACAGCCAGTATTAAAATATATCAAAATATAATTATTTATAGTATTTAAACTAACTTATATTATTATAAAAGTCTAAATATATAATAGTTTACTAGCTAAAATATATAATTCTTTTTTATAATAATTAAATATAATAATAGAATTATTATTAACAGTTAATTTAGTCGGAATAACAAATATAGAAATAATATTATATATAGTAAAATACTTATAGAATTAATTTTTAAACAGAAAATATATATTATAATAAGAGCAGAAAATAAGTATATTTTTATTATCTTAATTAATAAACAGATTAATAAAAAACGTAAATATAGTAATAAATATAAAAATATTTTTAAATTTTAATTAGATATATTCTTATATTTATTAGTATTAATATTAATAGTATATATATTTTTATAATATAGAATATCATAAAATTTATTATACTTATCTTTATAAATATTATTATATAGTTCTTAAGATTTATAGTAGACTTAATCTTAATATATATCTTAATCTTAAAAATATTAGAAATTATTAAATTTAAAAAAAAGATTAGACTATTTATATAAAAAATTATTAATATCTTTAGCCAATATAAAATTTATTATAGTAATATATATATAATAATTATTCCAATTATTCAAATATAATCAGTTATTCTAATAATTATTCGAATAAACTTAATTATAATTTTTCTATTACAAATTTTAATAATTTTACAATCTATAATTTTAATTTTAATTCTATAATTAATAATTATTTATATTTATATTTTATATTTAATCTAACTATATACTGTATTAAAACTATTAATTCTACTATTAATTATAGAAAATATATAGATATTATCAATTATAGTAAGACTACTATAACTTTAATTATTATAATTTTTAGTTATTTTAAAATAAATAATTATTATACTATTTTTAATTATTAGTATTATTTTAATACTCTTAATTATTAAAATTATTCTAATATTTATAGCATTAAAACTATTTTTTTTATAAAAATTATTCTAGTTATAGAAGTCTTAAAAGAAATTATTATAATAATTTTTATTTTTATTTATATAATAAATAAGATTTTTCTATTTAAGCGGCTGCTTATTCAAAAAATATAAAAATATATTAATAATTATAATTTTAATAGACTTAAAAATAGTTATATAAAAATAAGAATTTATATAATTTTATAAATAAATTAATTAATTATAGAAGTCTTTTATATAAACAGTATAAATAAAATAGATCATATTTTAAATAAACTATTCAATAGATTTATTTAATATATTATTCAATTTATAATAAAAATAATCGAGTTTGTTTATAACAGCGGAAATATTAAAATAAAAATAATTATATAAAACTTTTATTTATTTAGTTTTAAAAAATATTTTTAAAATAAGATTCTTTTTTAAGTTATTTATACTAAAGATAAAATATATTAATATAGTTTTTTAAAGATAAGCTTCAAAATTATTTCTAACTATTAACTAATTATAGAATTTAGCAGTATCTTTAATATAGTTATAAAAATATTTATATTTTTATAATATATATTACAGCCGATTTATTTAACAAGATTCTTATTTTTTATATTTAAATAAAGAAAATTAATATCTTCGGACTTTATCTTTTTAATATAAATAATATATATATTCTAAAAATTATTATTTATATATTTAAATAATTAATTATAACTATAATAAAAATAATAATCACAACTTTAATTATAATTAGAACAGTAACTATCTTAATTATTAAATAAATAATTTTTAATAATATTAAGATATTTTATTATTTCTTAAAATATAATATATATTTCAGCCATATTACTAGATAAAAAAATATGAAAAAAAAGTAATTTTATTAAATAGTCTAATAATAATAGAATCGGCTTAACCGGCTTAACCACCAGTTATAATATTTTTAATATATTAAGTCTTATAAGTACGGAAAATATATATACAAGCAGATTTACTAATACTTATAAAAAACTTAAAAAGAATAAAACTATATTTAATATTATATCTCATATTAAAAATATTATAAAAATTATTAAATAAAGTATATATATCTTCAAAATCTAAAAAAAAATTATTTTATATAATAAATAATCCGTTAAAAATAAAAGATAGTTTAATTAATAAAAACAAATATTTAAATAATAGATATATTAAATATAGACAAGTTAATAAAATAATTATAAATAATAATAAAAAATTTTCAAAAAGTAAAATATAAGATCTAATAATAATTAAATTATAATATCTTTGAATAGTTAAAAAAAATAAAGAAAAGTCCGGTATATTAACTTCTTAATATCTAAATATCTTTAAAATAAAAATAAGTTTAATATTTTTATCAGAAATAATTAAACTTAGTATAAATATTTTTAATAATTCAGATACTTATATAAAATAAAATATAAATATCTAAATATAAAAATTTAATAAGATAGTAGTTAATCTTAAACAAACTTAGTCTAATAATCTAACTAATTTAATAAAGTTTTCTAATATATATTAATAGTTTAAATCAGTTAGCTATAAAATAAAGAAATCGTCTATAATAAAAAAACTAGTATAATTAAAAAATTAATAAGAATCTTATATAAAATACTATAATTAATATTCTAAAATAGAAAATATAAATAATAATAAATCTATAAAACAAAAGAATCGGAATACTAAGTAATATAATAAATATAATATAATATTTTACTATCTAAATATAAACAGTTTATTAAAAAAAAGTAAAAATAAAACTAAATAATTTAATATATTATTTTAGATAATATTAATACTACTAAATAAATATATAAATATATAGTCGAACTACCGAATAAATATTTTAAATACTTTTATATTAATAAAATTTAATAATAATATAAAAAATATAAAGAAGTATAAAAAATTAGTAAGAAATTTTTAAATATATAATAAATACAGAAATAGTAGAATAAAGAAATAAATTTAATAAGATTAAAATATTAAATATATATAAAAAATAAATAGATAAATTAAAATAAAAAATAAAGATTTTATTAAAACAGATAATTGATACATACGGAAGCAGATATAAATAGTAAAATTTTTAATAAGTATAAAATATATAAAATAGAAGAATATAATGATATTTAGCAACTAATAAATAGAAGAACTTAAAAATATAAATAAATAAATAATTAAGTATTTTTAATAAAATAATATAACAGCTAATTTATAGAGATAATATTCTAAACTATTAAAATAAGAATATACTATTAATTATAGCAGAATACAAAAATATAAATAAAATAAAGATTAATATAATTAATTATAGAAAAAGCAAATAAAAGAAAGTCGAGAAGACCGAAGAATACTTGTAGGCAGTATAAAAGACAGAAAACAAATATACAGTAGAACTTTAGTAGACATGAAAATGCTACAGCTATTTTTTTATTCTATTTATTATATTAGGTTTTATAAAATAATTCTTAATATGAATATTAAGTAATATAGCAGTAAGAATTATATTAATTATTAATTAATTATTTATTAAATATTTATTAAATATTTATTAACTATTTAAAACTTAGATATTATTTTTCTAAAATTAACCCGCAGTATTAATATTATATATAATAATTTTAATATTTTATTATTTTTTACTGTATATATTTTTAGTATATAATATTAAAACTATTAAAATAAGAAATAAAAACTATAATTCTAAAGGTTTTTATAGTTAGATACTAGATTTTTTAAACTATAAAACTAAAAAAAGTTTAAATAATATAATTAAGTATTTTATAAATAATTAACTATTTTCTAAGTAGTAATAAAATATTTACTAACTATTTATAAAATATAAAAATAATACTATTATTAACCAGATTAAATTAAAAAAATATAGGTATTAAAATAAATTTAGTTGAAATCTATTTTAGAATTTTTTAATTTTTTATAATTAGTTATAGTATTATACTAATATAGTTGAACAATTTTATTAAAAGTCCTATATTTTTAAAATATATCTAAATCTTATAGAAATAATAAAAAAATAAATATTTTTTAATTATTTTTTAAATATTCACCAACTATTTTAAAAATATTTAAAAAAAGATTTAAAATATTAATCTATATTTTAGTTCTATAAAGCTTAATCAGAGTAATATTAATTAATATAATAATTATTATAATCTTAATACTTATTATTTATATTATATTTCTACTATTAAAAAAAATATTTATATTATTTAAGTTTAAGTAGCTGTAAATACTTGAAAACTATTTATAAAATATTTATTTATTAATAATATTTTAGTAAGATATAAAAAAGCCTATTCTATAATTTTAAACTTAAATTCTAATTAATCTTTTTTTTAATTTTTAAACTTTTTTATTTAAAAAAACTATAATATAGTTACTTTTTTAGATATTCTCTGAGTTTTTAAAACTTAGTATAAAGATTAAATTTTTTTAAATATTTTCTAACTATTTATAAACTATTTAAATTAATAATATCTTCTTAAAAGAATCTCTGTTAAACTGTTTTAACTAATTTTTCAAGTTTAGAATAAAAGCGCCAGAAGCTTAAAATTTAAAAATTTTAAACTAAAATTAATAAGTAAAAAGCTTATATTAAAAAACAGAAAGAAAAAATATATAAAGAAATCCTATAAAATAAAAATATAAACTAGATTTTTTAAACACCGCCGCCGTCTGCAGAAATTTAAATTCAATAGTTATTAAATAGTTCTAAAATATTTAATAAATAATTATAATATATTTTTATAGTTTGTATATCATTAAATGCTTTATAAGTATTATATAGAAGAGATATTTTAAAAATATTAATTAAAATATATATAAATTTTAATATTTTAAAATACTTTGGAACTGTTTTATAATTATTCATATATATATATATTTAATATTCTCTACTTACTGTATAT
Organism: Aspergillus fijiensis CBS 313.89; assembly: GCF_003184825.1. Lineage (NCBI taxonomy): Eukaryota > Fungi > Ascomycota > Eurotiomycetes > Eurotiales > Aspergillaceae > Aspergillus > Aspergillus fijiensis. The sequence continues at coordinate 138,478 of NW_024469016.1, read as the reverse complement.
TCTGTATGAAATATATATAAATATTCTAATACTAGTTTATACAGTCTATACTTTTTTTAATCTATATATAGTTTAAGATTATATTTTTTAAGTAATTAAAAAGCAGTTTTTAATTACTAAAATATTTCTATACCAGCTAGATATAGATTTTAAATTTAAATTTCTTTGTAGATTTAAGTAGTTTTAAAATATTTATAAAATATTTATTAGATAGTTAAATTTTATTAAAATCATTTTTTTAATATTACCAGCAGCAACCGGATATAAATCTTTATAATTAAAAAATATAAGATTATTATATTTTTAAATATTACAGCAGTAGAATTTGTTATTTTTATAATTTTTATAAAATACTATACTTTTAAACTAAAAAATAATATTATATATATTAATAATATAAAACTAAGCAGTTAGTAAATATTTAAAAAATGGTTAAAAAATAGTTTAGACTTATCTTACTTAACTTGTTTCTTAATAATAGAAATTATTTAGAAATATATCTATTCTTTATATTTTTAGCTGAAAAACCAACAATAAAATTAAAAATAAAACTATAAGTAGAATTAGTTTCTATTTTATTAATAAAGTCCAAAGTTTATTTCAGCTTTTTTTCTATTAATAAGATTTTTATATTAGACTAAATAATTAGTAATTAGTTCTAAAATATTTAGAAAATAATTTATAAATATTTATTACTGGCTGTATTTATCTTTGTCTAGCTGGCCTGATCTTTTTTATTATCTATATTTAAGTTTAAACTCTTATAAATAGAGTGGCTAACGGCCAAGTCAGGTCAGATTATTTGGAATTTTCATATCTGACCGCCAAGTTATAGTTAGATTAAGAAAATTTTTATATCTAACTATAGTATAGTTAAAACCTTAACAGTTAAATATTTTAATTATTTTAAATACTAAAATCTATCTACTATATTTTTTTAATTTTAGTATAGTTAAAATATATCTAGATTAAGCAGTTATTAATCTAACTATTTAAACTATTACTAAAAAATATATAAAAAAAGTTTTTTAAATAAAATAAAAAATACTTTAGAAAAAAACAATATTTTTATTATTTATATTACTAAACAATAATAAGAAAATCCTAGTAATATTAATAAAATTTAATTTTTTATAAATTAGTTATTATTATAATATAACATATAAAAAAATATATAATTATAGTTCTATTTAGACTGTATATTTTAATTATAATATACTATATTATTAAAATTATATATTTACTTTTAATGAAGTAACTAAAAATAATTATATAGTTTTTAATCTATTTTTTATTTCTTTAATTTTAGTTTAAATAATTTATTAATTTTTTTCTATCTAAAAGAACTAAATTATATATTATAAATTAAATTTTTAAATAGAATCTATATTATACTATTTACTTAGTTTTTTTTAATAACTGTATTTATCAGAAACTATCTAATTAAAAATCAGATATTAAAATATTAATAGATTTTTATAACAGCTTTTTTTAGAGCTTTTTTATATTTTGATTTATTATATTTAATTAAGATTTACTTATATTACAAAATTTTCTATATTTTTAAGTTTTAGATATAATTTTCTACTTATAAAACAACTAGATTTAAAGAATATTATAGATGTTTTTAGTAATATATAAAAATATAATAGATTATATTTATATAAAAATATATTTATAATTAGAATAATATTATTTTTATAAAATTTTTTTATTTTTATTTTCTTATATCTACTATTTGCAGAATAGTTTTAAAATTATAAATTAACTATAATTATCTGGTTTATTTTTAGAAAATAGTATTAAGTCTTTTTTTTGATTTTTTAGATTTTTATAAACTATAATAATTCTAAACTAAAATAAGTTTTTTAAGCCAGTTCTTTTTATTTTTAAATCTTAAGATTATATGTATTATAAAAAATTAAAAGATTATTTTGTATTTATTTTTTTAAAATGAAATTTTTTTTTAGAATTAGTAATAAAAGATAATCTTTTTTAGAATTTATATATATATTTAGAAACCGCTATTTATCTTCGATCAGAAAAAATTATTAATAATATAAAATAGTTTTTAAAAAGATATATTATTTTCTGATAAAACTTTTTATATTTATTATAAAGTATATCTTTATATTTTATAATATCCGGAATTCAAAAACTTAAAAACTAGTTTCTTAAGCTATTATCTTTATAAAAATTATAAAAAAATACTATTAATTATATCTAAATAAATAATTGATTATATCTAAATAAATAATTAATTATATCTAAATAAATAATTATTTAGATACTAAATAAAAAGTTATTATAAATATTTTTTATTCTTTTAAAATAAATCTTTTTTAATAATTATTTTCTTCTAGGCCTTTATAGTTTATAATAAACAGAGTTTTTAAAATTAAGTTTTATATTTTATAATTATTTATTATTTATTATTCCGAATAGTTAAATAAATTTATGTTAAATAAATAATTAATTTTATTATTTTATTTTTCTACTAAAAGTTAAGCCCTTTTAATTACGTATAAATTAAGAAATATTTTTTAGAATTATTAAAAAAATAATATATATAGTTATTATTAAGATTTTAGATATTAGATATATATTTATTATAATAGACTGCTGGACCAGCTCTAATTAAAAGATATTTTTTGTTTTAATTAAATAGTTTTTTAATAAAAGATATAAATTATTATAAAATTTTACTAGACTTTTAACTAGCATCTAAATTTTATACTAATAAAATCTAGCTGTAATTATTTTATTAGTTTTATATAAATATAATCTTTTTTATTAGTTATTAGATATAATAATTAATAATATTAATAATAATAGTTTAATATTTAATATATTCTTATCTAAGCTTCAGACTTAGTTTAATAAGAGTATCTAGTTTTATAATATTTTAATTAATTTCGACTTTTTAAAGATTATCTAAAGCTAGTATTATATTTTTTATTATATTTATATAATTTAGTTTATAATTAATAGTTTTCTATAGAAACTTCGGATTAAGATTTTTAACAGTACTGTTAAATATATATAAAAAAAAATAATAACAGTTTGAAGATTTTTTCTAATATTTTAAAAAATTTTAAAAAGATATATTCTAAAAACTGTTTATAAAAGCTTATATAAATAATTTTTAGAAAAATTATTTATAAGATTTTTTTATTAATTATACTAATTTTTATTTATACATTCGAAAAATTATATAATTTATTAATATAAGTTTTTAATATTATAAAAAGTTTTAGTTTATTTAAAATCTTAAATCTGGCTTAGTTTTTTATTTTTTTTAATTATAAAACCTATTAAAATTTAATTTATCTTATAATTTATTAGATATTTAAAATTTATTAACTTATTTAAAGCTTTATTTAATACTATAATTATAATAATATTAATTATCTTTATTCTATTATGATTAAATAGAAATAAATAGAATATTTTGTTAAGCTTTTATATTTCTTTTTTTATATTCTGTCTATTTAAAAATAGTAGGTTTATTATTTCTAAGATTTATAATATTTATAATATTTATAATAATCTTTTTAATTATTTAAATTATTTAATTAATCGACTGGTATAAAAGTAAATATTCTAAAAAAAAGATCTTAAAAATCTGCAGAATATATATTAAAACCTTTAAAAATATTACTATTATATTTCTGAAATAAAAGATTATATCTATATAATTATAACTATTTTAGATCCGATATTAAAGTTTAAAAAGTTTAAAAAAATATATATAATTAGACAATAATATTAATTAATATAAAAAATACTAAACTATTTTTAAAAAAATATTTTATTTTTATTATAATTAGAATTTATTTATTAATATACTATTAACAGTCTTCGGATCTTTATTAGATTTAGATAAAATTTTTTTATAATATTTCTAAATATTAAAAACTATTATTTACAGTAGAGATATTTAAAAAACTAAAAATATATTTAAATATTAAAAATATATAGTTTATCAAAATATTTTAATATATACTATATTTTAGATATTATAAAATATACTAATATTTTCATCTATTAAAAGTTTTATTAAAATTAGTTTTTTATTTTTTATTAAATAATTAAAAGTTTTCTTAGTTATAACTCATAGTATTAGTATTAATATTCATTTAATAATTTTTAAGATATCTATTATTATTACTAAAGCTATTTCTATTCTAATATAATTAAAATAGTTATATTTTAAATATATATTAATTATTATATAATTAGTAAGAAATATAAGAATATTTTTAATAATTTTAATTTAGATTTAATTATTTTTATCTTAAAAGAATAAAAAAAGAATAAAATAATTATTATCTTTTATATTAGTAATAATAAGAATATATATAATCTTAAAAATAATTATAAAAATAGATTATTATTATAATTAGAAAAGCTGGGTTTATCTAAGTTTTTAAATATTATATATATTTAAATAAAGATAAGTCCGGTTTTTATAATTTTTATATTTATATTATTACCGTTCTGAACTGTATAAAAATAATATAAAATTATTAATATGTTAATTTAATATTAGATATTATTTTATTATATGAGATTTTATAAAAATATTTTATAAAGCGTAGTATATCTATTAAAAAACAAATAAAATAGATGAAATAAATAAAATAGATTAATTAAATTTAAAAAATATTACTATACTATAATTAAAAGTATATTATGTTTTATATATAATATATATAAAAAAATATATGTAAAAATAATATATATAAAAATAATATATATAAAAATAATATATATAAAAATAATATATATAAAAATAATATATATAAAAATAATATATATATTATTAATTAATCTATAGTTAATAATCTATTTATTATATCTAATCTTTCTAACCAGCAGATATAAATAGTTAAAAAAACAGTTATATCTTAATCTAATTCTAATTATATACTTAAAGATTTTTTATATTCTAATCTAACTCTAACTATATAGTTATAGTCAGATTAAGATTAAGGTATAACAATCAGGTTAAGCCACTCTACTTATAAAACTGTATATATAAATACAGATTATTAATACTAAAAAAGATTTTTAAAATAGTTAAAAGATAATTAGTAAAATAGTTATTAAATAGTTAGAAAATATTTATTTTATATTTATCTAACTTTTTATATAATAGTAGATATTATTATAATAGATCTTAATATCTTTTTTAGTATTTTAAATAGTTAGCAACTACTTAACAAATAATTAAGAATTAGTTAAAAAATAGTTAAAAACTTAATATAGTATACTCAGATAATATAAATCACCCGGCTTTAATTTTATACTTATACTATATACTAGACCTATTTTATCTAAAAATTAGTTAGTTTTTTATTAAAAAATCACTTTTTATTATTTTTTTATTATAAATATGATTTTTAGTAATAAATCAAAACTTAATAAATAGTTATATTTATATTTTTGCTTAGTTACGCCATAATTACGGATATAGAAAAGAAGAAAAAATAATTAATAATAAAAAATATAATATATAAAAATATTAAAAAAAATAGTATAAAATAAAATTTTCTGTTTATATAAATAATAGGTTGCTTAGAAATCACGTGACCCAACTGCTTACTAAGCAGTTTTCGTCCTATTTAAACTGAAAAAGCAGTACAGCTGACCTGCAACCATGTACAACTAACTATAGACCGGGGCTGGTGAGACCTTCCAATACATTATTTAAGGTAGTTAAGAGTACATGCCCATGCTGGTATTACTAGATAGCATTTCAGGTCTGGCTGTACACGTATAGGTACCCGAAACTAGGCCTAGGAATAGTGCAGTCCCGGTCCTGAAATTTATCATACAGTTTTTGGTCTTTGCTTATATTATATAAAATTATATTATAGTTTTCTGCAGTTTTAAATAGTTTTTATTTTAAAAAACTATTTCTATATAAATATATTAAAATTATCTCTTTTAATCTATATAAATCTGATTATTAATTATAATATTTTATAAAAATATAATAATAGTTTTATTTTATTATAAAATATTTCTATTTTATTAAGTTTTTAATAGAATTTTCTATTATTTTTTTGGTTTTATATTTTAAATATAACCTATATAAGTAGAACTTTTTATTAAAAACTTATAATAAACTATAATATTATAATCTTAAAATTTATCTATTATTCTATAGTGTATTTAATTTATTTAATTTATTTAATTTATTTAATTTATTTAATTTATTTAATTTATTTAATTTATTTAATTTATTATATTTATTAGAACTATTTAATCCAAGTTTATATTCTAGATCTAATAAATAAAATAGATAAAATAAATATAAAAAATATACTAAATAAACTAAAAAATATAAAATAAACAGATAAAATAAATAGATTAAATTAAGCAGATATAACAGAAAAACTAAATTAAATAAGAAAAATAAAAAAATAATTAGAATAAATAATATAAATATATTAATAATATAATATCTTAATAAATACTAAAATATGTATTTTTATTTTTTTAGAATAAATAAATATTTATATATATGATTAATCTGCTAATTTTTAGATATTTATTTAGTAGTTTTTTAGTAGTTTTTTAGTAGTTTTTTAGTAGTTTTTTAGCAGTTTTTTAGCAGTTTTAAATAGTTCTATACAATTTTTTAACAGTTTTATATAATTTCAAAAATTTTATATAAATTCTAATAACTAATTAATCATATAATATTCTAGAATAAATAAAATATTAGTTTTAAATTTATTTTTCTATAAATTCCTAGTAGTATTTTTTTTAATATTTTAAAAAAGACTAGTAAGTCTTTTTTTTAATTCTTTATAACCTCTTTTTTTTTATTTTTTAGTTTTAGTTTATTAAAATATTATAAAGTCAGTCTTTTTAGTTCTTAGATTATTATTTTTTATTAGTTTTTAAAAATATTATAGCTGATAATCTCTTTTTTCTTATATCTAATAATCTAATTAATTTAAAGAATATAAAATACTGACTTTTATTTTTATTCTAAGTTTTATACAACTAGTAGTTTTAATTCTATTTTTAAAGAATTTCTAGTATATTAGTTTTTTAGGAAAAAAATATATTCTATAAACTAAGATAGTAAATAATAAATTTATAAAATAATAGTTAAAAACTAAGTATAAAAGTATAATTAAATAGAATATTTTTAAGAAGAAATATTAGACTAATTTTTAAAAGTATTTTTATTAACTTATAGCTATCTATAATAGATTTTTTAAGATTATATATAAAAATTATAATTATATTCTTACTTATTTTATTAATAAATATTAGAAAATATTTATAATAAATTACTATTACTTACAGACAGCTATTTATAAATAAATAAAAAATAAATTATAAAATATTAAAAAGATTATTTTTAAAAAGATATATATCTTTTATATTTTTAATTCTTTTTATTTGATTTTCTTTAGAAATATTTTTTTTATAAATATGTCTTCTTACTATAAGCCTGAATAAATAAGCTAGTAATATTTATTATTATTTTCCGGTTATTATTTATACTTATTAAATACTCTAAATTTTATATACTAATTAAAATAGTTTATCTTATTTTATTTATACTGGAAATACTAATAGTTGTCACGGAGCACCTTCGGGTACGTATTCCAAAGGATAAATGTTGTACTATTGGTAAAAGAACTAGAATGTAAAGCTGATGGCTTTATACTGCGTATACTATATAAGATTTTATTAATACAGGATTTAGACAGAATTCAGATAGACAGATATTTTTAGTAGTTTTTAGTAGTTTTTAGTAGTTTTTCAGATTTACAATTAATAAAAGTTTTTTGCTTATATTATAACAGTACTTTTCTTTTTTTAATTAGCTAGTTATTTAGCCGAGAGGGTATATAGACAGATAGATAAGATTTATAAATATAAATTTTTAGAAATTTTATATAGCTAGTTTAGTAGTTGGAGGTTCGCGCCTGCAGTGAATTAAACTAGTAATTAATAAAATAGCTTTATATTATATTATAAAATATCTTCGGGTATATATTTTAAAGAATAATTATTATATTATTGGTAAAAAAACTAGAATATAAAGCCGATGGCTTTATACTGTATATATTATATAAGATTATATTAATACAGAATTCAGACAGGATTCAGGCAGACAGGTATTCTTAGTGGTTCTCAGTGGTTCTCAGTGGTTCTCAGTGGTTCTCGGTGGTTCTCAGTGGTTCTTAGTGGTTCTTCGGATTCAGGGTCAACAGGAGCCTCTTGCTCACACTGTGATATAGTAAAAACTATTTATTACTATTTTTAGTAGAAAATATAAAAATATTAAGATTTTTTATTTAAATTATTTTCTAAAGATACTAAAATCTTAATTATATTCAATGATTAGATATTATTATTTTATTAAGCTTTTATAGCAGTAACAGATTACTTTATTAATTATAAATAAAATTATTATAAAATATTACTTAGATTTGAATAATTTTATAGTTTTTATACTAATAGTTATTTAAGATTAGTTTTATTTAAGCTATTTAAAAAATATTATATTACTAATTAAGTACTTATAATTATAACTAATAATATTTTAAATAAGAAAATACTATTAATAAGTTTTTAAAAAATTATTATATTTTTAAAGCTGTTAAGCTATCTACTAATTATATATTTATTATATATTATATATATTATATATATTATATAGCTAAGTCTAAAAAAAGCTTTTTGATTAAATAAATATAAATGTTTAGAATAATAAAAAAATTAAAGTAGACTAAAAAAAAATTATTTTCGGTAAAAAAATAAAAAGATTATAAAAACTTTAAATAAGATTTATTATTTATATATATTTTTATCTATTTTAAGTACTAATACTCCTTATTAATTAGATTCGAAAAATTATTATTTATATTAATAAAAGCTTTTAGTATTATAGAAACTTTATTAAACTATAAATAAAAAAACCTAAGCTAATATCTATATAAGATATATAAATTTAATAAAATTTTATATTTTTTATATTATAATATATATATTGTTTTTAGTCTATTTTTAATAAATTTTATATTTAGTTTGATCTTACTAAGATATAAATAAATAAAAATAAATAAAAATAAATAAAAATAAATAAAAATAAATAAAAATAAATAAAAATAAATAAAAATAAATAAAAATAAATAAAAATAAACAAAAATAAATAAAAATAAATAAAAATAAATAAAAATAAATAATAATAAATAACAATAAATTATTTATTTATTATTAATTATTTATTTATTTTTTGAATTCATTTTATTTCTATTTGTCAATACTAATATAATTATTTATAATATTTCTAGTATTTATAATATCTTATTTACTTATATTAATAATACCAAAGTATAACTATTACATAAGAAAATTAGTTAAAAAAAATAATAAGATTAGTATTTAAATATATATATAATAAGCTGATAGAATATTATAAAAAAATTAATGATATTTTTAACAATTTTTATATAATTAAAATTATTTTTAAATCTTAAAATAAGCTGGAATTCTTTTTAATTTTTAAGTAAAAAAAATCAAATTCTATAATATAAATAATTACTAAAAATCTATATTAAGTCTTATTATAAATATTATACTAAAATACAAACTATATTAAATATTTAGATAATAAATAATATTTTAGAAATTAATATATGTATTAGATTTATTATATCTTTTTAATTATAATCTTAAGTTCTGGATAAGATTATATAATATTTTAAAAATAGTAAATTATATTCTGTAACTCTTATAGTTATATTTTAATAATAATATTAGATATTATTTAATTAATATTATTAATCTTTTAGAAAATATACTAAACTAAATATTTAATTCTTATAAATCTAGTATAAAATATTTTAATAATTCTAATTAGTAGTTCTAAAGTAAAACGGCTGTTTAATTCTATTCAGAATATATATTATTATTAGTAGGAATTATTAAAGCCACAAATTATATAAGACTTAATAATATTTATATATATAATATAATTTAACAAAAAATAAAACAGATTTTAAAAAATAAAAAAACAGCCTAGGGTTTTAAATAAAAACTAAATAATAATTATTAAAGATAGTATTATATAATATAAAAAATAAACTAGTAAAACTAGAATATAAAAAATATAAACTAGCTATATATAAGTTATATATATTATAAATATAAGGCTGTTTATTTAATTTATAAAACCGCAGGACTATACCAAACCGCAGTAGTATAGTTTTTAATAATTTAGAATCGTTCGGTGGTTTTAAGACTCAGAATTAAAGACCGATGCGGTCCGGTCTGGTGCGGTCCGGTCCTTGGTCTTTGCGGTCTTTTCCGAGGCCTACCCGAAACCGTGTGTCGAACAGTAACTTATCAGTCACCCCATGGGATTAATCATCGGTCTCCAAGATGCTTCGGCGCTGCAGCAGTGATCTCTTGTCCAGAGGGAAAACCGCAGCTTACAGTATATTGGTGACAGGCTTACTGGGGGTAAGGTATCTCCGCTGCTCCGCATGCTCACCTCTTACTAGGTAGCCCAATTCAGACTTGGAGGTTTTTGACATTGCCGGCGGGGCCGTGGCCCGACCGAGCCCAGGGCTGCCGGATAATTGATAATTGACACCGGCAGTAATTCCAATGTAGCCAGTGTTAAACTTATTCAAGTAAGCGAGAGGGGGTTTCTGGTTCTTTCCGCGGCTCCCGCGGCTTCCCGGGCTTTTCTTTCTCAGTACGGAGTACTGTTATATACAAATACGTCTACGGCAACTCACCGCGTGATAACTTAGTGCCGGTTACTTCTGAGTGCAATACAAATACACGTTGTATGCTTACTATCAGTACATGGCCATGTATTCGAAGGTAATATACTATACCAGACCACCACCAAAATGCTTGGCTATTGGTTAGCTGCTTCCACCAGTGGGACCCCCTCCGGAGAACTAGAATCCATTCCGCTGGTAGCCCGGCTAGCCAGGGAGGGGGTATGGGATGCACGTCATCGGTAAGTTACGGAATGTTAGCGCAGTAGCCAGCTTGACGAAAAACTTAACAAGGTGTCCAGAGTTGCGAGGTATGTATTCTCATGGCTCAAGAGCGATAAGGCTCTGCCCATCAGCAGCTGTAGTTAAAAGTTCAACATACGCTTGGTTGTGTTGAGAAAGGGGGAGATCTATAAGTGTCGCCGGCCGTAATTCCTCAATCTGGATGGTTGCAGGACAAGACCGGAAGCACCGATATTTTCAGGCATTCCAGCTCTTGGACATCTTGGATGTGCTATCGGCTTGCAGTGTGATTATCAGGATGGCGTGATTCTTTTCCTTTCTTCTCGATTCATTACCCTCGCATTGAGGATACTGGTCATAGATGTCGTCCTCCGGACACCTTAACTCGGCTATATATAAGGCCCGATGTCATGCGTCCACCTGAACACTGAGTCGGTCTCGAAAAGCGATTGGAGTAGTTCTGATTACTGGATTTATCTGGTTCCAGCATGACTAGTTGGCAAACGGTGGGAAAAGATCGATATTACGCTTGCTAAAGCTTGAGCTCAACCACGGGGGCTTGAGACTGCACCGAAACCTGCGCGAGCACGAATCGGCTTATCTTCGGGAATTTAGACTCAACTCTACCAAATGCGGATGGAGAAAGCCATCGTGTGCTTGAATACGGTACCTCTTCAAGGTGGACCCTGGCTTACAACAGGGAATTAGGGGGTTCGGACATCGAGCCCGGAGAACTTCTGGTTTTGAAATCCGTCGGAGGACAGGGGAGCTGTGAAGGCGTGGGTCCCACTGCGCTCAGAGATCGCTCAGCGATCAACTCCCAACAATTGATCTTCTGTGTATCATGTTCGCACCTCTCATAGTTTTTGACCGTGGTTATACAGGTAGGTATATACACGCATATAATGGAAGAAAGGGCAGGCTCATTCTTCCGTAGTAGTTCCGCCGCATGAGTCCATTAGCAACTATATCTTCGCAAAACATCATACTCCACTCCTGGAAGGGTCAGTACGCATCCCCGAACCCCCGGAATCCCTCCTCCCAACACTCCCCAATTCCACCCCATCCTCCTCCCCCTCTGCCTCGCGATCCACCTCCCCCAGAATCCACCTCACCTGCCCATCCGCATCCGTTTGAGACCAGAAACGGTATCGCCGGTCCTCCTCATCATCACCGTTTCCCCCCATATTTGCCAACCGCTTCGCCCCCTCCGGCCCGCCTACCCAGGGAATCAACGAGCCAATCGCCTTCGGGATCCGAGGCGCATCGTACCGCCCGAAGTAGCACGCGAACACGGCCACCAGCGCGAGGACGTCGATCGATAAGATCACGATGGTGATGACGATGGTGGTGCTCGAGGGCATGAAGCCCCAGAAGGTGTATTTGATCACGCCCGGGATTTGCACCATCGGGCCGCGGGGGAAGAGGAGGTCGCGGTTCAGGGTGAGGTAGGTTGCGAAGGTGGATTGGTAAAGAGTTTGAATCGCGGTGGTGAGGGCTTGGGTGGTGTTGGTGGGGTCTGTCTGCTGGATGGTCTGGTATAGTTGGGTGGTCTGGTGGTTGGGGAAAGAGGAAAGGTAGTACGGGAGCGGCTGGGTTGAGATATTGTGGACAAAGGAGCCGAGATTCTGGTTGAAGAGGCCCAGAGCGGTGGTGAGGTTGGCGTAGAAGGGCCCGGTGGTGAGCGGAGCTGTATGGGGGACAGCGGCGTGTTGCAGAATATGGCCACTGGGATCGACTTGGACCTCGAAGAATTGGGTGTGAAGCTGAGGAGTGCAGTGCAGCGCTGTCGATGTATGGTTGTTGGTGGGTAGGCTGGTGGCGGAGACGAGGAACCCGCTTCTTTGGCAGTCGGAGTTGTTGGGCCACGCATACTGGATTGTTGGCTGCGTGGTGTTGGGAGAAACGAGAGGAAGATGGACATTGCATTGAGTGGTCTGAGTATCTGGTGAAAGAGGGTAAGCCCAATTCACCGTCGTAGTGTAGTTGTCGATAGTTGCATAGTTGAACGGCAATTCGTCGCACGACAGAGTGGTGCCGATTCCACGAATCATGGCATTGAATACCACACCGACGGCACCCTCATCTATATCCATTTCAAACGGCTGGAATGAGAGATCCCTTGTAGTCCACGACAGGCGCGAGTGATTCATTGTCAGAAGGTATATACTGCGGTCGAAACTGTGAAAGTCCGGGGTAAGAGTCGGCCCGTCAAAGGTTGAATCGGTGTATGAGGTGGTAACGCTGGAGGATGCGAAGTAAGTGTTGATTTGCGGCTCAAATAGACCGCCAGTAACAACGACAAGAATCAGATTGAGCACGCAGACCAATGACAGACCGAACGTAGAGAGGGAGGGCCGTGGCCCTGATCGCCTCAACACAAAGAGGGACTTGAGAGGACCGTACGCTGGCGCGGATAGCGGCATTGAAGGCATCATCCCTTGTCGTAATCGGATCCATGGTTCTGCGACGCTCAGGTGGCGGTGCAGGGAGCTGATGAGCGAGCGTACCACTGAAGCAATCATGGTGGGGCCATAGACTAAGAAAGCCGCTGCGAACAGATATTCAGTGGTGTTCATTGTGTTTAACACGCGGACTCGGATCCATGAAAACGTCAGGCCGGTTGCGGTGACAGCACCCATAAGAAGAACGCATTCCGTCACAAACCATGGAAGAGTTAAGAAGTGCGGCATTGGATCTCCGCGTTTGGAGGCAGCTGGTGGCGGTCCCATCTTCGCAGGAGACCCATCTATCAGAGACAGTTCAAGGCGGCGACCATTGGACCCTGGAATCCACCTACACCAGAGCCCCTTGGCCCATTTGCGAAGTTGTCGGGTCCGAGCGACATGGTAGATGGGTTGGGACAGAGTACCGAGTGTGTCGGAATCGATCAGGCGGGCAATCAAATCGCACTGCGCAGCAATAGAGCTGGGATCGCGATCAAGGAGGCTAAGCCGACGTGGGTATATGAAACTCAGAGCAAGGACTAGGGCAAAGCTTGAAAACATAATGGTTTCGATAAGGACAGCCGCGCGAGGGACTACCGCCACGGCCACTGAGTACGTCATCAGGATGGCATCGATTCGCACAGCCTCCGCCTGTTGGTCGAAGAGTCTATCGATCGCGTTTGTAAATCTGTGGTTCCATGTACGGCCGACAGCTTCCTGATATTGAGTCAAATTCAAGGCCTCCGTATTTCCAACAATGCTGATTCTTTCGTTCCATGATTCACCTGTGCGAGTATGCTCCGCGGACATCAAGCTCTGGAACCCGTGCCCGCTGAAAACCTTTTCACCCAAATCCCCGATGCTAGAATGTATTGGTTGGATACTGGTGGGATACGACCTGTCCGTGAAAGACACATTAGCGATCGCCTGCCTGTAAAGTGGCTGGCACGCAAACAATGTGAGATTCGAGCCCAACGGTGTCCCGGCCATACTCTCCATGTCAATTATTATACCGAGCAGACCGGTGGAGGGACAGCCGGTCGCGTTGAAGGCAGGTCGAGACACAGACGCGGGTTGGGACTGTACGGGTTCCCAATAGCGTGCTTGAAAGCCCCCGTCCCCGAGCGGAGCAGAGGTGTTGAGCGCAATACCGATCTCACAGGCGGCGGCTGTCGACATGCCTAGCAGCGTGACATTCGAAAGATTCCACACCAGATCCTGGTCGCTCAACGAATCCACGGGTGAAGAAACATTCATTGTGCTCGGTACTGCCCCAGTCACAGTCGCATTGACGCACGTCAGGTCGGACCAGTACACGGACTGACTTATGCTCAGGGTGGAAAATTCCATACTGTAGTCCGATGGGAAAGTTACGGGAGCCACGGCATAGGCCATGGTTTTGTTTGGCCCGGGGTCATTGCAATGAGAGCTCTGCGACGATGGCTTGTGAGCAGCTTCGAGTGCGAACCAATTGTCCTGAGCTTCCAGATCAACCAGGTGTGGCCAGCTATCGACGGTCTTGGTCTCCACCACATCAAAGGATGACAGGACAACAAGACCCGAGAGCAACGAGGCCACGAGGAGGTGTATTGCCAAAGACATCAGGGAAACGCATAGCACGATCCAATGTCGGTTTCGAAGGGCACGAATAGGGGCGAGGATTCCAGGATCGAAGCTGTAATTGGTAAAGAGAACACTGGCGGAGGCACCCTTAGGATCAGCCAGCTGGAAGTACGGCTCCAAGCGCAGAAGGTCGTGGGCAAAGACTTCCCAAAGAACTACGGCGACCAGGCCGACAATGGTGGGCGTATCTGCCCAAGCCCGCCACATGGAGGTAGAAAGGTCTTCCTTCTGTTTGTATTGAGCGATACCATTGTGGCGAGTGGAATATTGACGGAGGACCTCAACAGCAATGGCAATCAAGAGCAGGACAGTCGAGAGAGTAAGTAGGTATGGCCTGCGCAATGTGTGTGGCAGCCAACTTGGCCGGTTCTGGGCATCATCATCATCATCATCATTATTATCATCATCAGCAACAACAACAGTATCAGTTGCCCCGCCGGCGGAGGAATTGCGGCGGCTGCATTGCATGAGGTGTGGGGGGGGAGGAATCGGGGTAGAGCGGTAGAACGGTGGATTGTCCGCCCATGGCAGCCTATTAATTCGGAGAGATCAAATTCATCTCTGAGATAGATCCTTCTTGACTTTGAGGGGGTGATAGGGGGTGAAGTGATGACAATTCGACTTAGGATGGCGACAAGAGAAGACTGCAGAATTTTTGGGAGGATTAATGTTGGATGCCTAGACTGGCGAAGTGGGGATTCGGTTTAAAAAGGGGTCCTGCAACTAATCAAGTAGAGTTAGGGCTTGGCGGGGCGGCGAGACCCTTCATTGTCAGTGAATCCCTCAGGCTTCCACCATCAGCCCTACCTTTTATTCTACTCATGCATGTACCGTACAATGCAGGAATTTTATCTTCATGTCTCGCCACCACCATGCAAGGTGAAGATTTCTTAAATGTACATTTCGCGCCAGCTCTCGGGTTTCAAGATATATAGAAAGTTCGGAGCGGCCATGGCACAGGTTGTAATGTGGGTGAAGTCGCCATTAGTCACCGAATTTCCTTTGGCAACCTCTATCAATTCTCGTGTCGCCAGCCCACTACCTAGTATCTTGGCAGGATTCTCCGAAGTTCTGGGTAGTGAGCAACTTGCTACAACTGAATCACCGCTAGGCAGTGCCTGCCACCCTCCACTTCTTCGTATTCCATGGAGATGGCTTCCCGTTTTCACACCTCCGCGGAGGAATGCTTGGGGCGGAATCATCACAGGTATGTCGCGTTGACTCTCTGTCCTCGGCGTACGATTCGAGTGCGTGTCAACTGCCATGGGTCCATCTTTGAGAGACCTCTTCCCAAGACGAATCATGCAACCAGCGCAGCGTGGGTTTAAATGGCTCCCTACATTAATGACAAAGCATCATATAACTTTGACTAACTTGTGCGTTCAACCGGTAGCCCTAAGCGGCCCGCCGGACCGCGCCATACCGCGCCCTATCACTACGCCTTGTTGCCTAATATCCTGTCGGCACTTGCCGATTTCTTTTTATTCACTAACATTTCACCTAGATTGGGCTAACGTGGTCTAGATCTTGTTCTCGGGCAAATCAACGGTTTCGCATCGGTGATATGTTCCCGACGAAATACTACTTTCAGCGACCATGCCGACGAACACGGTCTAAGGAATGCCACCACGTAAGATCCAGCGAGAAGCGAATGGAATGTTCTCTAAGAAAGCCAGTAGAATAACTTAAGATCGTAGAATTTTTCAAGGAGTAGAAACACGCGGCGTTGCTGCTTTCTATACTCCGTCCAAGGCATTTGTGCTCGCATGAACGACACAACATACCAAGAGCCCAAACAAGCAGATGTTGCCAAGTATAAAATCTGTACTCGTGGTTGTAAAAGAAAAGAGGGATGGTGTAAGTTAGCGGCCTCGGCTTCCGAAGCAATGTGAAGGGTCTGCAAAATTATCTTCTATCATGGTTTCAAAATCTCTTCATGCCGCTTTGGTACGGCGATCATGCAAGATCTCTGTCAATCATCCTGCTCAGGGTCTGCTAGTCAGAGACACGGTCTTTCTGGCACCACGTGCAAGATGTTCTACCGTATACCGGGCAAGCGCATTTTGATAGACAAGCCCTCCATGCCATGGACTTAGCGTCGAACACTCGGAGATCCCCTTCATAATTATATGTGGTACTCACAAGTCTCTCTTGCTCTTTGTATGCTGTGCAAATTCGGGTCACGCTCGATTACTAATCCTATTATATTTCTTCCATTCTCGAGCAAACACGCAACGTACTTCAACTTACTATACCAATTCACTAGCAATGTTCGAGAGCTCCCATCAATTTTCTTTTCTGAGTTTCGAAGATAGGAGACCTTCTTTTCATCAAATATGGCATTGTTGACGTCAGAGCCTGAATGATCTTCCTTTCTAACCAGAGAAAGTATATGTACATTGCAAGGTAGGAAAACAAGCTGCCATGAAATATACGGCGAGAGCTTGAGAGAATTGCAGGAAGCAGAGAGCAAAAGTCTTCAACCTTTGCTCTTTGCAGGGAGACAACGGTAGAAGGAATTTGACAACAAAGATAGCGGTTGCCTTTTCTCCCCGCAATGACTACCCTTTTTCTTCCTGGTATCTGTTCCCGTCTATTGTCATGCGCCATATCGATCTTTGAAGCCAATTACAGCCTATGCTTTGGCACGGTACTCGTCGTCGGTGACTGCATCGTGCCAGACCGTCTTTCCCAGGCCCACAACCAAATGGGTCAAGATGGTGCCATCGTCAGCGCCATGCCAATGCGTGGTGCCAGCCGGCGCCCAGATCAGATCGCCCGTTTTGATCCGGCGGGGAGCATCGCCCTTGTCGCAGATCCAGCCCGATCCGGCCACGACCTTGATGAATTGCCCGTGCTCGTGGGTGTGCCAATGGGTTCGCGCGCAAGGAGTAAATGTCACATTGGCAATCGCGGCGTTGTCGTCAAAGTGGATCATATCGAGGTAAACATCCCCGGTAAACGTGGCGGTGGGCTTGGCGATGCTGTGGCCTCCTGAGGAATTTGAGAGGATGATGGATTTGGACATTGTAGGAGAAGTATAAAGCAGAAGCTGTAAAGATATGCTATTTTCTTCGGTTTCAGAGAAGTGAGAGGGTGCTCAAGACATTTATATAATCGCTGTTCTCAAAGTTTTCAATTTCTCTTGATACCGTGAACCCCCGGCATGACGCGGGCGTAAGCCCGGCCGTACACCGCGCTTACGGCCCCACAGGTGCTGACACTATGCCATACTACCGTATTTGTATTCCCTGATCCTTTCCTGCGGGGCTTGGGTCAAATATCATTGGCAATATCATCCAATAGGCGAAATTATGAAGGCAAAATCCCAAGTCAGCTCCGTCAGAGTGCTGACACTGAGATCGTTCCTTAAACCCTATCTCCGTGCGGGGCCTCTCCACTTTGAAGACGGGCATGTCAGCTGCGCGGGAAACCAGCCGAGTCTTAAGCGAGCGACATGCACTGTACTACTGTATGTCAGTCACCTCCTTCGTTCCCAGATTACGGCCCTGTGGGATGTTGTCTGGAAGCTCGAGCCAGTCAAGCTATGCTTTGTGTAACAATTTCATGACCGGTCTGCTTATAGTCGTTTGGATTTTCATTCCATCATATGATAGTTTCCAAAATTATCTATTTTGTTAGCTGTATTCAATTGAAGTTCAAGAATTAATGTTCAAAGAAGTTCACAAATTTGCTACATGATATTGTTACAGTCCAATAGGCGGGGATTGCAACATCCACATGAACATCCTAAGCCTAGGACAAAGCAACTCTATACTGCTCAGCCTGCACCATGCCGTCAAGACTTGGCCGTGAAGCGACTACGCTCCCGCAGCGCCGCCCCGTTACATCCTAGTCTCGACTTGCCATCTCTCTGACTTCGCCCTCTTAAAATGAGTCGGACAACAGGGTTGTGACAATTAAGCATCATGTTATGTCCCAATGAGCTCATTCGCCTTCTTTCCACAACTACCCTAGGGATTGTGGGACACGATCTGGTGATTGTGTTTGCCGGGCTCCTAGATTGTAGAAATATACGCTCAACCGGGAGCATCCCTAGATCCTGGCGGTCATGCAGGAAATGCCCGTGTTCCAGCCGATGATTCTCTTTTGTCATCGCATGGGGACTGGTTGCGACGGCCATTAGACTTTCTATTTCGGCTGATCGGCGGGTCTAGTATGCGCGGGGAACGGGGCCTTTGGAGAAGGAGATCCTCTAGATTCACATGATACACCTCGAATCAGGCCCAATGGGTTATGTCTACATTGTCCTCCAGCTTTATCACTTATCTACCTATAAACTTTTCGTGACGATTACCAATAGTTGGCCAATACTGTACAGAGTACTTCATTGCAGAGCCGATCGCTCACATTGTCTCCACAACATTGACGTTTACTTTCGCCAACGCCTAGCTATATCCCCACTAAGCACCAGCTATGCGCTTACGCCTGCTGAGCCCATTCTCTGAACCCCGTCGACTGACTCCCAGTGATGCGATACACATTCCGCGTGAAATCCGTGTCCGTTGCGAAATTGACAAGCCCACGACCGAGACCAGGGCTCTGCTCCCGATTCTGCTGCACGACAGCCCGCGCCAGAGGCTCGGGGAACCCAAGCTTTGCAACGAAGCACTCAATCTCTTCCTCCTCGCCAACCGTGACAACCTCCACCTCTTTCCCGGTGGTCTCTCGACTCAGCAATCGAACAGCATCTCCCAGCGCCAGCTCTTCCTGACCCAGCAAATTCACATAATTGCCCTGCACCATACCACTCCCTTGCGCAAGAAGTGTCCCACAAACCCGGCCAATATCCTCCGGAACCACCAAGTCAAACTTCGCCTCCGGATACGCTATCCCCACCCTCCCCTCAGCCGCAGCAGCCAACCACCATCGAATATTAGTGGCATAGAAACTCGGCCGCACCGCAACATACCCCGAAGCTCCAAACACATCTGCCAGAGACATTTCTACCCGCGCGTGGGCATGCGCGATGAGTTTCTCCGGCCCGACACTGCCCGGCTCGCCCTTCACAGCGAAGCTGCTCAAGTAGACCACGTGCTCGATCCCGGCGGATTTCATGGCCTCCAGGCTGGCGCGCATGTGGTCTGGAGCGTCGAAGACGGTATAGACGAATGCCCGGGTGGCGTTCGTGGAGGTCACCGCGAGGCGGATGGATTCGGGGTCGCTCAGGTCGGCCTGGATGCGTTGATAGCTGCCCTGGTGCTCTTGTTCGGGGGTTAGGGCTGGAATGGGTTTGGCGGGGTCGCGGGCGGCGAGGACGACGCTGGTGCCCCGGGCGTGGGCGGCGCGGGCGGTGGCTGAGGCGACCGCGCCGGTTGCGCCGAAGATGATCACTTTGGCCATCTCAGTGGGTTCGAGTCTTGGGTGTTAAAGTTTGAGGAGAAGGTGAGTAGGATGTCTGCCAGAACGATTGGGATAATATGGTAGTGACAGGAAATGCCACAATCAGACCAGGATCGAGTTGTGTGGGTTTGGTGAATGCCTTCGTGAATCTCGATACAGATCGTCCAAATGTAATGACAAGGCTGAGTTGGGATTTTATATGGAATTCAACAACAAGCGCGGTGATCCACTCTCCCGGTGCTTCGGAAGAGTCGGAGGCGAATGAGCAAGCGAGTCATGCTCCACCGCATGTCGTCCGACCCAATCTTTTGCGAATGTCTTTCCTTACCTGGATTAGTCTGGTGGCTGATTTTTTCAAGCTTTTTGTACCTCGGACTGTATCTGACTTCCCACCGATCAGATGGCGATTGAAGAATTATTGAATTTCAAGGTTCCGGATTGATATGAGTGATCCCGTCTCTGATCGCTACCTAGTTACCTAGATTTGTTTGTCCCTATACAGTGAATTTAAGTTGTGACGAGTTGGTTCGTTCAGCATCTTTCCTTTTTCACAACAAGACATTCGCTTATCAAACAGGTGTCAAATGCCTTTGACATGATTTTAGCTGATTTAGGAATAAATACTGAATATATATGTATATGATTGAATAATTACCGCGTGGCCCTTGGAAGGCCAGCTCACAGCTGGTTACTAAAGCTACGTATGATTGATTCCATAACACATGTTTCCAACCTGCAAAAGAGTTATGGCATAAAAGTCGACGCCTATCGGCATGAATCATCGGCGCCCTAGCCGAGCAGCCTAGTCAGCGTGATTCTAATAGACACGCACCCGGAGAATGCAGGATAAAGGCAAAGCTTAACGCGCACACTGAGCGACCAGTTCGCGAAGCTCATTCTCCGACAGCGGTCGCACCCCAAACGTCTCATTGGAAAGATCACTTGAATTGAAGTGGCTTCCAAATCCTTCGCCAAAGATTGCTCGGCGCAAGAAGCCAACGGCAGCCGCATGGAAGTTGGGGTTGGGCTTAGCCAGCTCCGCCGACGCCTCTTGTTCCAGGTCGGATGTCGAGACAGCCTTGGTCTCCAGATGCTTGCCGGAGAGAGCCAGCAACTCCCTCTGGGAGACCACGGCTTGATGGACGAACACCTCCTTGTTGGCCGTCGCGGGAAGGTTCTTGATGATCCCCACCACGGCCTGGCCCACCGCGCTGGTGGTGGTCGTACTGAATCTCCTCTCACCATTATCGTAGAGGGTAGCCACAGGACCAGCGAGATCCAACAGGAAGCCCACTTTCAGTCCCCAATCAAGGAAGGGGCCGTTGAACAGCAGCGTGTACGTGAAATCCGCGGAATGGGACGCCTTCTGCCGGAGGTGTTTCTGCACCGCAACCTTGTCGGCGAAGACGGGAAGCCTTGCCGTTGCCGGGTGGGTAGTGTGAGATCCAAACTCGGAGGGAATGTAACGCTTGACTCCCGCGGCTACTGCGGCATCCACCAGGCGGAGATGAACATCCCGGGGAACAGAGCCAACTCCTAGAGTGTTTACCACCACCTCATTGCCAGCTAACGCCGCCTGAAGGGCCTCGAGAGACGAATAGTCAACCTTCGCAACATGAACTCTTGAATCAAACTCCTTGCCACTGTCCTGCCGGGTGAGGACCGTGACATCAAAACCGCCCGTCAGTAGCTCGGATAGAATCGCCGGCCCAAGATTGCCAGAAGCCTAAGCACCGTGAGGTGTTAGCTGTTTCGCAACATCTAAGAAATTCAAGGGGGCATTGGGGTAAGAACTGGGTTTAGGGAAACCGACTCCGACAAGAGCTACCCTGGTAGCGGCCATGATGATCAGAGGTTGAACTCAAACGGGTTATTTCTTTGTTTTTCTTGTCAATAGACAGCGACAGTTGCGCTAATTATTTAGAAGATGTGAGTGGATAAAACCCTTCTGCTCTGGTGAGTATTCTGCTCTTATACACCTACACCGCACACCTTGGTGACGTCTATAAAGTTGAGGTATGACCAATCGACTCAGAGAGGTCATTTGTCATGGGCCGCCCGATGACTAAGGAGACAACGCCACCGACCATCGCTCCTTGACAGAGTACTATGGGAGATCTTGGGATTTGGATATGTTGGAATGATTATCAATCTCTGTTATGTTGAGTGCAGAATGGACCACTAGCTAGTCGGAAAGTCATTCATCCATTTGTGATAGAAGGCGGCAGAATTCCGCGCGCGGAAGGGATTTCCGCTGCCGATGATGCGAGGTCTGCTGAGACCCAAGGTGGTATGGCCGGTTCTGCTTGCCGAATCTGTGGCATAAAGATCAAACACTGCAACTACTGCACGTTACTCAATCAGAGGATCTGCGGTGGTTCTTGCTGAGAGTTAGTTGTCGAATACAGGGCTTCTTTGACGTAGGGCAAGTCATTGTTTCGGGATGTTGGGCTAACAGCCCAAAGTCATGACTTACGCCGGAACTCAGTATTGCATTGCAGTTCAAACAATGCACCTGTATGCCCCAGCTAGCGGAAGCCTAATGAGTTGATTAATTATCTATCTCTCTCCTTTGTACTTGTCAAAGGGATGATGGCGTCCCGAACAAAGCAATTGTTCTATTGGGATTCAACAAGGACATCCACCTACTGACAAAGTGTCAATCAAGTCTTCATCTATACACCTACTCCAGTCCGGCTTCATCGAATGCCTATAAATACCACCTTCTCAACCTACCTATTAGTCTTATTCCCTCGCTATCAAACCCCCCCACCAACATCAGTACACCCGAAACAAGCTTCAACCAAGCTACACCTTCACTCGTACAACCTACACCAAACACCACAATGCACTTCCACCCCGAAGTCGTCTTCCTTGGGGGGCTCGGCCTCCTCATGGGCGCCAGCAGCTCCCCGCTCCCCTCCCGCCCCTCCACCCCGCTCCCCGAGGACTCTGCCGTGGCCCTCAGCCCTAATACCACCACCGGTAACCCCCTCCCCGACCTAACTCATCTCACCATCACCCCCCGCGAGAAGGACACCAACGTGGAGATCGTCTGCCACAACCACGTCTTCACCCGTGACCACGTCAAGGCCGCCGTCAAGCAGGCCAAGCGCATCCACGAGGCCAAGGAGGAGCACCCGCACGACTACGCCGAGTTCCCCAAGCCCCTGGACCGCCGCGCCAGCGATCTGTTCAAGAAGCCCGACGAACTGTTCCAGTTCCCGCTCGTGGCCGACGGCGTCTACGACGGCAAGGCCGATGTGACCGGGTGCGAGTTCGTGATCGTCGACAAGAACTTGAGGTGTAAGGGGGCGGTGCGGTACTATGATGACCATGGGGAGGACAAGGGCCATGCGGATGCGTGCTATGCGCGGAAGCGGAAGGATAAGGATGGGACGGGCAAGGGCAAGGGCAAGGATAAGGAGAAGCGTAAGGGTGGTGGCGGCGCGGGCGGCGGCGGTGGTCATGCCAGCGGTCATGCCAGTGGTGGCCATGGTGGTGGCCGGACAGGTGTCATCGTTGCTGGTGGTGCCCATGGGGCTGACGAGGGGAATTACGATGTTTGCTAGTTCCACCCCCTTCGGGGGTTTGAACCTGAAGTTCTGAGTGCTTCGGCACTGGTCACTCTTTTGGCATTCTCTAGCATTCGTGCATGCAGATCATCTTAGGTCTGTCTGCCCTAGTCGCTCTTTAGAATATGTGTCTCTAGTACTATCTATACATAACAATAAAAAAGATGCCATTGTGTCATTACAGCTCTTTCTAATCTAGTAACCTTGAAATCCGACTGAGGGCTCACTCAAATACTCGTTCTTGCGGCGCCCCACATGTGGGTGGAATTGATCAGCCCCACACGACCTGCTGCGATAGCGACGAAGAGAAAAAAAAAAAAAAAAAAAAAAAAGAGGATGGGACGAGCCGGGCTTGAACCGGCCACCTTCAGATTAATGGCCGAAGTTGGTACTTCAGTCTGACGCGCTCCCAGATGCGCCATCGTCCCAAGATTGATGTAATTTTCTCCTTCTTGGCTAACATATCTCTTGAGAATGCTATGCTTCATCGCATGTCAAGGCGTACCACTCAGTTGCGGCAGATATCTTCTTATCACTGGGTGTAACGAGCCTCGCAACTGACATGTCCATCATATAACATATTAATAAAATTTTCATTCGATTGTCTCTCGGAGAATTGATGATCCTAATATATAGTTTGGGTGTAAGAGTATATTCTATGCCTGAGTGTATAAATTTGGTCTATATAGTATGCTATAAAGGGTCTGTCCTACTCCGTCTTTCCGCCCCGGGCGACTTCTTGTAGCCTGAGGCTTTAAATTCTCTCGCCGCTCGCCATCGTCTCCTCCGGACTTGAACTTGTCCGCCATTGGTGCATGCTGTCTAAAAACCCACCACCATGTAGGCCCACCAGGCAAGGACAGAAAAAGGGCCAAAAGAAACAGCAAAAAGTGTTGGGGCAAGCCGGGCTTGAACCGGCCACCTCCAGATCTTCAGTCTGACGCGCTCCCAGATGCGCCATTGCCCCATTGCACGTGATGCTGCCAGGATATAATGCTATCTGAGCGGACAACAAATTTGCCATTGCCCCGTTCGTGTAGACGTCGGCTTATTTGCGGTAATATGCCCCACAGCGCGCGAAAGAGTGCAGAATCCTGGCCCTGCAGTAAATATCAACAATTCCTCATTTTCAGGTGAACAAAAGGTCGAAGAGAGTATGGTTTCTCTTCCTGTGACTCTCATGGAGCGACTTCCATGTTTACCCGATAACATCAATTGTGGTATACTGATGTCGCGATAGTCTGGTGGGCGGTTATATATCACGAGGCATCAACCCTTAAATATCCTATATCTACGCAACACTGTGCTGCCGGGGCCACACCAACAAACCAGAAAAAGGAGCTCAGATGGAACATGGTAAACACTTACAAGCTTGACGGCCTACAATCCCACCACCAATTATTCCTCCGCGCATACACCACATGGCTATAGTAGTGAGGAACCCCGGTCGGTCCCCGTTCGACTACGAACCAAGACGTAAGATCAATGACAGACCATGCTACTGGTTGACACTGAGCTGCACTCTCGAACCCGTGGGGGATACTATGTAGATTATCACCCTCGTAATGAAGCATGATTCAGTGTGCTGGCTGAGTCGAGTTAGGGCTGTGCGAGCAACTCCGTATTGCCAGTTAGTGATCGGCCTCCGCATCCGGAGAGCGTACAGTACAGTACATACTCCGTACATTCCTCGGCCCGTAAACTCCCAGCCTCAACTCAACCCCAACCCCATCCCAACCCAACCCACCCCTTGTTAGGCCACCACCCAGCACTTACGCGATGAAAACAAAACAATCAAGTCCCAATCCACCTTCCACCTCGTCTACCTGCCCTTCTTCCAACTCCCCCCCAAGACTCTAACCCCATTCAACCCAGATCGACAGCCGAGAGCTCGCCGTCGGCGAAACCCCAGGCAAAACGTCGGCGATATCCTCCGCGCCCTTCACCCCGCAACCCTGGAAGTGCGGGATTTCGCCGAAATCGCGGAGAATCCATGGAGATTCATCGTATGACGATGCACAAGGGTCTGCTCTGAGCAGGACATCACGGAAGTAGCAGCAGCAGCAGCAGCGCAAGCAAGCGCGCAAGCGACATATAAAGCGCCCCATCTCCCCGGTGGCAAGACTCTCCTCGAAGCCATCCAATCCAGGAGTATCACAATGAAGCTCACCACTACCACCCTGGCGCTCGCCACCGGCGCAGCAGCAGCAGAAGCCTCATACCACCTGGACACCACGGCCCCGCCGCCGACCAACCTCAGCACCCTCCCCAACAACACCCTCTTCTACGTGTGGCGGCCGCGCGCGCACATCCTGCCCGCCGAGGGCCAGATCGGCGACCCCTGCGCGCACTACACCGACCCATCCACCGGCCTCTTCCACGTGGGGTTCCTGCACGACGGGGACGGCATCGCGGGCGCCACCACGGCCAACCTGGCCACCTACACCGACACCTCCGATAACGGGAGCTTCCTGATCCAGCCGGGCGGGAAGAACGACCCCGTCGCCGTGTTCGACGGCGCCGTCATCCCCGTCGGCGTCAACAACACCCCCACCTTACTCTACACCTCCGTCTCCTTCCTGCCCATCCACTGGTCCATCCCCTACACCCGCGGCAGCGAGACGCAGTCGTTGGCCGTCGCGCGCGACGGCGGCCGCCGCTTCGACAAGCTCGACCAGGGCCCCGTCATCGCCGACCACCCCTTCGCCGTCGACGTCACCGCCTTCCGCGATCCGTTTGTCTTCCGCAGTGCCAGGTTGGATGTGCTGCTGTCGTTGGATGAGGAGGTGGCGCGGAATGAGACGGCCGTGCAGCAGGCCGTCGATGGCTGGACCGAGAAGAACGCCCCCTGGTATGTCGCGGTCTCTGGCGGGGTGCACGGCGTCGGGCCCGCGCAGTTCCTCTACCGCCAGAACGGCGGGAACGCTTCCGAGTTCCAGTACTGGGAGTACCTCGGGGAGTGGTGGCAGGAGGCGACCAACTCCAGCTGGGGCGATGAGGGCACCTGGGCCGGGCGCTGGGGGTTCAACTTCGAGACGGGGAATGTGCTCTTCCTCACCGAGGAGGGCCATGACCCCCAGACGGGCGAGGTGTTCGTCACCCTCGGCACGGAGGGGTCTGGCCTGCCCATCGTGCCGCAGGTCTCCAGTATCCACGATATGCTGTGGGCGGCGGGCGAGGTCGGGGTGGGCAGTGAGCAGGAGGGTGCCAAGGTCGAGTTCTCCCCCTCCATGGCCGGGTTTCTGGACTGGGGGTTCAGCGCCTACGCTGCGGCGGGCAAGGTGCTGCCGGCCAGCTCGGCGGTGTCGAAGACCAGCGGCGTGGAGGTGGATCGGTATGTCTCGTTCGTCTGGTTGACGGGCGACCAGTACGAGCAGGCGGACGGGTTCCCCACGGCCCAGCAGGGGTGGACGGGGTCGCTGCTGCTGCCGCGCGAGCTGAAGGTGCAGACGGTGGAGAACGTCGTCGACAACGAGCTGGTGCGCGAGGAGGGCGTGTCGTGGGTGGTGGGGGAGTCGGACAACCAGACGGCCACGCTGCGCACGCTGGGGATCACGATCGCCCGGGAGACCAAGGCGGCCCTGCTGGCCAACGGCTCGGTGACCGCGGAGGAGGACCGCACGCTGCAGACGGCGGCCGTCGTGCCGTTCGCGCAATCGCCGAGCTCCAAGTTCTTCGTGCTGACGGCCCAGCTGGAGTTCCCCGCGAACGCGCGCTCGTCCCCGCTCCAGTCCGGGTTCGAAATCCTGGCGTCGGAGCTGGAGCGCACGGCCGTCTACTACCAGTTCAGCAATGAGTCGCTGGTCGTCGACCGCAGTCAGACCAGTGCGGCAGCGCCCACGAACCCCGGGCTGGATAGCTTTACT
Source organism: Aspergillus fijiensis CBS 313.89 (assembly GCF_003184825.1). NCBI lineage: Eukaryota > Fungi > Ascomycota > Eurotiomycetes > Eurotiales > Aspergillaceae > Aspergillus > Aspergillus fijiensis. Next base: position 110,591 of record NW_024469016.1, on the reverse strand, counting down.
GAGTCCGGCAAGTTGCGGTTGTTCGACGTGATCGAGAACGGCCAGGAGCAGGTCGAGACGTTGGATCTCACTGTCGTCGTGGATAACTCGGTTGTCGAGGTGTATGCCAACGGGCGCTTTGCGTTGAGCACCTGGGCGAGATCGTGGTACGACAACTCCACCCAGATCCGCTTCTTCCACAACGGCGAGGGCGAGGTGCAGTTCAGGAATGTTTCCGTGTCGGAGGGGCTCTATAACGCCTGGCCGGAGAGAAATTGACCGGGACTAGGGCATGCAGTGTATGATTGCCTAGCATAGCACGATTGTAACACAAATCAAGTACAATTCCATTGTTACTCCTCGCTATGCGGTACATGCTTAGTATGCTTTGCTTGAAAGACAAGACCAGAAACAGGATGAGCGATTTTAGTAGAAGCTGCTCGCTCGTGGCCGTCGTTCAATCCCCTGCGCTGCGGGTGGGCGCTCCTGTGTCCCGATGGTCAACGGGGCGGGCAGGAGCTGTGAAGACATCGGCCCGGGTAGATGCGCGGCGGTCGACGGCGGAAGCTGCATCGACATGGTCTGTCTGGTGCCCCGATAGCTCCCTGGTTGACTATTTGCCTTGGTCGGCTGAGTAGGTGGTGCCTCGGGGCTCCATGTCGGCGGTGCGTGAGGGGGTGAGCCTGGGGTCAGCGGTTGTCGCTTGGTACTGCTGGTGGCGGAGTGAGCGGACGGGGGCGGGGAGGGCGGCGCCTCTCCCTGCGCCGGCATGAAGAGCGGAAACTGCTGCATCTGGAGCTGCTGGTCCAGGGCCTCGTCGGTCCAGGCGCGCCGAATGCGCACCTCATGCGGGGTGCTGGGACAATGCAGCCGGCCCAGCACGGCTGTCTGACACCATCGGTTGGCTTCTGCGCCCGTGGTGAACCCGATCACTAGTCCGTTGTGGCTGTCGCGCAGGTAGGCCATCGAGGGGGTGAGCGGCAGGTACACGGCTGTCGGTTCCGTCGCGTAGATGCGACCTTCTCGGTTCAGGTTCTGGTAGGCTTGCGCACGGTCGGGAGAGTTGAAGTCGAGCTTCAGCTCTTGTTTCTGGAAGTAGTAGAGGACGTTGAGGGCGGCGGGGGCCATGTTGGTGGTCATTGTGGTGGCCGGGATAGTGCTGGTTGGGAGGGATATTTGCTGCAAGTGAAGCCAGAGCGTAAATGTTGAGGGGCAGTCGAGGAGCATATAAGGCATCTGGCACCGCCAGGTTGCGGTCCAATACCCTCATCGAGGCGCAGCGTGGCTGAAGGATCTCTGCGGTTGGTTTGCAACAATACGAGCCTCCCTGCAGTTCGCAGTCACCGGCCATGTCAAGCTGTCAGCCTTGTGTCTCCTCCACTGCGGCTGAGCGGGCTGTGCTGGCGATTCCGGCCTGATCGACAGTCATAGCCATGGAACTCTTAGGTATGTTCGGGGTAGACAAAGCAGGCCTGCCGTCGGGTGCCCTACAGAGCTGTCGAGGCTCGTGTCACGGGTCTTGACCGCGGTCGCGATGATTCGTTCCATGGTAGTGTCCATTGATCGTATGCTTGATCGGTGTAACTTTGCTTTCATCGATCAGTCGTAGGGTAAATTTGGGAATTGAAGCAGCTGCCAGGCGACCAGTATGTGTTCCCGGTCGCAGACAGCTGAAGGTGAATGGTGATAGTGCGGTAAGCGTGATATTGTCCTCTAGCTTGGGTGCCGTAGCTATACAGCAACCTCACAATCTAGGCCACAGTAGGTGCATATCTCGACATATTATCACCCAAAGTCACGTAATAAGATAGACTGGATGAGACGTGCAGGGTATAGTTAGGCGCTGCGTGCTCAACGAGAAGAAAAGGCTGGAGAGCATTAGATATGGTGGATTGAATGCGGAGATCGACAACTCACACAGAGGTTCACGATTCGAGTCCGCGCGGGTGCACTTTCTTCGCGGCCCATTATTTCTCCTCCCTTCCGTCCACCGTTCTCTGTTTATCTCCCGCCTTCCATCTTCTTTTCCTTTTTTCTTTTTTTGTTCCAGACTAGCGGAACCTCGCCCACTGAACCACGGTACCGGGATTTGGTGGATGTCTTCTTGTCTTCATTCGGGCGCAATGGCACCCACAATCCAAGGCAGAAGTGACTCGGGTGGATGATGAAGAGATCCCCAGACTGCTCCCCTTTTCCTGATTATTAGTTTGTTGTTGAATCGATCTGATTACCATCGCGTAGCCGACCACGTGCCGCAGGCGACCCGCTAGCGATTCATTCTCGGGGCTTTGCCTCAAAGTGGAACAACCCGGACTGGGATTGCCCCTCGTTAATTTTCACCCTGGTCGGTCTGCCGCCGCCAGCACATTCATCGCCATTGGAGATGAGTTTGACTTGAGTCAGATACTGAAGATAAAAGTAAAGTGGGTGAAACCGAAATATCGCCTTTAATCCTAAGAGGAGAGCTGCGCGAGACTCGAAACATATCTGGCCCCTCTCCTACAACGAACCCAATTTTGCGGGGAGATCGAAAATTCTATTTTGAACATTAACGCATGCATCAGGCCATTCTGTCCCAATGTCCTGATTCTCATGAGGACAGAAGCTCTTCCTGGATCATTCTCCCGGTCGGCTGGTTCGCTCAACTCTGGTAGCGACCGGAATTATTGTTGCTGGGCGATCAGGCGATGGCTTTGTGGCTGGCCTTGCCATCGCAGTACAAGATCGTCCCAACATCTTGATTCCCCGAACTACCTACTCGCCCTAAGACAAAATAAAGTTGGAGCCGGCCCTTTTGCACTGCACCTGGGAAATGAAATCTCACCCATCTCCCTGGCCAGACCACACGGTGGCAGGTGCGTCGCTGTATATAGTATCTGCGTAGGTCTTTCCCACCATTGCCAGGGAGCGGGTGGATAAATGATCCAGCGAGAGCAGTCTCGGCTCCAGATGCCAGGCCGGCTTCATCGCTTGCAGGCCAGTCTATGCTGGACTGGGATTAGAAACAGCCGGTAGGCGAGGTCAGCGAGTCAAGGGTCGGGTTAGGGCACTCCGCAGCTATCCGCTTTAGGGAGGTCGGTTCCAGCCTCCGAGGCCGCAGGGGCTCCGGCTATCGCCGCTGCTCAGCTCGATCAGCCAGATAGATGCCTTGGCGATGTCCTCTCGAGATTAACTGCAATTCTGATCGGAAGTGTCACGATCGATCTGGGCCAGATGCAATTGAGAGGTTTCCCAACCACCGCCTTGCGATTGAGAATCGAAACACACTGTCAATGCCAACCCCGTCAACAGAATAACCTCGTGTCGCGGCAGTTTCTGATACACTCTCGGGATATTCTTAGCAGATCTGCCATTCACCTGGAGCCGGAGCTCCTGCTGATCAGCTCGACGCCCGTCGACTGCCCCACAGGAACCAATATCGCCATCGCGGTTCCTGAATCTTGGAACTTACCCACGCCACTCCAGCCCCGTGCTCACCCAGAGAACACTAGTCCGGTAGTTTCGATCCTGCGACGAACCGTGGAGTGTTGCCCCCTCTCGAGTCAGTTCACCATGGCCGATCCCCCTCGCCAATCTGCTTCCTGGGCCGGGAGAACCATGTCCAGCTCGTATTCTGCCGGGACAGACTGATAGCCGAAGCGCGAGACTGGGTCCTTCTCGAAGCCCAAAACACCGCGCATCCCTGCCACTCCTCCCCGTGAGAGCCATTTAAGTACACTGGCACCGTCCGCATCGCCCGCCCGTCAGCAGTCGCGGTTTCTCCTGTGTATCAGATCCAGTCACTGCTTTTTCGACTACCGCCATTGGGCAGGACCCGACTCTCGGTAGTACTGCCACCACACTCACCCATTGACTCGATTCGCGACTCTCCTTGAACCTACACCACCCCCCTACGAGAACTATATTCGAGTTAAGGTTCTGCAGCGCGCGCCTTCGTCTCACCCCTCCACTCTGCGAGTCGCGTCTCCTCGACCGGACATGTGCTTTACGTCGCTGCTTCATATAAAAGTCTTTGGCCGTTCCCGCAGCACGTATCGCAGCTAACCCATCCGACCCGAGGCGACACGCATTCCACCACACAATTCCCCACCCCAGTTTGATGCAAGAGTGAAGGGATCGTCCGAACCACCGCCAAGATGATGCCCGTCGAAGGGCGCAGCAAGGAGATCCTGATCGTCGCCGTCGTGTGCATGTCCGTGTCGTTCATCACCGTGTGCCTGCGCTCGTACGTGCGACTGCGACTGATCAAGGCGTTCGGATGGGACGATGGGTTGATGGTGATTGCTACGGTAGGCATCCCCGGCGCTCACTTGCACTACCGGGCTGCCAAGCTGACCAACCCGAAGGTATTGAACATCTTCCTGACGGTCTGCGCCATCGTCGGCGCCAAGGAAGGCATCGGTCGCAAATTGACCGACTTCCGGAGTATGGACGACCTGCACCGCGCCATGCTTGTACGCCCCCTTCCCACCCTCCTTACCACCATCTCGGAGGATACTGACCAGAAATAGTGGTGGTGGCTCGGCCAACTCATCTACATGTGGGCCTCAGGCGTGGCCAAGGTGTCGATCGCGCTCGCCCTGCTCCGCTTGACGGTGCGCCAATCCCACCGGATCATCCTGTGGACGGCCATCTGCGCCTCGGTGACGGTGGGCCTGGTCTTCTGGTTCTTCATGGTGCTGCAATGCCACCCGGTCTCGGAGTTCTGGGAGCGCACCGGCCGGGGCCAGTGTCTGGACACCTCGGTGCTGCTGGCCGTCGCCTACGTGTACAGCAGTATCTGCGCGGCGTGCGACCTGGCGTTGGGCCTGCTGCCGATCCTGCTGGTGCGCAAGCTGCAGATCAACCCGCGCACGAAGATCGCGCTGGGCGCGACGTTGAGCATGGGTTGCGTGTATGTGCCTCCCCCTTGCCGCTTTACGAACCCTCGCACTCTTGAATCGTGCAACGAAACACTAACAAGTATAGTGCATGTCTGGCCCTCATTATTCGCATTCCCTTCCTACCAAGTTACAAGGACCTGGACTTTCTATGTACGCTACGCCCCCCTTTCACTCGCTTAAAGGTAAAGCTAACACCCCCAAGACTCGACCTACCAAATCGACCTCTGGTCCTTCCTGGAACTCGGCCTAGGCATCACGGCCGGCAGCCTGGTGACTCTGCGGCCCCTGCTCCGCAAGTTCCTGGACCACGGGGCCTCGTCCACCCCCAAAGCCCCCTACGCCTACACGTACACCACCCGCAGCGGCGGCACCGGCCGCAAGCCCCGCTCCCGGTCCCGCGGCAGCTTCCCGTTCTCGAGCTTCTCGCGCTCTCGCACCGAGAAGGACCAGGATCTCGAGGTCGAGTTGGTGGATGCGGCGTGGCGGCCGGATGTGCACGGGGTGGAGCGGTCGGCGACGGCGATGGCGATGGCGACTGTCGTCGGTGGTGGTGGTGGTGGGGTTGGTGATTTGGGAGCTGGGAGGGGCAGGGAGAGAGGGAAGAGTGATAGTCAGGAGAGTCTGACGGGGATGGGGTTCCAGTATGAGAATACGGTGGGGGGCGCGGTGGGCGGGGGCCAGTGGGGCACGGATGTGGTGGGCAGTGAGAGGATGGTCAGGGTGCAGAAGTCGTTCTATGTCACGGAGACGGAGCGGAGGGTTTGACCTTGTACGTGTGTGTTGGTTTAATATTAATGATTCATGCCTCATCTATGGTATTGGCTCTGTGCAGCGTAATTGTAGAGCGTAGGATTAAAGGTAGGAGGGTTTATTCATTAGCTCCTAGTATCACCACAGCTAGTGACTACCTATTCCATATCCATAGTCTACTCCAAACTCTCCCCCTCCTGACACCCGATCGGCGTCGTCCGGTAGTTCAACCCCGTGGTCGTGTTGTAGTTCCACCAGAAATCCAGGTACTGCGGGTACGAGCTGGGCACCTGGCACGTCGACGCGTAGTCCGGCAGACTTTCGCTCAGGATCGAGGTGAAGTTGGCCAGCGAGCACGTGTACCCCGGCCCGGACTGGCAGTCGTTGAACGGGAGGACGGCCTCGTTCAGCACCAGGCGCACGTAGGTGTCCTCCTCCGTCGCGGCGGTCGCGTTGCAGCTGAGCCGCTCGATGGTCAGGTGGCCGCCCATCGGTATGATGTTGCCGATGCTGTACGGGTTGCCGAAGGGGATGTGGTCGAGGGGGAGGTCGGCGTCGGGGATGAGCACGCCTAGTGCGGCGAGGATGGGGGTGATGTTGGTGTCGTGGGCGCTATTGTCGGGTCAGTGCATTTGACTTGGAGCAGGGCGCAGGAGAGGCTTACAAGTTGAAGAAGAGGGAGCCGGCTTCCTCCGGGCCTTGGTTCAGCAGCGTCAGACTGGCGTTGACGTAGACGGCTCCTACGGCAGCCATGTTCTTGTCGCCGGGTCTGCATTGATGTTAGGGTTGAGGCTAGTTCATGAACGGCAACGGCAGGGGGGCCTACCCAGCGCAGTAATAGTAGTCTAGGTCTGCGAGGTACCCGAAACTGACCCATTCGTCTTGGGTAAAGGCATTGATCCAGTCGGAGTAGGGACGGGCGTTGAGCTCGAAGGATGCCATGGCTGCGGTGGTCAGCTGATGCTCCACGAAGGTGGTAGCAGGACATACTCATCAAATGGTAGACATCCGTCTCGTTGAGGCTCAGGCCCGGGTTCTGCGCATTCAGTCGCGCAGCTGCCACCTTGAACTGCGGCATCGCGTAGACGAGGTTATTGCAGACCGAGTCGTCGTTGTCGACGTCGCAGCTGGGGGTGAGGCTATCGGCGCCCAGGGTCTCGGACTCGGAGATGATGTTGAGGGCGGCGTTGGTGGAGTAGTTGTAGCCGAAGAATCCCTCGCCGAACTTGCGGGCGGTGTTGATGACGCGGCTGTAGCCACTGCTCCAGAAGGGCTGCACCGACTCGCCATCCCAGAGGTGGCCGTAGCGGGCCCGGTACTCGTTGCCGTGGGTGTATGCGTCTAGCAGGCCCGCGTACGGCCCGCTGCTCGTCTCGGCGTTGTAGTAGCATTCGTTGGGCACGTAGTAGGCCCAGTCCTGCAGGAAGGCGAGATCTCCCTTCCACTCCGAGATGTTGGCCGAGTACACCTTGTCCAGGGTGGCCTCGATGCCCGCGCCGGCGCTGGGAGAAGGGTATCGCTCGCCGTGTCGCTTGACCATGATGACTTGGTCGACGGCGCAGCCAGTGGGCGGGTCCCGGGCGATGCCGTGGGATTCTCGCTCCGAGTAGGGGCCGTTGCCGCCGTAGTGCTTCAGGATGCTGTAGCCATCGCGGAACTCTTGAGAGAACTGCTTCTCTTGGGTGGACTGGGGGATGGCGGCGGGGTAGGAGAAGGCGGACGCTCCGGTAGCCAGACCTAGGGCACAGGCGGTCCGGAGGAGAGACGAGGAGGAGGGCATGAGGAGGATTGTGAGAAAGGACAGAGAAGTGAGTAAATGGAGAGACAAGTGCTGGTCTTCTTTATCCGGCGATGATCTGAAGCCTACTGCTGTGTTTTGCAGCTTGAGTTGCGAGATGTAGTCCCTTATATAGCCTCCAGCCGGCGATTGCTCTCCTCATTGCGGGGAGCTGCAATGGCCGTCTGAGCCGGTCGATCTCATCTCCGACGATGGAGAAAGAGCGCATATCGACCACTGACAGAGACAGAAGACTGCCCACGTGCTCACTTTCCCAAAGTGAAGCGAAATTCCCCTCCGCTGTCGGACCGGTGATAAGCACCAAGTACCTCGAGGTATTTTGCTAGGTCTCGATACGCAAAAGATACGAAGAGTGACATGGTGTCAGCCCCGGCGGCGGCCGACGGAAGATCCCAATCACACGCGGGGAAGCCAAGGCGTGTTATCGCATTGCTGGACCATTGGTCAACTGAGGAGGGGAGTGGGTCTTGCACGGTGTATCTCCGATGCTGTCACTAGACTTGTTTGGGTGTTAGTTAATGAAGCCTTTCCCGTCTGATTTCCTCCTCATCTTTCGTTGTCGTTGTCGTTGCTGCTGCTGCTGCTGCTGCTGCTGCTTTCTGGGTGTAGCGATGTAAAAGAGCTGACACAAGGCACGGTACACACCTGAGATAATAATTCATCGAGTTCCTGGTGAAGGTCTCATTTGTTTATTCTCTTGCTAGGGTTGAAGTCACACCGGTGTGGTGTCACCTCGTATACTTTCGCAATCTCTGGAAACAAACATCTTGGAAGTTTCTTAGCCAAAGCTTGTTGCCAGCCATATATTCTTGCAGCGTTCTAGCCAAGACACCTTGATCCTTCTGACGCCTTGGCTATTCGCTGGGCGGATGCTTGTGCTTGGAGACGACAGTCCCTGCATCATGCCTGCAGTTCTAAGAGACCATTTCTTTAGCATCAGGTCGAGTCGTGGTAGCTATGCCTCAGACGGGTCATAGTCTGCCCACGTGCACTCGGTCTGGCCCAACATTGGGGATGCAGTCGCAACGCCACGCCGCAGCCTTATGCATTACATCATGTTGGTGCATCTGCTGCAGGAACCGAGCCAGGTACGATACTATGCGCGATTATCTACTACTGTGTCGTTTAATTGCGATAGACATACTTTGAGTAAGTATTACACTTGTGTGGACACATTCATAAATTCAACACCAACTGTACAGTTTATACTAATATTGATATACATAAATGAAGATTTTCTTATGATGCGTACTAGAAGTATGAAAATCTTTATTCTGTATTGCATTCATGTCTTCCATCCGAAAAACGTGATTCAATGTTTTTGTTTATAACTCCTGGCATCATGTCGGATTTCTCTTAATGATACTAGTTCGAGATCTATGTTGAAATATACGCAAGTATTGAACTTTAGTTTTGAGGGGTTATGACTGGTAGTTCTGGAGATGCCAGCAGTGTCAGCAAGACAAGTCTATGTGCTGTATATGATCATATACGATCATGGAATTCTGTGATACACCTCTAAACATATAAACTCTTACGTCCACATCTATAACCACATCCATAACGACCACTCAAACCTCCACCGGCACCTCATACGACAACTTCGTCACCCCCTTCTGCCGACTCACCTTCCGGATCGTAATATACCCCGTCAACCCGGTATGCGCCACATGCGTGCCCCCACAGGGGTTGGCATCCAAGTCCGCGATCTCCGCGATCCGCACCTTCCCCCCTTGCCCCACCTGCAACCCCTCGACCATATTCAGCTCTTTCGCGGCAATCTCCCGCTCCTCCCACCAGGAGATGTGCACCGGCAGCGCCCGCTGTACCAGCTCGTTGACCTTCCCCTCGATCAGCGGCCGGTGCTCGTTGTACAGCAGGCCCTCGAACTCCATGCACGCCTCGCGCGGCGCGTGGTTGGCCTTCACCTTCTTGCGCTCCCCGAGCTCCGGGGCGAGCAGGCGCATCGCGAGCCCGATGATGTGGCCCGCCGTGTGCAGCCGCGAGTGGTAGTTGCGGGTGACGGCGTTGATGGTCTGCGTGGCGAGGGCGTTGGAGGCGAGGGAGAGCGGGAATGCCGGGGTGGTGAAGTGTCCGAAGTGCAGGATCTCGCCGTCTGAGGTCTTGCGCACGAGGAGGACTTCGAAGGTTATTGCGTTGGTAGCGCTATCATTGTCGGTGGCGTTGGGGGTGCTCGGGAGCTGGATCACGCCCGTGTCGCTGGGTTGACCGCCGCCTTGTGGGTAGAAGACGGTTTGGCGGGTGGTGAGGGCATAGTGGTTCTCCGTCGGGATGTTCTTGGCCAGGGTCTTTTCGGGGTCGCTGAGGGCGGAGATGGGGCGGTAGGAGGTGAGGGTTGTCGTCGTCGTGGTGAGGGTGGCGTCGTCTAGATAGAGGGCTTCGGTGGTCTGTGAATGGGTTGTTAGTTGGAGTTGAGTTGGAGGATGAGTGCGTAGTTACCATGATGACGAGTTTTGGGGGTGAATGTAGTGGGGTGCTGAAGAAGAGTGAGGCTTGAGCTGGTATGTATACTTTGGGATCTTATCTTTCCCACCCCCATGTGAATCATCGGCGGGAGTCATTCCCGGCCGTTCGCTCGCTCCGGCACACTGGATTAGGCAGGTGGAGCCCGTCTTGCGTTCCGATCACGGTGCCAAGCAGTGGCGGTGCGTCCAGCTCCAATTGTTGGGGTTGGAGTTGGAGTTGGGGAAGGTCATCTTCTTAGGGCTATCTGGTGGTGGTATGTGAGCATACATTAGTGTCCGGTTACTGTTAGGGGATAAGTCTAGAATTGTGCGGTAAGGCAGGCAGAATGTGTTCAAGGTCAAAATTAGTGGTGTGGGATACTAGCGTATGTTCTGAGTTGTCAAATTAGATGATGAAGTCAAAAAAGATTTTAGTAGGTGTGGCCGTTGTTGGGTTTATTTTATTTTATTTTTATTTTTTTTTCTATGATAATAGCCCACCAGCTACCGATTACAAGTCTGATGGCCAGTTAGCGGGGAGAAATCAGTCAGGGCTACAGTGCTCACAAGGTAGAATCGGCGCGGCAACGCAGCCTCTCATCGAAGGAAGCCAGCCGGCGCAGGCACTGATGAACATCAACCTCCTCTGAAGAACCACTGAAAGTGATGCTGACGGCCTTTTGGCGGTGGTGGCGGTCGAGCACCCACTCCACCTCCAGGAATTTGAATCTTTCCAGACACAGACATAGGTCCGCGAGCATCTTCAGCACCTGCGGCCATTCTCCCTCGAACTGGATCTTGTCGAGCGTGATGGACTCGAGCTTCGGGAGCTTTGGGATCAGGATGCACATGTCGTAGGCCGTCAGCACGAGGTTGGTCAGCGTCAGGTGGCGTAGGTTGCAGCCGCCCACGGGGATGGCGTTGAACGTCGGCCCCGCGGGGGGGAATAAGCAGTGCATCCCCCTGCCCTCGAGGACGAGCGTGCGGAGCGGGCTCTTGAAGATGCGCTTGTAGAACTTGAGCCACGGGTGCGGCTGCGCGCGTGGCGGACACTCCATCCTGTCGTCCACGCAGTACGGCCACTGCACCCGCAGCTCCTCGAGGTCCTCCAGCACGCAGTCCTGCAGGCGCGGCACGAAGAACTCCATCGGCGTTTCGATGTTCCAGTCGTCCGCCTCCGAGACGAGGGACAGGTGCGTGATCCGCCGCCGCAGGCTATTGAGCATCCGGATCAGGCACTTGGGCACGTCCCCGGGGTTGATGACGTCCGTGAAGGCGGCGCCCGCGGGGCCCAGCGCCAGCTCGAACTCCGAGATCAGTGGGAAGTGGTCCCGGAGCAGATCGTGCAGGCACCGCACCTCGGGGATGTCCATGGGCACCTGGATGGTGTGGTCCGGTCTGCGCTGGAAGGGGGTGTTGGGCCCTGTGCGCGTGCCCTCCAGCCGCAGCCGCCGCGCGAAGTGCGTGTGCCTGCCGTACCGCGCCGCCAGCGCCTGCAGCCCTGCGACGCTGGTTGTTGTCATGTCCGTCCGCAGCGTGTGCAGCGCGGTCGCCATGTCGTTGACCGGCGGGGTCGGGTTGATGTTGGCCGGGTCGAGCAGGATGCGGCGCCCCGCTGGGGTTAGGTTTTGCGCGATCGGGTCCAGCGGTGTGTCCGCTTCCAACGACTCGAACATGCTGCTTAACCAGTCCATCTCGTCCGCCGTCGGGTCGGGCTTGTCTTCCGAGAAATCTTTTTCCGAACGCGGCGGCGTGTCCACGGCCATCGAGTCGAGCATCGCGAGGAGCAAGGTCCTCTGCTCCTCGGTCAGGCCGGGCATGACTTCCCAGGCATTCTTCAAGCCGGGCATTTTGCTGGTTGGTACTGTGGGGTTTTCACGTGGAATAGGAGTCAATGTTGGGACTGATCTGTGGGAATCGGGGGTTGTGGTGATGGGAGGGATGGGAGGGATAGTGTGAGCAAGCAAGAGACTGCATGGTGTTTTATATCAGGGATGCTGTGGTATGGAAGCGGCTCCATGGGAGATGTAGCTGCAATCTCCTTCAAAGTGTGCGGTGAAAGGGATTTGATGCTGGACCCCGTTTCCATAAAGAACCTCGTGGTGGTGAATCCCCTCAAGGCAAAGGACAAAGGCATTATCAGGGAGTGCTAGTAATCTTTCGATGGCTGGGTCGAACAAAGACGCTGTTATGGAAGTTTTCACTATGAATGCGTCCATGTCGATGGCGTGCTTTCTTTGTGAGCCAAGCTTGCGGTTCTTGGAGGCATGAAAGGAGAGTTCATGGTTTCCACACTCTCCAGTATCGACAGTCGTGAAAGCATAGTCATAGCTGTAAGCAGGATCGGCTGGTCATTCTTGTTCTGGCCTCAATGTTAAGTTATGTTTCTTGGATGCATGGGAGAAGAAGAGCTCACAGACCTTATACTCCCTAGTGTTGAAAGTCGTCAAATCATAGCCATAGTTATGAAGCAGTATCGTCGAATCATTCGTGTTCTAGTCTTGATTCATGTTTCTTGGACGCACGGGAGCAAGAGCCCCCATCGCCCTAATTGTCTCCAGTCCTGACACCTATGAAAGCGCCGCCATAGTGTAAAGCGGTGTTGTCTAGTCATTGTTGGTTGATTGAGGTGAGAGTGACTCAGAGAACAGAGACGAACTCGAGAGAAGCATCTGGCATTGAATCCGACATCAACCGAATTGGCCAAGCGACCAGTCCGTCCACCTCCAAGGTCCGCTTTCTGTGACATCAAGGTCACTTTCTCTGACACCAAGGCCAGTGTGGATTTCTCCGAGAAGAAGATAGTGGATGCAGCATACGAAGCATTCCTTGACCGCTTCTCTGATTGTTGCCTGGGGCCACGCTTTGTCAGCCCCATCACAGCCAGCCCTAACTGACTGACTGACTGACTGACTGACTGACTGACTCTCCACCACAATCAACCATCTATCAACATCCATCAAGTCAAGTATTTCTCCTCCAGCCAAGCCTCATCAGGGCGAACGCTAAGAAGTCAAGGTTTTAGATTTTCTTCCTTCCCTGCCAGGTGGGTTGCAAGCGTACTCTTCGCATCCCGATGCCTGCACCTGACTCCCCCCTCGGCCAATCGCCATGAGCGCTGAGCACACAAGCTCGAACTCTACTAGGTACTCTTCCTGCAGTCTTCGCACAAGAAAGCAACCCTGCTATCGATCGCGTAACCTCGATCGACGCCTCGAGACGACGTGTTCACGCTTTGAGTTTTTCTGGCAAATTTACTTATGAAGGGGTGGTTTGTAGACAAACACATTCTCTTGCCCAAAAGTATAGGGAAAGTCTGTGTTGCCAGCGATAAGCGGGCGGTCGAAAGAGGGATAGTGGCATCAGAAAGATTCGAAACGGCCGGAGGGGTCAACCGAGCTGTGGTCAATGATGCAGCCCGGCGATCGTGCGGCGATCAGCTTATCGCAGAACGGGGCCGTTCTATTTCCGGTCGACGCGCCGTCGTTCTCCGGTGGTCACTGATCACACCAGATGATACACTGTCCCTAGGTAATCAGGTTACTTGTAGTCTCCTTCCGCAGTAGTGAGTATAGCGCAGTAGGCTCAACGTAAGCTCCATCCCGCAGAATATGCAAACTGGTGGAGGAGGGGCTACCATCCTCGTCATGGTTCACATCTACCAGCCTCACTCTTTGATTTTTTTCTTCCTCCGGAGAGGAGGGGTATCGATGATCTGCCGGAATGCCCCACCATGAAAATTTTCTCTCCTCCAGGCGCATGGGCGTGAACGAGGGCTGAGAGCCTGAGATGCAAGCACCACCACTACTGCCCGTCGCCTTGGACACGATACGGAGTACCAAGTGAGTTAAAGCAAGGGTTGGTGGCAGGACGGGATTGTTGACAGACTGCCTATTCGGGCGGGTGGGGCCACGTGACCAGCCAATGTTTTTCTTTTTTTCCTCTGGCTCTTCCTTCGCTCCACTTCAACCTCACTTGGTTCGCTTGTGCTTCCACTGCCTCCACTGCCTCCCACTTCAGTGCCCACTCCCTCGCATCATTTCTTCTTGTCATGCTTAACAATGTTTTTTTTTCTGGATGAGGGAAACTCACTTGGATGATGATCTCCAGTACAGACCACTTCCACACCCGCAGGACCCTTTCCCCTCCTCGGCTTCTGCTGCAGTGGCTGTCATGTTGATCGCAGGTATCCACGTCACCAACCAAAACCATATCGGCTTCATGCTTTACACTACACTACACTACATACACTACACAAAATACACAACTCTCCGACGCGTCCACTCTACCTAGTACATGTGCACTACACTGCACCACCACCACCACCCCACTTCCTCCCCTCCGAATTCAGATCGGTAATCACCGACCAACCCCGACCCAGGGAATCCCCCCGACACCATTGCCAGAGACAGATGAAAGCGATCTCCATCGATATCGTCATCGCTGGGCTGGGCGTTGAGGTGGCCCAATGAAGTGGGCAGGTTAGCAACCTCGGCCGGGGCGCAAGAGAAATTGATAGTAACCAAACTGATAGAAAGTGCAGAGCAGACTTAGCGGTGAAGAGCAGCCGGCGGGAAACTAAGAAACAACTAAGCCCAAAGAACACCAATCCAACGCCCGTAGCCGCACCTCCACCACCAATCAGTGCATTCCCTCCCCATTAGCTTCTCGCCTCCTCTCAAGCTCCAATGCACCAAATGCACCAAATGCTCTCTTTCGCCTCTTGTCGGACCAGCTTGAGGTCCATGCTGGCCTTATCGCTATGAGCATTCCATTGAACAACAGAAAAAATTTTTTTTTCTGCCATGGGCTGACTTTGCCCAGTGCCTCTCTCTGTTAGCTCTTTTTTGCTTCCTTGGAAAGAGGGGACTTGGTCCAAGCACTGAGGAGCTCCGAGCCTATATATTACTGCCTGTGCTCCATCGGAGCTTCTTTCTTTTTTCCCTCATCATCTTGCCTTTCCTTCGTGGATTCGCTATTTACTGCAACCAAAGACCTGGTCGGTATACAGGTCGTTTTTCACTCTCATCCTTTCTAATCCTTTGTTGCTGGTTCGGCTTGTGCCCTCGCATCCCACATCACACCAATGTTCAAGTCATACTCGCACATCCTATCCCACAAGCGGAGAAGAAGCAAGAGCAGCGCCGTGCAGATCCTCTCCGCTGCACAGTCCGAGCCGAGCTCCCCGACCCAGACCGTCCACGATCCCATCGAGATCTGGGCCCACTCCCAGCCCCTCTCCGTCAGTGAGGAGCAGCTGCAGGGCTGCTTCACCACCCTCGTTCCCCGCATCCACAAGTACGACCATGTCGCCCAACGCGGCAGCGATCGCTTCGTCCAGGACCTGACGGCCACCCTCGCCGCCGAAGAGGGCAAGGAGCCCACCAGCTATCTGTCCTGCCCCGTCGGCAACTACGCCAGCTTCCTCTACCCCGAATGCTTGCCCGAGCGTCTCGAGCTCGTCGCCTACCTGACCGAGCTCGGCAGCCTGCATGATGGTACGTCCCCCGTCCTGCACGCGCATGCATGACCGACCGTAGCTAACCTGCACCTCGCAGCCCAGGGCAAATCCAACGGACGTACGACCGACAAGCCCGACGAGCACGTGGAGTCGCCCCGCGCCGAAGCCCGGAAGAAGCTGCTGGAGAAGGCGGTGGCTGAGATCACGGAGAAGGAGATTGATGGCAACGATATCATTGACAGCTACCGGAGCAACTGGCTGGTCACGCCTGAGGTCCCCACCGCCGACAACTGCGCCAACCTCGACGACTATGTGGCTCGCAGACGCCTCAACGCCGGTATCGAGTAAGTGGCCGCTGACTTCTCCGTTGACATGAAATAAATCCTAATCAGTGTGATAGTGTGTACTGGACCCTGATGGGCTTCGCCCATGGCACCCGCCTGGGCAAGGAAGACCAGGCCATCGTAAGAGATGCGCTCGACGCCGCCGAGCGCACCATGTTCTTCACCAACGACTACTACAGCTGGCCCAAGGAGAAGCGCGAGACCAAGAGGCGTCCCGTGGCCAACGTCATCCTGTTCCTCATGCAACACCAGAACATGTCGGAGGAGGATGCGGTCGCCAAGACCAAGGAGCTCATCATCCAGAACGAGCAGGAGTTCGTCAAGCGTCGCGAGGCGCTCTACCAAGCCAACCCGGATCTCGCCCCCAAGCTCCGCAAGTGGATGGAGGTCCTGGGCTCGTCCCTGGCCGGCATCCACTACTGGTCCAAGAACACACCTCGCTACGCTGTTCCTGACACGATCGAGGAGAGCGAAGAGGAGGAGAGTGAGCACGCTTCCGTCGCCGAGGAGGACTCCTCCGAGGGAGACGCCACTGCTGAAGATGATGAGGACGAGGAGGAGGATGAAGATGACGAAGAGGAGGAGGAGGAAGAGGAGGCCGAGGCCGAAGAGCGGGAGCAGGAGGCAGAGCATGTGGAGGAGGCGGCTCAGCCCGAAGAGGAGGAGGACCCCCAGGACGTGGCGGTCTGGACTCCTCTGGTGGAGGAGCCGGCTGCGCCTGTCGTGCAGCTCAATACGCTGCCCCTCCTCGCTCCCGCCGGCTACATGCGATCCATCGCCATCACCGACCTGCAGAGCGAGCTGCTGGGCGCCCTCAACGTCTGGCTGCAGGTCCCCAACCGCCCGCTGACCTACATCAAGCAGATCATCAACGAGCTGCAGGACTCGACCCACATGCTGGCCGACATCCAGGACCACGCGACCCACCGCAGCCAGCGCACCCCGGCCCACCAGGTGTTCGGGCGGGCGCAGTGCATGAACAGCGCCGCCTACACCTTCGTGCGGGTGGCCAAGATCGTCAACAGCCTCAAGTGCCCCGGCATGCTGGACGGGCTGCTGGAGGAGCTCGAGGCCCGCTTCATCGGCCAGTCATGGGAGCTGGACTGGCGCACCACCTACCAGGCCCCCTCCGAGCAGGAGTACCTGACCATGGTGGACCAGCGGTCCGGCTCCACCTTCCGCCTGCTCGTGCGCCTCATGCAGGCCGCCAGCATGGAGGGCTCGTCCCTGGACTTCGAGCCCCTGGCCAAGCTGCTGGGCCGCTGGTACCAGATCCGCCACGAGTACCTGGGGCTGCTCGGCCGCGCCGAGGACCTGGACCACGGCAAGATCGTCTACCCGATCGTGCGCTGCTGCAACATGGACCCGGCCGCCCGGACGGTCATCCTGGGCATCTACCGCCAGAAGGCCGCCGAGGCCCCGCTGTCGCCCGAGAGCAAGGCGCAGATCCTGGACCTGCTGCACCGTACCGGCGCCCTGCAGGCTACCTATGACTTGATCCGCCAGCTCGGCCGCGAGGTGAACAAGACCGTGACCGAGCTCGAGGCCGCCGCGGAGGAGCTCAACCCCGCCCTCCGGGGCCTGGTCAAGTCTCTGAGCGAGCTGCCCATTCCGACTTCCTTGTGAGAATCGGACCGGAAAAGAAAACTGGAACTGATACCCAATGATTTTATGATGCCCTAATGACCCTTTGTTACTGGCTTTTTTTTGTTGCCGATTTCCTTTGTTCGACTCGCTCTTGACACAGACATGACCTATGACTTATGATGTTTGTTTGGTTGTATTATAGAATGCGATACGAGTGATGATTGTGATTGTGGAAATGTATATACCTCAAAACTTGGTTTTTCTGAATACGTCTAATTCGAGGTTGAGTTCGTAGTGGTGGAGGCTCGTTCGTATGGTGGACTGATGTAGTATACGCGCGCTACTGGAGACTGCATCAGCTCTTTGTCAAGCGGTGGTGCAGCTATGAGAATCATTGTATCGGCAACAGCTGCTGTCATCCTGTTTGCCCCCGCGCCAGTCTGACATGAGAGATGCAGCATGAACCACACTTGTCTTCGAGATGAATTACAGCAAGCACTTCTCCGACCCATCTCAGGTGTCGGACATTCTCGGCCAGCAGCATAATCAACCTGGCTCCGCAGCGAGGGGGCTACCTCTAAGTCGGAACACAGAGAAGACGACTAGGTATCCATTGTGGTCAAACACCCTTCGGATAAAAGCGGGGAAGAGAAAGTAGGGCAGGATACGCGTGGTCCGCGGCAAGGGTGCAGAGTATCTACACTTCCGGATGCGATCCATGGTAGTAGCAATGCAAGTCAGGCAGGGGAAAAGAGTAAATAAGAACATAGAGTAGATAAGAGCATCGTAACAAGATCGATGTTCCCAAGCTAATCTCATCAATGGTTATCTCTTCTCAGTTCAGAATGCTGGAGTTGTCGATATGGTAAATGTGACGTTCAGAAGCCGCAAGAAATACAGATGTGCCGTGTCTCGGAAGAGCTTGACAACACAGCACGGTATTTGTAAGGTAGTACCACAGTGAGCTAATCTAGATTGAAATCCATGACACTTTTTTTTTTTTTTTTTTTTTTAATAAGCTGGTTTATTGAGATGACTGTCTAGGAATGTGATGCAAAACAAGCCAAAAGAAAAACAACGAGCGAGGTACGGAGTACGTACATCAACCTCCTGCCCTGAAGCGGGAAGAAGGCCGGCAAAAAGCAATCTCCCCGACTGGGAGTCGAACCCAGGTCTCCCGCGCTTGTTCCTGTTGAGGATTGACAAGCGGAAATCATGACCGTTAGACCATCGAGGAATTGATATTACGCGGACAGATCTTTGACAATATCGCAGGAAAAAAGAGGTACACGAAGTGCTTGTATGCTGACGCAGCAACCGCGGAATTGGGCCGCTTGCAAACGGTGCAAATCGCACCATTTTGGCATTCGGATTTGACACAGAATCTGGAGTCGTGATTGGCCCCTCCGTGGGAGGAATGCAAACTGTGTAAACAGTGTAAACTCACATCCTGGCTTCTAATTGGGGGAATTTGCGGACTGTATCTCGGGTCGGATGGAGGTATCTAAAGGCTGGGGGTTTATATAGTCTCTCTTGCTCTCCTACTTGGTCTTTTATTTGTACGATATATTCGTATCTGTGTGTGTCTTTGTGTGTCTGTTATTGATAAGGAATATGGCCGACTTCCTCCCCCGAGTGCTCCGCGCCCTTCTCCGCGAGTCGCGGTATTTCCAGGCTCCGTCGCATACTTGCACCCATGGCCACAACCACAGCCATGCTGCAATGGAAGACCATATTCATACGATGGAGACCTGGGCGCAGATCCGGTTGATGAAGCAGCTCCTCTGTGTGCGACATCCGCGACAGGCTCTGGATCCCGAGCTCCTGCGTGAGATCGAGGGCATTCTACTGTGGGAGCGGGAGCATAGAGCTCTTGTTGATGCTTGCACCTTACCCCAAGTCACTGTATCTACACCTCATCCAACCACGACTACACGATCAATAATAGGTACAGACGCAAAATCTCTTCTACCAACCACAAAACTCTACCTCTGGCAAGGCGACATCACCACCCTTACCAACCTCACCGCCATCACCAACGCCGCCAACACCGCCCTGCTGGGCTGCTTTCAGCCCGCGCACCGCTGCATTGACAATGTGATCCACGCGCGTGCCGGCCCAGGCCTCCGGGAGGAGTGCTTCCGCCTCATGGACGAAAGCCACCGCACGCTCCCCGTCGGCGACGCAGTCGTCACAGCCGGCTACTGTCTGCCTGCGCCGCGGATCATCCACACCGTCGGGCCGCAGCTGGATCCCCACCAGCCCTGCCCTTCTAAGATCCAGAAGGCGCAGCTCGCGCGATGCTATCGTGCCGTGCTTGAGCAAGCAGATGCCCTGCCTTCACCCGAACACGAAAAGATCATTGCTCTTTGCGGAATCTCGACGGGCTTGTTCGGGTACCCTGTTGCCGAGGCGGCGCCGTTGGCCGTGGAGACTGTGGTTACTTGGCTGCGCGAGCACCCCGAGACGAGCATCACGGGGGTGATTTTTAATACCTTCACGGACAAGGAGACGGTCGCTTACGAGCGAGTTCTCTCGCTTTCGCCCACTGGTGCCCTACTAAAACCCCTGCAGTTGATAGGTTCATCGATGCAGCAAGCCCGCGTCTGGCTCCAAGAAGCAGACACGATCCTCTTCAGCTGTGGTGCGGGACTGTCGGCCGCCACGGGGCTGGATTATACCTCCACCACTCTCTTCGCCAAGCGTTTCCCGGCTTTCCAGGCGTTGGGGTTGGCCAAGTTGTACGATACGTTTGGGATGAAGACAGAGGATTGGGGGTCTGAGGAGGTGCGGTGGGGGTTCTATTACACGCATCTGCAGACGGTGCGCACGTGGCCGCGGTCGGCGATGTATACTGCTTTGTTGGAGTGGATGGGGCGGAAATTTGGGATGGATGCGAGAAGGGTGCATGTTCGGACGTCGAATGCAGATGGCCTGTTCCTCGCGCATGGGCTGGATGAGAATGTATTATCGACACCGCAAGGCGCCTATCGCTATCTGCAGTGTTTGGGCAATTGTTGTGAGGACGCGGTGGTGGAGTCGGCGCCGTTGCTGGAGAAGGTGGTCGCGTATGGAGGGCTGGGTGGGGTAACGCAGAGGGTGACAGATGAGAGGTTCATCCCTGTGTGTCGGTTTTGCGGCGGGAAGATGGGAATTTGTGTAAGGGCCGGAAAGTGGTTCAATGAGGCGCCTTTTGAAGAGGGGGAGAAGCGATGGCAGGATTTCAAGGAGAATTTCCTGCGGGACTCGGACAGGAAGGTAGTGATTCTGGAGCTAGGGGTCGGGATGTCAACCCCCGGCGTGCTGAGGTGGGAGAATGAGGAGTTGGTGGAAAGTGGTGAAGGAAGGGTTAAGTTGGTCAGAATAGGATTGGGCGATACAGCGGTCGTACCGGCGGAGCTGGAGGCAATGGGACTGGCGACTTGTGTAGATGGGGATCTGAAGGATGTGTTGGGGGTGACTCTGGATCAGTAGTTTGGTCGTATGTTGGTATCAATCGGTAGCAATGCTACTGCCCCACGATCTCCTGGCAGGCTCGTGTCATTTCCCTCACCACTAGGCTTATAGCTTTGAGCTCCGCGCGGTCCTTGGATGCCACTTCGACGTAGTCATCGAACCACGTTATCAAGTCGACATCTGCTGCGATGTCATCGCGCTCGTAGCATCCGAGAATGTCGTAGCAAAGAACGAAGAGCGGAATGGACTGGTGAAGCAGGATGAGACTGTGATGGTTAGTGGCCAATCTTGTCAATCCCAACAATAGAAGCAACCTACCTGATGCCCCAGTACGGGCGCGGCGTCGCCTCCATGAGCGACCGCGACATCAGTAAACTCTTCCGGGCGATATCCACCGTGTGATATGGCAGCCGATGACTATCTCGATGAGATGGCTTGGATTGGTAAAACACGATAAGCATCTTGTAGCTGCTGAAGAGAATATCCACGCAGAACCACGTGTCAATGCGGTTGGTGGTCGAGCTCAGTAGCTCCTCCTAATTCAGGTCAGGCATGTGTAACTATTCCCTTCCAAAGTACTTACCGGATTCCAATCTGACATGATCTTCTGCACTTCGGCGATCAGCCCATCCATGGTGTCATTGTAATCGGCCGTGTGGGGGTCGGGGTTGGTTGCCATTATATCCAAGTATCGCATCGTCACGATGGTCAGCCGCATGGATGCTAGGAAGTGAATCTGGATGAAACGAGTCGATTCATGATCCACGCCGGTGATGGTGGGATCGGGGAAGTTGACGGCCCAGGACCCCCCCGCGATGATCGGGGGCTTGCCAAAGGAGAGTCGGAAGTGGCTTTCGGTGCGGAGGATGTGCCAGAACTCGAATCGCATGCGATTGCGCTCGATCTCCTCATGTTGCGAGTCTCCTGCCAGTGAAGGTCTTCGGTCGGGATGATGGCGATCCTCGTCCACGGAGAAGTAGCCAAGAGCGCGCGCAACAGGACAGGCTGCCTTGAAGATCTTCCATGAGAGATCGCTCTCGCAGCTCTCCAGCGTCATGGACATCTGCTCTGGTCAGTAGTGTGTATCACAGTCGGAGGAAAGTATGCACACCATCATGAACGCCGCAAATAGATCGGCAGTTGTATTCTGCATCCGGCCGAGCCAGTCCTCCGCTAGCTTCAGACATGTGCTACACAGCGCCTGGACCGTCCGACCCCTCCCTTCTACTTCTTCGCTATCCAGCATGAACGACTGGAAGAGCACATTGTAGTAGATGATCTGGGAGGTCGCGTCGAGCTGGACGTGGGGACTGTCGATCAGATCGGGCATGGCGAGCACGAAATCTTTCTCTAGGGGGATCCGAAAGCCTTCGAACTGGTAGTTGTTGAAGTATTCTGCCTGCAGTTAGCTAGCGTCTTCATCAATCGGGTCTCGTGCATGAGGAGGTATACACACGATTGATCCATTTCTTCACGGTCTCCTTGGGGATCACAGGTGGACTGGCATCCAGCGGCGTTGGCTCGAGCTGCTCGATGCCCGCGATGGCAGCATCCATCGCCCTCATGCAGCGGGGGTTTTCGAAGAAGCGCGACCCGATCTTGTCGATGGCGCAGAAGACGTGGGACCGAAGACGAGACTGGATGCGATCGTCCTTGACGCGAGCCAGCAGGCCCTGCACTATGGCCTGCCCAGTGGGCGACTGAGCACTGGCAGGCGAGTCGGTCGCTGAGGCCTCGGAGGATGAAATCGTCTCAGATTCCACGGACATCGAACGGTGACTCTCGGCCTCCTCAGTGACATTCTGGCTCAGTCGACAGTGGTCTTCGAGGCGATCTAATCTCCGGAGGATTTCCTGCAGGATGTCTCTGTCGTGGAGTGCTCTGGAAGTTTACGGTCGCATTAGCTTTTTTTTTTCTCTGCGTTCTTTCATCATCTTTAAGGATGGACCACCTTCGCTTAATGGTGCGTTGTTTTCTAGGCAGATAGGCGCATTGAGCTCCTGCAGCGGCGCATTTGTCACATCGCGGGTCGGCGCGGTTGCAGCGAATCTAGTTAGCATGTTTGCATGTCGTCATCTGGGAATGAAGAGGGGGCAGGCAGCGAAACCTTTTTGGACTGGCAACGAGTACACTATACCATGGCTAAGTTAGGCAAATCACATTCTTTTGGATGGATAGATCCGCAGGACGCCTGATGGAACTTACCGATAGGGGTTGTGTCATGATGTGCCCAGTGGTGGGTTTGTTTAGTGGGGAAGAGAAGAAAGAAAGGAGCTGAAGGCAGCAAGCAATAATCCGGGAAGTTGCAAGAGTCCGAAATCCCCGAAGACTGAAAGAAGAAACCGAGAATCAAAAAACCGGAGCTGACCGCCTTCCGGGGAGTGCGAAAGTCCGAAAGTCCGTCGCACCAAATGCAGATCGACACCTTTTGTCCCCATTCCATCCCTGCCCTACACCCATGCATCCATGGTTAGACTATTGGGCCTTTTGCATGCACGGATAAGTTAATGACTCCACCCCCCTTGGCCCAGACTCTGATTAGCCTGGCTGGGTCCCCTTCCCTGGCTAGAACATACTAGGTAAACACTCGTACTCGGTAGTCCCGTACTCGGTAGTCCAATGCGTACGTCCCTACTGTACCTACGGAATATTTATGGCCATATAAGTGATGCCCTGTTCCCGCCCGCAGCCTTGCATCTGCGTATCCCCCCTCCCCTCTCACTCACCTTCATGATCTCCTGCGAGGTCAACCGCCATGGGTTCAGCGACTGAAAGCCCTCCTCCACACCAGGGCGAGCATGAGAATACACTCCCTGCGGAGAAGATCGTCTCTGTGACCGACACCTCGACTGCATCATCCACCACCACCAGCAAGAAGTCCAAGTCCGACACCGACGCCAAGGATGCCACATCAGAGCAGACGGCCTCGTTAGGCAGTTATTTTGTACGGGAATTATTCTGCTTCCCCGGCAGAACTTGATGCAGACTTCGCTAACACCCCGCAGAGGTTACTGTCCCATGCAAGTGCGTCGGATCGTGCCATCCTCGCCGTTGCCCTCCTCTCCTCCATCGGGTCGGGTGTTGTATGTGTCCGCAGTCACCCCAATACACACACGGAGTAAACGGCTAATCTCTCCTCGTCTGCAGCCCCTACCGCTCATGAACATCGTGTTTGGGAATATGGTCGGCGAATTCAACGGATACTTCACCGACGACTCCTCCACCACCGAAGCCGAGTTCAAGTCCGCCATCAGCAAACTGAGGTGAGTGCGATGCGAGCCATCGAAGAGACCCCCGACCGAGCCGAACCCTAACTCACGAACCAGCCTGTACATCGTCTACCTCTTCATCGCCAAATTCGCCCTCACATACTTTTCGATGGTGCGTCCACCGTGCCCAGCCCATCTCAAAGTCTCCGCAGCATATGAATAACCTCGTCTAGTACTGCTTCCGCGTGATCGGCCTCCGCGTCTCCGGCACCCTCCGCCTGCAGTACATGCACGCGCTCTTCGCGCAGCCGATCAGCAAGCTGGACCTGGTCTCCGTCGGCACCGTCACCAACACGATCACCACGCTCTCCAACTCGATCCAGCAGAGCATCTCCGACAAGCTGGCCATCCTGTTCCAGTCACTCGCCCTGCTCGTCGCCGCCTACGTCATCGCCTTCCGCTACTCGTGGGCCCTGACGCTCGTCACCAGCGCCGCCCTGGTCTTCATTTTCGCCGTCTGCTTCATCGCCGTGCCGATGATGACCAAGATCCAGCGCCAGGTCGACAAGGCCGACGAGAAGCACTCCTCCATCGCCGCCGAGGTCATCGGCTCGATCCGGACGGTCGTGTCCCTGGGCGCCGAGGGGACGTTGGCGCAGCGGTACGCCGACTGGATCGAGATCGCCCGGTTGCGCGGCCGCAAGCTGTCCGTGGTGATGGCGGTGCAGCTGGGGCTGGTCTTCTTCGCCATGTACGCGAGCTACTCGTTGGCGTTTTGGTTCGGGCTCAAACTATACCGGGAGGGGCATATCCAAAACATCAACACGGTTATCACGTGAGGCTCACAGCTTTCTTGGGTTGGGGAAATTGAGATGTAATGGCTAGACTAACGCTCGACAGGGTGTTCTTCTCGGTGATGGTGGCCGTCAGCGTGCTGGGCCGCATCGCCTCCCCGCTCGTGACCATCGCCAAGGCCGCCAGCGCTGCGGGCGCCTTCTTCGAGATGATCGACAGCGACAAGCCGAATGCAAGTGGACTCCGTGGCCCGGAAGTCTCCGCGGAGGTCGACCTTGTCTTCCAGAATGTGCATTTTACCTACCCGTCGCGACCCGACTCGAAGGTGCTCAAGGGCTTGAACGCCCGGTTCCAGAAACACAAGACGACGGCCTTGGTTGGTCCCTCGGGCTCCGGTAAGAGCACGATCGTGGGTTTGCTGGAGCGCTGGTATGAGCTGAATGCCAATGCGGAGCATCCCGACCAAGGGGCTATCCTGGTCGGGGAGCACAATGTCCAGGATCTGGATCTGAAGTGGTGGCGCACGCAGATCGGGCTGGTGCAGCAGGAGCCGATCTTGTTCAACGATACCATCTTCAACAACATCGCGTACGGGCTGATCGGCACACAGTGGGAGCATGAGTCGGACGAGGTCAAAAAGGGGCTCGTACAGCAGGCTTGCAGGGAGGCGTTTGCGGATGAGTTTATCGATCGGTTGCCGGAGGTATGTGTCTTCAATATCGGAGTCGAATGTTATCTGACGGGGATAGGGTTTCGCGACTATGGTCGGCGAGAACGGGACGAAACTGAGCGGCGGACAGCGGCAACGGCTGGCCATCGCGCGGAGTATCGTCAAGCAACCGACCATCCTCATTCTGGACGAAGCGACCAGTGCCATCGATGTAAGAGGCGAGAAGATCGTGCAGGCGGCGCTGGATCGCCTCGCGGAGAACCGTACAACCATCGTGATCGCCCATCGGTTGACGACGATCCGCAAAGCGGATCACATCATCGTGATGAAGGGTGGGGTTGATGTCGAGCAGGGAACGCACGAGGAGCTTCTGGCAATCGAGGATGGGGTGTACAGTGGGCTGGTGAATGCCCAGACTCTCGAGCTGTTAGACGCAGAAGGGAGTGACATTCACGATGAGATGGACGACACCGACGACGACGCCAAGTCAGCCAAGATGAGCTTGAAAAAGTTCGGAAAAGAAGAAGAGCTGGAGAAGTCGAAGAACAGAGGCTTTTTTGGCAGTATTGGAGTGTTCCTATACGAGAACAGAGGGCAATGGCGTTTCTACCTTCCGGCCTTGCTCGGCGCCGCTGGTGCTGGAGGTAAGCATTGCGAGGAGTGTGATTGTGTGGCAGCTACTGACGTGAACTAGCTGCCTACCCCATTCAGAGTTGGCTGTTTGCGAGAATCATCCAGGTCTTCCAGTACTCAGGGGATAAGCTGGTGCACGCTGCCAATTTCTGGGCTCTGATGTTCTTGGTTCTCGCTCTGGGGAATGGGGTCTGTTATGCCCTGATCGGCTATTCCGCCAACCGGTTCTCAGTGGTAAGTCACCCTTCACCTTGGACCGACGAACGAAGCTAACATGGAAAGGAAATCTCCTCGTACTGCCGAACTGAATACTTCCAGAACATCATCGAGAAGCCCATCCCCTTTCACGATCGCACCGACAATGCCTCAGGCTCGCTGGTCTCTCGTCTGGCTACCGACCCCAAGCAAGTGCAGGAACTCCTTGGCATCAACGGAGCGCTTCCCTGCATGTCGATCTTCGGTATGATCGGATGTATCATCATCGCCTTCACTTTCGGCTGGAAACTCAGTCTGGTGGCTGTGTTAGCAGCGCTGCCTTGCACCTTTCTGGCGGCCTTCATGCGCATTCGCTACGAAGTGCAATTCGACGCGATGAATGCAGCCGTCTACTCTGGCAGCTCGCAGTTCGCAGCGGAAGCCATCGACGCCTTCCGGACGGTGTCAGCACTGACAATGGAGGACGCCATCCTGAACCGCTACTCAACCATGCTACTTGCGCAGCAAAAGAAGGCCTTCCACAAGGCATGGTATGCAACCTTAGTCTTCGCCTTCTCCGATAGTGTCGAGCTGTGCGCTATGGCGCTCACCTTCTGGTACGGAGGGCAGCTCCTCGCCTCACGAGAATACGAGCCCACCTCCTTCTTTGTGATCTACATGGCCATAATTCAGGGAGGACAGCAAGCCGGCCAGTTCTTTAGTTTTGGGTCAAACATCGCCCAGGCCATTGCCTCCGCGAACCGCATGCTGGACTTCCGGCCGAACCGCAACGAGAACCCACAGCAGATGACCACCACCACCACCAATAGTGCAGGCCAGTCTGCAACAGCAGCAAGCATCAGCTTCCGCGACGTCACTTTCCGCTATGCTTCACACGACCGCCCCCTCTTCACGGGCCTAAACCTGGACATCAGCCCAGGCCAATTCGTCGCCTTCGTCGGCCCATCCGGTTGCGGAAAGACCACCGTCATTTCCTTGCTCGAACGATTCTACAGCCCCGCCAAAGGCACTGTCCTCCTCAACGACCAGGATATCACCACCATCGACCCGGCCACGTACCGCAAGACTATCTCGCTGGTGGCCCAGGAACCCCGACTATTCGAGGGCACCATCCGCGAAAACATCACCCTCGGCTTGCCCAACCCATCTGAGGTTTCGGATACGGAAATCGAACAAGCATGCCGCGACGCCGAAATCCACGACTTCATCACCTCCCTCCCGCAGGGGTATGCCACCGAGCTAGGTATCAAAGCTCAGGCTGCTTTGAGCGGCGGCCAACGCCAGAGGCTGTGTATTGCAAGAGCGTTGCTGCGGAAGCCGAAGCTACTGCTCCTGGACGAGGCGACGTCGAGTCTGGATTCGCAGTCCGAGAAGGTGGTGCAGGCTGCGCTGGAACGGTTGGCGGCGAAGAGGTGTCTGACCATCGTCGCGGTGGCGCATCGGTTGGCGACGATTCAGAAAGCGGATGTCATCTTTGTGTTTGGGGAGGGAGGGCTTGGTGGGTCGAGAGTCGTCGAGCAGGGGACGCATGCGGAGTTGGTGGTGAGGCGGGGGGTCTATTACCAAATGGTAAGCTCTCTTTCTCTCTGATGTGTGGGATGGGAAATGCTAACTGTGTGATAGTGTCAGGAAAACGCGTTGGATCGGTGATAGCCTGGTGATACTCAGGCTGGGCGAAGAGGCCCCTTGGGATGACAGCTCGACTTCTGGATGATGTTGATGGGGAAAAAACCTACCATGGATGCGTATGACAAGGGAAAGCTGCGTCACCTGCGCCACCAGCAGAATGGAGAAATCGGGAACAGAGAGTTGGCGCAAGAGTGCTTGGACAGAAATTAATTATACACTTATACCCTGTATAGTAAATAATTCATTATACCCACACGAGAATATTATGTTGACCGTGCTCAGCGTCGATAGGAGCAGGAAATAGCACGATCGAAGGCGAGGCAAAACGAGGACATCAGAAAGACGTAAGGGAGCATTCTGGTGGGAATACCAAATCGAGGCATCTGACGGTTTTCATGGCATGTTTTAGAGCTTAAGCATGATTCTTGTCGAGAGGTGCGTTGATTATTTGACTCCAGCGCTATGTCTTTGTCCTTGGATGGGGAAGGTGCCCTTGACGCTGCGGAAAATGGCTCATATGCCAACTACCGACCCTTCTTTTCGAATAAGCAGTACTAGTGTACTCGCTTGCGAGGTACAGCAAGGACAGTCAAGGTCTAAATGCGAGAGATTAGTGGTCCAACATACCAGAGATTGTTGTACTTATCTAATAAGCAGCGGGAACAGCTCCCCCACCAGCAAGTGACCTCACGGCCGCGGGCCACGGATATCCTAGAAAGGTGCTCCGTAGAATGGTGTTAGAAGTATAGCAGCCCGTATTGCTGTAATGATGACAAGTGCATGCGAGATACTTTACAGCGAAGTTTCGTCGCGATCCCAATGACTCATGCCACTCTACAACTTCGAACAACAGGTAACTTGTACGTCCTTGACTTCGACTTACCTTCTCAAGTATTTTGATCCTCTACAACCTTTCAAACGGATTTCTATCGAACCTGACTCCTACCAAGCTCTTTTATCGAATCAAAATTTCATTACCCAATTGTGAGTTCAATATTTCAGTTCATATCCCGGCAACTCACTCCTAACTTCATGCTCCCTTAGCCACCTTGGCCTTCTACTCTTCCGTAAGAGCCCAACAACCAGAGTTTATAGATCGCGTTCGCAAGATGTGTTGCTTGTTCGAGTTCTTCCTCCGCGCCAGCATCGAGCCTGTCATGATCCACCGCGAAAACAGCTTGGAACGTGACGGTAGATGGCGTGAGGCCCAAAAACTCCGGCGGCAATACTACACTATGACCTTCAGCTGGCTCTACGACTTCGAGCGAGTCGGCGAGCTGATTCGAGCGGAGAAGCAACTGGTATTTCTGGCCCAGAAAGAAGAATTCCTTCGCGAGTGCGAGAGGAGGTGTCTAATACACTTGGAAATCAATCTATGCCCCGACGAGTCCCTGATCGAAAAGCTACAGACGGCCCAGAGGCTGTCGTCCGAAGTACGCCAGACTCTATGGTATGAAGCCCGACGATACCGGAAGATGCTCGCCTTCATCCCCGACGGCCCTTTGAGACGTGCTCTGCATGCCTGCCGGCGTCAGCATATCTGGTATCTCCTATCTAACTTGCAGCGAGCCCAATGTGCGGCCATGGGAGGATGCTGTGGTCGAAGCTGTGGCTGCTGTTCGAGGCCGAGGAACCCGGATAGTCACAGTCAGCACCATGGGCATTGCTTCTCGTACTGCATCTGCTGTACAGACGCCAGAGGCTTTGATATTCGGCCCAAGCGCTTAGAGGACGATCCAATGCATCAACCTTTTGATATGTCTCCTGGAAAATACATGGGTGCCTATGAACTACGATTGCTGGAATCTTACATCTGGGGTCTCCTATAGTCCTATGGCACGGGCCGGATGTCATACACCCTTCGAGCCTTCCGCCATTCCGTTGCTTACAACAGCCTCTTGGCTCTTTCTTTGAACGCAATCGTGCAATTGTTTCTCGAGGATGGCGCCATAAGGTATCTGTACTGCGCTTTCCGTTTGATGTTTATTTCTGCTACTCTATACGGTCTCTACCATTGTTGATCATGAACGAACACACTCTGAAGCTTGGAAGAACTTGCTCGTTTCTGCTCAAGTAGAAGCTGGTATCTTTGATTGCGTATTATCCTCAACCAACCCTGAGCTCTCGAGTCGCACAGTTGGCAAGTCCGCGTTCACCAACTGAGTCCTCGACACGTCCACCCGTACCTCACATTAGCATTTCTTGCACCTTCTTATCCAGAGCATATACAATCACAATGTAATGGCCTTTACAAGAAGTACTAGATAATCGATGCCAGCCTGCTCCTTCTATAGAATAGTGAGGCGCAAATGAACCCTAGCGAATGCGCCTCGTAATTCAACTATTATCGCATTTCACTTGACTCGTTATTTGCACGAAGTTCCTTCATCTCTGGCTTACGTGTACTTCAGGGCTTTAATAGGAATCTTATGGCCGCCTCCTGCTCACTACACCAATACTTTAAGACATATGCTTAGATTACCTTGATGTTTAATGTATATTTATATAATTCATACAGTGCTAATTTATACAGTGTCCCTAGGACACACAAAGTACAAAAGAAAAAGAAAGGGAAAAAATAAGCAAAAAAACAAAAAGAAACCAACCGACAAACAAACAAGCAACGATAAACATCACCCATTCTCCCCCCCCCCCGTGTCCTAAAACCAACCCCCCTCACCAAGATCTCAGTTGACCCCTGCTGGGCCGGCTGATTGCCCCACTTTGAGACGATCTTGCTCACGGTTCGACCCAGGAAGCTTTGGCCCTTTTGCAGGGGCTGGGACGGCTGCTGCGGGGGCTGCTGCGGGGGCTGCTGCAGCTCTAGTCGCTGGTCCTGAGTGACCAGTGGAGGGAGAGGAGGGAGCGGAGCAACCGGAGCTGCTGCCAGCGCTGCCAGCGCTGCTGGCATGAGGTGGGAAGGGAACGAAGGCGCCGGCGGGGCTATTGTAGAAAGTATATTAGTTTCATCTAACCCTTGATGTTGGCAAAAGAGGATCTCACATTCACGAGCCCCATGTCGCCATAAAGCCCAAGCATCGCCAACGTTGGTTGGCTTGTATCGGGAAAAAGCAGCAAACCTAGATGGACTCAGATTACTCTCACATTACTCTCACATTACTCTCACATTACTCTCACATTACTCTCACATTACTCTCACATGAGTCTGATGTAATGGTTGGCTCGTACCGACGTCGGGCCCAAAGGACCCCGGCATAAACCCCAAGATGCACAAGCTTCCGGAAGCCATCATGAGCAAAACAAACCACCAGTTCTTACTGGTGATGGCGGCCAGGGCATCGGAACGGCTGCGATGAAAGCCATATCAGATTTATAGTGTGTCTTCAAATTATGGTGCTCAAGAGGAACGTACCCCGGCGGGCATTGCGCCGCCAAGCCGCCCAGTCTTCGAAAACATTGGTAATTGAAACTATAGACTGAGGCTTTAGTCTGACGCTCACGCTGAATGTGATAAGGATGGGGGCTCTTACCGCTAGTTTGCGTGATGCTATGCGTAGAGTAGCCCGCTGAAGTTGAGAACAGAGAGGATGCTCTAGTCCGAGTAGAGCCGGCGATTCGTGTTGCTCCTGGAGGAGAACGTGGAGACCACGTCGCCGGTTGCGGCGGCGAACGAATGATCTGTTGGACAATGGTCTGATAGTCCGGTTGAAGAGTAGAATAATCTCCATCAGACAATTCGAAACAGGCTCTGTCGCAAAGAAAAATGACTTCCGAATAGACGATTGGTAGAGGATGCTGGGGAGGCAGGGAGGCAGCACACTTGGATTGATTCTTAAAGATTCCATGGAAGAAAGCGCCTGGGTATGAGGCCTCCAAGCGACAGGTGCGAACGAGTCAATGGCTCCCGGGTGGTCCGAAGTACCTGCCCAAGCAAACAGTTCAGCTCAACAGAGCCTGGCTTGAGGCTTAAATGGAGTAAAGAAATAAGATACATTGATTCGACATGAAAAATCATGAGAACTCGTGTTGAGATGGAACGATTTAACTCGAGAAGTAGAACTGGAAAGTGTACTAGGTATTCTCATGCAGAGATTTTGAACTTCGAACAACCTATCTTCATGTCTTCCCGCCACCCGACACCTGAGCAAGCGCTTAGAACGAGTGGGATCAGAACTTGACAATGGTTACGTGAAGGAAGCTAGGCACGCAAACAATAAATCAGGTTTTGGACATGATAGAGTATTCAGTTGTCACATTCAATTGATCAAACTGCCTTACAGCTCATGTATTAACATTTGGCAAGCGACGCAATTTTCAGGCAACCATGCGAACTAGACATATGATCGGCATGCTTACAGCCTTGGGACTTCACAGGTAGAGGAGTCGTAGTCTGTGAATGAATAGGTCTTCCCAGAGCAATTGGTCTGTAGACTAGATGCGTAAAATATCCGACGTGCCACGTTGAGCAACATCCTACAACATCAATCACGATTGAACAGGTTCTCCTTGACCACTTTCCGAATCTTCTTCCGATACCGCACGGGGTGCTTTTTCAAAAGATGGTAGGGCTTGCTTTGCGCCGGCGACTCGGGATTCGGGTTATCCAGCAGCTCCTGCACCCCGAGCAGAATCTCCTTGACCGACAGATTCGACGACCAGGATTCCTTTGGATCGAGGATCGAAAGGCAGACGGTTCCAATTGGAAGATGTTGGGATGGAACAACGGAGGGTTGAATCGGCCTGCCTGGCCTGCCTGGCCAGTTAGTCATAGGATCTGTGGCTGAAGCGGGCGGGGGTGGATGTACACTTCGGGGGCTTGCTTGGGTACTCTGTGACATGCAATCGTTAATATGGCTGTGACGCAGACCAAGGGAATGCAACAAAGTCAACTGACCATCAGGAAATATCATCAGCATCTTGAAAAGACCCCCCTCCCACATGGTGCCCGCCTTGCCGGGAATTCCGCACTCCCATTTCTTCATGTCGCGGACACCCTGGCGGTTTCGACTTGGTCGCGCGTAGAATCCGAAGAGAGGCTTCTTGCGCCATTTGCGTCTGGGGGCGGTGATGACTGGTATTAGTTTTGTCAGCACTTCTCAACGAAGGTTGAAGCTGGACAGGGATATAATGATTTACAGCTCCTCCATGATTCGGTCCTGACTGAGCGACATTGTTGGGCTGACGTGAGATCCTGATCGCTAGGCAGGGAGAGTAGACGGATTCGGTTGATGATCTGATAACGATCCTGGGGAGGGAGTGAGACCTATGAGACTGAGCTAAAAAGAGACAGAGTTGACGAGGCACTATGGAAAGACCAGGCTAATGAGACTGGAAGCTTCGCACCCTGCGTCGCGATGTAAAGATGTAGAGGAGAGATGTCGAGAAAACAGGAAGGTTGCAAGGGAGAGGAAAAACTCAAGGAGTGAGAGTAGGAAGTCACTTCCATATTCAAGTACCATATTTGATGCCCGCCCTGTGGTGCTGGTCTTTGTTCTGCATTCACTATCGAGCTTTGCGAAAATTCAACAGGTCGGATCGTGAGAGGCAGAGATGACGGATGCATGCCCAAGTCCTTTAATATCATGAGATCCATCTGGGGCTAGAAGTTGAAACGTTCTCGAGAGCAAGATGCAGGGCATTCTGAATGGATCGCCTATCTTGTGGCTATTGCTCAGTGGGATGACAAATGCCTTGACGAGGATTTTGACGCGTTGGCAATCCGCAAGAATGAGGCATTTTTCTCACCTAAATAACACCGGCCATAGGTACAACACACTGTTACCGCGCTGGTCCGCGGGGCCTGGAACAAAGAAGCAAGATTGAGAACGCAACGACTCTGTCATATTCGAAAGAAGGGAAGCTCACCGCAAGCCAATATCACAACACTAGCATTGGCATAACCAAAAGCCATATTAGCAGCCTCGACGAGCTTTATACTCTTTCCTTTTCTCACCTCTGTGATGCTTTGTACCCTCCTGACGGGATGCCTTGATCCTGGCCGTGTCGCATCAATTTGGAAAGATTTTCGATCACCAAGGACAAGTTTAACCTCGAATTCCAAGTTGAATTGCTGTGGCGACCGAGTCCCAGCACACTAAATCATCGCGCTGCGCAGCTACTCACTCTACGAAACAGACGCTTACACCCTATTCCCGGCCTCAGCCAGCGCTTCACGAACGAGGTGCCTCTCCTGATGCCCCCCTGCATCCCCAAACAACGAGTCGATCTCCTCCAGCGTCTTGCCGCTTGTTTCTGGAACTAGGAAGAACGCCCACACACCCGCCAGCGTACACATCACCGCGAAGAAAATGTACGTCCGGTACCCGATATCCGCCAGCATCGACGGGGTGACAATACCCACTACAAAGTCGGAAAGCCAGATGGTGCACGTCGCCAGCGCCACCCCCTTGGAGCGACACGCGTTGGGAAAGACTTCCGCGGGGAGCGCCCACCCCAGAGGGGAATATGAGACTCCATACACCAGAATGAAGACGAACGCCATAGCCACGCATGCCCATCCCGCAGCCGGAT
Organism: Aspergillus fijiensis CBS 313.89; assembly: GCF_003184825.1. Lineage (NCBI taxonomy): Eukaryota > Fungi > Ascomycota > Eurotiomycetes > Eurotiales > Aspergillaceae > Aspergillus > Aspergillus fijiensis. Next base: position 76,224 of record NW_024469016.1, on the reverse strand, counting down.
GGCCGGGCCAGTTGCTCGAGAAGAGCCCGCTCAACACCGCAATGATTGCATACGATATTGTCATTCCGAAGGCACCGTAGATGGCGAGTGGTCGACGTCCAACTGACTCAATAATAAAGGTGCAGATGATGGCTGCAACAACCTGCAGCACATTGAAAACACCTGACAAAACAAGCGATCTCTCGTTCGATTGACCGAGCGATTCGAACAGTGTTGGCGCGTAGTAAATAAAAGCGTTGATTCCCGAGAACTGCTGAAAGAATGCGACGCCACAGCCCACAGCGACGCGTTTCCAAATGCCACTACGGAAGAGGTCGAGCCAGGAGACCAGCTCCAGTTTGAGGCCCGATGCACCGGGGTGTCTGCGCTCTTGGACGAGCCGCTGGAATTTGACTTCGGAGACAATCGCGGTGTACTCGGCTTGCACTCGGACGTCGGTGGTCGGAAGGCGTCGGAGTTTGGCGAGGCTGGCGAGACATTCCTCTTGTCGGTCGACGAGGGCGAGCCAACGCGGGGAGTATGGAAATAGATGAATGCCCGCGCCTAGGAGGGTGGCGGTGACCATCTGCAGCCCGAACGGGACGCGGAAGGAGGCTTCTCCGTCGATGTGGCGAGTGGCATAGGTGATCCAGTAGGCGATCACAACGCCAAGGGTGATGGAGACGGACTCGAGTACGAGGAGAACGCCTCGCAGTTCGGGAGGGGAGACCTCGGAGATGTACAGTGGGGCACCCTCGAGACATCAAACTAGGTCAGCCACGTCACATGAACCCAGAACCTCCTTAACAACCTTGCTAGGTATCCGTGACACAGGTGCATACGTACCATTGCCAAAGTCCCCACGCCAATGCCACCAATGAATCGACCAGCGACCAGCATATCATAATTGACAGCAGCTGTCTGCAGGATGGCTCCGATGTCGAAGATGACCACCACCACGGTCAACGCCCATTTGCGGGAGATGCGATCGGCGAGATAGGACATGAAGAGACAGCCGACAAAGGCCCCCAGCAGCAACATGCCTGTCATGAGACCTTTTCCAAACGACGTTTCGGATCGGGGAAAGACCTGGTGGAACTGATCCATCACGTTGATGATGGAGATGACCCCCATGTCGTAGCCCATGGAGAAACCCCCGAGGGAGGCCAGCAGAGCTGAGCCAAACACATACCACGAGCGGAAAAGGCCTGTGATGCCACCGGGGCCATAGACGACCGACTCCGAGTGGCTGATCTCAACGGACTCGGCATGTTCCGCGGTGGCATCGTCCTTGCCCAAATGGGGGGATAGATCGCCTTTAACAATGTCTGCCATGAGTGGCAATTTGGTTCGGTAGAGAATTGAGTCGTAAGATGGTGAGTTTGCTAATGCAGGGTGGAGAATGAGTGAGTCACCTTCAGCTTCGCATGCGCATATTTATACCGTGTAGGTCCCCAGTGAGTCGGCAATTGAATCAAGCACTCAATATCACTCACTACCCCGGACTGTACCCCAGATTTCTGCCGAATCCTCCCCACAATCGAGACTCTTTCCCCGCATTTGCGTCTGAGGAATGCGGTCGGGATTCTTGTGATTGGCGGGGCAAGGTTTTGCCTCGCGGGAGAAAATGCTACTTTCCACCTCGAGAGCGGGCATCTTTGCCGCTTCCAGCTGTTGTACCCCCGGCAGAGGGTCTCACCTCCGGTTCGGGCACTTTTCCCCGCCACTGGGCAGCAGGTGTGGGTTGAGAGATTCTCCTACATGACGTCGACGAGGCTGGCTGAGGCTGCCAGATGAAGCTTTACTGATGACCGCTGATCAGAAACTAATTCCCGAATCACTCACACTATGCACCCACTCGCTCACCACGGCGGTCAATTCATGGTAGGCGATATCTATGTCATTTACAAGATTAAGGGTCGCAGGAATCGACAATGCTCAAGGGAAAAACAGGACAACATTGCAATAAATTGACGAACAGGCAAATCGGGAAGCAGAGCATGTCGAATGACGGATTGATCATGGGCGGAAGAGTAAACACTCCCCGGTATCAAACACCGACAGGATGAACTGATCCAATTCTATCCCTTCTACATAGGCACACCCTCGACAATCCAATTCAAGAGCTTGGATCCCCGAATCTCCTCGGCTCGTTTCACCAGCTCCTCCGCATCCCAGTTCACCCACACGAACTTCCCCTTGAGAAACTCCGCCTCTGCAGAAGCCAACCAGACATAGAACTGGCCCGGCAATTCAGCTATTCAGACCCCCGTTAGCATGCGCTCATTTACGGAGATGAGACAACGTCCGAACATACCTTGATCCGGCGCTTCGGCCTGATAGCCATTGCCTTCCGTCGCTACCCAGCCAGGCTGGGCACTCACCACGCGCACATGACGGTTCTCTGCTGCAACGTACTCCATCATCTTCAGCACCGCGGCCTTCGACACCGCGTATCCGCTCAGACCAGGCATCGGGGCAATATTCCCTAGACATGAGGAAGTGTTCAACAGCACGGGGTCAGGTCCCGCGACGGCCAAAAACCCCTGCACAGCATTCAGCGCGCTCTGGATATTCTCCACCACACCTCCCAGATAATCCTCCACGTCGTACGCCCGGATTAACCCGGGCGTAGGTAGGGTTCCCGCGTTGGAGACGAAGATGTCGATCTTCCCGACCCGGGAAACAATGGAAGCAAGGGCCTCGTCGACGGCACTGCGCTGACGGAGATCGGCTACTTCATAAAGGACCTGAGTCGAGGTGTGCGCTTGAGTGGCCGCGGTGGTGATTTTCTCCGCCCCCGATTTCAGGGTCTCCAGACGACGGCCGAGGATGGAGACGGACTTGGCGCTGGCCTGGGCAAAGGCCACGGCGATGGCGTTGCCGATGCCGCTGCCGCCGCCCGTGATCATCACGTTCTTGCCTGCCGCCGAGAGCTCGGGACGCGAGGGCGAGATGAAGGCGTAGGGCTTGGTGTGCCACTCCTTGGTGAAGGAGATGGGCTTGGGGTAGTCGTTGGAGGATGACATATTGGACAAGCTTTGATGGTGCTGTTAGATGTTATGACTTGGTCTGTGGTGAAGGTGCTGTGCTCGATGCCGGTGTTCAATGGAAGGCGTCTTGACCTGTTTGATCTTTATATACCCTCCTGTCGGGTGTGAGCCCCCATGATGCCAAACATATTCATTCTTGCAAAGACTATCTTTTATCAGCATCCTCAGGGCAGAGGATGCTGTTCACGCTATTTGGTATGGTAGTGTCATGAGAAGTGGTTGGTGGTGATGTTGATTTCTAATCTCCAGCCTGTGTGTTGATCTTCCCGACGGGATCTTGGCAGTGCTGCTGCACTCTACCAGGAGATTTCAAACCCTCCAGGGTCCAAGGGATCTGAACTTACCGTCGGCTTTCGGGACGGGATTCACAGTCTGATCGCTGCGGTATAGACGCAACACTACTCGTCAAGTACGTACAGACAGACGCGTAGATGCATCATTCCCGAATCACTACGCGAACACAATATGATCACTCAGTGTCTTTGACAATTTATTCAAATAATTTTCCACGGGATTCCATTCAACCAAAAGGTGATTACTGGCTTACGGCGTAGTCTACAATTATAATTATTTTCGCAGAGTCCCGAAGCACCTCTCGAGAATCTCCGTCATTGTCTCATCTAGGTCATTGCTGCTCGATCGAGCTGAGCACTCGAAGAGGGCATTGGCGATCAGGAACAACTTCAATATGACATAGGCTATGTAAGACCGCATCATTGCAAGACACATAAGTGCCGTGCTGGATTACTTATTTACAGTTCACTATATGATAGGGAGGCCTGTAGACGTGCCGGGCTTGATCTTATCAGGCATGGATTGGATCGTAGCGCGTGCGGTCTACGGACAAAGCCGGAGAACCACGGCCAAAACTCGGGGGGTAGAGGCTGGTATCTCTCTGACCGCCCCAGAACGACAGTGGGCGAGAACTCGGCGGCGAAACTGTTCTTCATTTCCGACCGCCTAAAAGAGCAGAATGGTGCCTGCTTTGATCGCCGGGGCTGCTGCTTGCCCCTGTAGGCAATTCTTCTGGATTGTGGCAAGATGCTGAGACTGAGAAGTATTAAGCCTGCTGCCCTTGTGGTTTTCATTGCCTAGTTGCAACCTGATACTCCTACTACTGGCTTAATTTGATTGTGGACATGACCTTGATATAAATAAATCACTCAACCCTATGCCTGAACTTAATATGCTGTGTATGCTTCGACTGGAGATTTCTGATGAGTTACCCAATCGCGAAGGAGTATTATCACTTCAAAGAAAAGGAAGAGAGCATTATTTACCGCAGCCCTTTCAGTCTATAGTTTATCGACAGTCATCCTCATATCCGATACACGCCCATGCTCACAAGACTTTCCGCCGCTCTCATTACGAGGGTTCGCATCGTGATACGCCTATTTCTCGTGACAAATTGGATCTTTTCATTGAGAGCTCTACCATTTTGAATGTGTCTGCTCCTTCCACAACTTCGAGAGATCACTCTTCTGGAGTACCCCACGGGATGAACTTGCTCACAGGCTACACCTGCGGTAGCTACCTATTTATACAATCCTATGTAAGCATCTATCGCAGGTAAAGCATGGTCTGTACGAGTCGTATTTGCATTAAATGCGTTTCAATAGTAGAATAGTAAATGAGGTCATGCCATATATTTAGACGTTTCCATCAGTCAAATGCGTGGTATGAGACTTGTAAGCTAGGTGGCACTGGTTCGCCTGCCAGGATGGAAGGGTTCCGCTGCTGTTGTAGCTGTCGTAATCAAGCTTGCGTATTTCACAGACTACCTTGCACCCAAGGCTTGGGGCGTGGTAAATTGTCAACTGAAACCACCACGAATAGGTAGCAAGACTCTGATCTGTTTATGATCTAAAGAAAAAATATTCAAGAGAGCGATCATGCCAAATTTAGAAGCGCCGATGCAATTCCTTTCACCCGCTCGTGCAGTCAGCCGATTTGATGGCCCTAGACAAGAGACTGGTTGAGGGATAGAGCTGGAAATAGCGAAGTAAGATTCTATCAAGTTGGAGACCCCAAGAGGCTTGGAGAGACTTGGAGAGGAAGGATATTCAGCTGGGCCCACTCCTTATCACCTCCAATGAATCCCCGAAATATTAATATAATGTATCGCTATGAGTATCTCGTGCTCTGTTACGTGATATTATTCAATTAATCTAACCTAAGGCTGTAAACCGATACCTGGTGCAGTGATAAGGTGCAGATAAGGTGCAGATAGAGACATTGAAGGCTATCATTTTACCGTTGTCTCCAGATGACTGGAAAGACTACGCACGTAGGGATGATCTTTGAGCCGGATCAGCCAGAAATTGCTGATACGAAAGACGACTGAGAATTCAGCTTCCGTCTTATCGAACGCCTCGCCGCTACCGGACCGACAGCTGTGTGAATATAAAATGTGCCCCAGGCGACCGGCTCCAAGAATTTCCTAGGTTTGATTCTCGCACGCAACTACCTAATCGTTCAAATTCCCCGGAACTAACCAACATGTTGCTCGCGCCGTTTGGAACGCTCTTGGCCGCTGCTGTCACCGTTTATGCGACTGCCGTACCCGCTATGCGCGGCACGCGCATGAAGCAGGACGTTGATACTGGCTTCGAGTGGGATCCCGAAGCATTCAAAATTGCTGCAGTGCGCGAGCCTCCAGTTGGTTTTGTGTACCACGATCTCTGGGAGACGACGACCTGGTATAACTACGACCTCAACGCCACTATTGCTCAATCAGTCAAGATCATCGGACAAGCTGCAGCTGAGGGTGTCAAGTTTATTGCCTTCCCGGAGATCTATTTCCCTGGGTATATCCCCTTTCCCGCTGGCATAGCTCTAGCCTATAACTATCAAACTAATGCGATTCGTCCTAGGTATCCTGCCTTTCGCACTGCCAACGGCCCAGAGGACTTCGCGCAATATGTATCGCAGACTATGGAGCCCGGCGACGCCCAGTGGCAAACTCTAATGAAGGCTTTTGCTGATGCTAAGATGTACGGTGTTGTCGGGTGGGCCCAGAGGGCTAACAACTCTCTCTTCATGACTCAAAGCCTTGTTGGTCCCATGGCCGACGGCTCGGCAGGAACCATTTGGAAACACGAAAAGTTCCGTCCCTCCGGCGAGGAGCGCACGCTCTTTTCCGACGGACTACTCAATACCATCCGCGCTCAAAAACTACCCTTCGGGGTGGTCTCGATGCTCAACTGCTGGGAGGCATGTTGCCTTCTCCTATACACTTCGCTTACGAGTAGTCGGGTAGAAACTGACCATTGCTTATAGCATGTTTACCCCGAGTCCCGGTTTATCTCCGGTGCCCAACCTGCCAACATTCACGTCGCGTCCTTCCCGTACGTCCTGTCTCTCAGGCTGGGATCCCCAGCAACCTCTAGTAAAAAAGCTGACCTCGACTATTTTCGCCAAACAGGATTGGCAGCTCGGTTGCCAATGCGACCGTCAACGTTAACCCTTATACGGGGTGGCATGCCGATGCCAAGGCATACGCCGAGACTGCTGCTGGTTCCCCCATACTCATGCTGCCCACATATGGTGCCTCGGGCATTTTCTCCGGATCGACTACCCTGAACGAGTCGACCAACACCCTCACGACAGGTTCACAGCCGTATGTCACTACTGTCCTGAATACGACTACGTTCAGCGACACCTCGTACAGCGTGAACGCATACAACAGCTGGGGCGCCGTCGAGAACATCATGCAGAATCTCCCCTCCGATATGCCGCAGCGCAAAGGCCCCTTCCTCCAGCGCGTGATCTTTACGATTGATCAGCTCACCAAAGCTTATATCTGGACCCCCGGGTTGACCTGCACGCCTACTTCCAAGTGGCCGTGCCTCAAGGTCTGGCCGCAACACCAAGAGTCGGATTTTACGGCTTCGTCTACTTGAGCGACGTACCAAGAAGCGACTTCAATGCATGTCGTTGCGGTGTGATTTGGCGGACGGTAGGTATCAGCGCCGGAATTGGAAGACGGGGTTGAGGTATGGAACGGGGAGCAGTGTCGGAGCGAAGCGCACATAGATACTATGCTTGTCGGATGCAGGTTGCGGAAAGCAGAAGCGGAAAGATCATATAGTACTATTCGCATGTATTCTTGTAGGGACGAATTTGCGTCTCTCCTGATGTTCTTCCAGCATGTCCTTGCAATATGAATCTGTCATCTAAACCGCATGGCTGCACGTGATTTGTATGCTTGCCTGGTTCGGTTTCCATCCATGGATTATTGGCTCACTTAGAAGTAACCGATGACGTCACTATGCTGTAATAGGATCATCCCTCGGATGGAAAGAGCATCCGCCCAACCAGCAGCATTCGCTTCATTGTTTTTCAACCTTGCAAGCCACCCTTCCCTCTTGATCCCAGGCTCCAGCACAACCTGAACAAATACGGAATAATGTCAGGTACCCTTGAGGGCAAAACCGCCCTGATCACCGGCGCCGCCAGCGGAATCGGGTAAGCCCACCCCACCCTTCACTCCCGCTATGTGACAGTTCACCTTATTCCCACCCCTCCAGAAAAGCCACCGCCCACAAACTGGACAGTCTGGGCGCCACATTGATCCTATCTGATATCAACGAAGATGCCCTGCAGCAGCTCCAATCCGAGCTGTCCAGCAGCCCCCGCGCCTCGTACCACATCTACCGCCCCTGCGACGTCTCCCTCAGCACCGACTGCACCCGACTCACCCAGGCGGTGAAGTCCTCCTTCGAACACCTGGACTTCCTGTTCAACTGCGCGGGGATCAACCCCACGAATATCCCCATCCTCGAAATCAGCGAGGACTACTTCACCAAGCTGGTGGACGTCAACCTGCGCGGCACCTTCAACATGTGTCGCGCCTGCGTGCCCCTCATGCAAGAAGGGTCCGTCATGGTGAACGTCTCCAGCGTGTGCGGTCTCAAGGGGTACCCCGGGTACTCGGTCTACTGCGCGACCAAGTTCGGGATCATCGGGCTCACGAAGGCGCTGGCCGCGGAGCTGGGTCCCAGAGGCATTCGGGTGAATGCTGTCGCGCCGGGGCATACGGACACCCCGACGATGGTGGGGAATGTGGCCGGCGGGGATGCGAATGCGCGCATCGTCAAGGAGGTGCCGTTGGGGCGGCTGGGGGAGCCCCGTGAGGTGGCCGATGTTGTGGCCTTTTTGTTTAGTGCGGGGGCGTCGTACATGTCGGGCAGTGTGGTCGAGATTACAGGGGGCGTAATTTAGAGGTTTATGGGTAATGTCAACAGTAGATCTGTTGGATTGGATTCTCGGCATGGACTTTGTGATTGCATCAAGTGTATATACCTGTATGTATATGAGCGAAGTAAATCCATTGGGAAATCTTGTCACCGAACATCCTTTGGGGTTCACTTGCTTGTGAACCAGCCGATGAGTCAAGTGTGGGTGACTTGGGTTGGTTGATAGCATACATTCACCGGGGAGCTTTGCTCCAACTCCGGCGGGCTCACCCGCAGCACCCCGCATTTCGTAACTCACGGATAACATTACAGTATGGAGAAGATATGGCTATTCCAGGCTGCCTTCTATGACTTTTACTCTATATCAGTGCTTCATGTTCTTTGTCCGAGTTCAACCACCTTGATTCCCACCTACTGATGCCGTCAGACCATGGCCAAAACACCCTTTACCCCTTTTCGCGGCCGCAGGAGTGTGGTACATGGTCTCAATGGCATGGTTGCATGTTCGCAGCCCCTGGCGGCGATGGCTGGCCATAGAATCCTCACTCAAGGGGGCAATGCTGCAGTATGTACATCAAAGTATCTCGCCAACCACGCATCAAGTCTTCACTAACTCATTGGAGGATGCTGCTGTAGCCGTTGGTGAGAACATTCCCAGCCATTATGACAGTCCATCGCCTTTATTGATTTCGTCAATGTAGCCGCTGCACTGAACGCGACCGAGCCAGCATCAACCGGGATCGGAGGCGACATGTTCTGTCTCTTCTACGATGCACCCACCAAGAAAATCAGTGCGTTGAATGGCTCAGGCCGTGCCCCCAAAGCAATCACGCTCGACCAAGTTCGAACTCGACTGCAGCTGTCGCCGGGAAAGTCTGGTACCATCCCTCTAGATAGCATCCTGGCGGTCACCACTCCAGGCGCCGCGGCAGGGTGGGTGGACACGATTGAGAGGTTTGGATCAGGAAAGCTGGGGCTGCACCAGATCCTTGCGCCTGCGATCGAGATCTGCGAGCGCGGCTTTCCGGTCTCGGAGGTTTCGTCGTCCATGGTGAGTATCTTGTCGTGATCGTAGGTAGAGCATTTGCTGATTACCCCATACCAGTGGCATGGACATGAACCGACTCTTCGCAAAGCATCGCCGCATTTTCACGAACTGCTCAAAACCGATGCAGCCGCCCCCGATGGATGCAGATCACCACTGCCAGGCGAAGTCATAACCAACCACGCCCTTGCGACGACATTCCGGGCCCTTGCGACCGAGGGAAAAGACGGCTTTTATCGAGGGAGAGTCGCCGACTCGATCGTCACAGCCGTGCAGGACCTCGGAGGCTTCTTGACTCACGAAGATCTGGAATATCACGCGCAGACTGGCAGCCAGATGGTCGATCCGATCTGCCTTCGGCTTTGGGCCGACCAGCAACAGCAAGCAGTGGATATCTGGGAACATCCCCCCAACGGCCAAGGTGTGGTAGCGCTCATGGCCCTAGGAATCATGGAAGAGCTCAGTCGTACAGGTCGCCTACCACCGCTGTCTCGCCTGACCCACAATTCCCCGGAATATCTCCACGCGCTTATCGAGTGCCTCCGCATCGCCTTTTCCGACGCTGCCTGGTGGGTTGCCGATCCGGAGGTGGAGCGTGTTCCGAATCTCATTTCCAAGGCGTATCTCGCCGAGCGAGCCAAGCTTTACAGCCCCAGCAAAGCGTCCGACGTGATCTGCCGGGGCAGTCCGGCCTTCCGGTCCTGCGACACGGTATACTTCGCCGTCGCGGATCGGGAGGGCAACGCGGCCTCGTTTATCAACAGCAACTACCACGGGTTTGGCACCGGAATCGTGCCCGCTGGCTGCGGCTTTACGCTGCAGAGCCGCGGGGCCAACTTCTCCCTAATCCCCGGTCATCCGAATGTGCTGGCGCCATTGAAGCGGCCCTACCACACCATCATCCCGGCCATGGCCACCCACGCCGCGGATGGCTCCCTCCACACTGTGTTCGGCGTCATGGGGGGCTTCATGCAGCCCCAGGGCCACGTGCAGGTGCTCCTCAACATGCTTGTGTTCGGGCTCAATCCCCAAGAAGCACTGGACGCACCGCGCATCTGTATCGCGGTGGAGGATGGCGATGCTGAGGGAGGTGTGCACCATAGCATGGTCTATGTGGAGGACGGCATTGAGCAAAAGGTGATTGACGAGCTGCAACAAAAGGGCCATCACGTTGAAGAAGTCACGGGATGGAAACGAGAACTATTTGGAAGAGGCCAGGTCATTCGCTGTCAGAGAGAGGCCTCTTACCGAGTATACAGCGGGGGCAGTGATTTTCGGGGCGATGGACTGGCGATTCCTCTTTAGGTTAAACGGATTGGAAACTGAATGTAAGCGACTGGTCCACCACAGTACAGGAGCATGTTGAGCTCGGGGGGGATGGCACGTGGACTCGGTTAACCCCAGAATGTGGGGGTGGCAATGGCATTTCCGCTGAATATAGACTAGTCCCCCGAAGACAGCTCGGGGCTTGCCGACTCGGCGCCCCCTCTGCGCGCCCCGAGCGCCATCATGACTCCCTGACTGGCGCATCCTCCTTCGTCTCCATATGAATATAGCTTCTTTTCCCCCCCTCCCCCCAAAAGAGTAGGGCTAGCTCGACCGCGTCGGCAGAGTGGAGGAGCATCCGGCATGGGGAGGTGTTAAAACCCGGCACTATTGCACCCCTGCAGTCATGTTTACTCCTTTCATGTCCCACGCCCATCATGGCCGACTTACACGACAAAGACCTCGAGAAGGTGCACGTTGATTTCGTGGAGAATGTCGAGAAACCAGAGCCCGCAGACCCGGTTCTGGTGGACGAGACAGGCCGCATTCAGCGTCTGCCGGTGCCCAGCGATGACCCCAACGACCCCTTAAACTTTGCTGTCTGGGCGAAGACTGCCATCATCGTATGTTGCTGTTGGTTCTGTAAGTGCCACTGGGATGGTGTCGAGCTTGCCGTGCCCTTTGCTAATTGACGCAGCCATCATGTCACTGTCGGTGGTGGGAGGACTGGGTTCGGTCCTCGACGTCTTCTTCCAGTTGTACGGGGCGGAAGGCCGCAGCACCAACCAAGTCGTCTGGCTCTCGACCTTCCCTTCCTTGTTCGTGGGCGTGGGTAAGCTTCCAGTGACATCTTCCTTGCCATTCTGTACGCAAGTGCATGCTGACTGGACCAGGAAACTACATTATCCTTCCTCTCGCCCTCGTATGCGGCCGACGACCGATCATGCTCATCACCACCATCGTCCTGCTCGGCTCGCTCATCGGATGCGCCCTATCGCAGAACTGGGGCCAGCATCTGGGCTTCCGTATCCTGATGGGTTTTACCACAGGCGCCACGGAGTCTGTACGTTCGCCCTTTCTCTGAGTGATCGCAACCACCTCACTGACCCAACCAGCTTCTCCCCCTGATGCTCGCCGAACTGACCTTCGTCCACCAACGTGGCACCATCTACGGCATCTACTGGGCCTCCCAGAACATCATCACCAGTCTGCTGACGTTGGGAAGTTCCTACGAAGTCGCCGCCCTCGGCTGGCGCTGGTTCTACTGGGTCTTCGTCCTCACCGTCGGCGTCGGCCTGGTCCTCGTGGTCTTCGGCTGCTTCGAGACCCGGTATCAGCGCGGAGCGGTCTTCCTGCAGAATCAAGCCGTCATCACCGACGAATATGGCGTGACGCGGGTGCTAGGCGAGGAGGAAGCCCGCGCCTGGCTTGCCGCGCAGACTGAAACCTCCTTCCCGGGGGCTCCCTCGCAGCATCCCCCGGCCAAGAAATCCTACCGCCAAATGCTCAGCCCGTGGCCGGGGGTGTCCGCGCATCCCGTGCAGACGGTCCTCAAGACCTGGTGGCAGATGCTCGAGAGCTTCAGCTCGCCCGGCGTGCTGTACGCGACGCTGCTGGCCTCGGTGGTGCTGGGCGCATCGGTAGGCGTGTCGCTGACGTACAACACGGTGCTCCAGTACAACTACGGCTGGAGCGCATCGGCGATCGGGCTGATCAATCTGGGCGGCGTGTTCGGCGGATTAGGCGGGATGCTGTACGCGGGCATCTTCGGCGACCGGTTCATCGTCTGGGCCGCCAAGCGCGCGGGCGGCGTGCATCAGCCCGAGCATCATCTGCTCCTGCTGATCGCTCCGGGCCTGCTCGCTGTCGCCTCCCTGATTCTGTATGGCTTCACGGCGGATGGCAACGCCACCTGGGGCGGACCCTTCATGGGTTGGACGCTGTACCAGGTCGCCTTTGTCTCGGTGCTCATCCGCACGACCTCCTTCGCCACGGAGGCGTGGCCCAAGAACCCGGGCCCCGCGCTGGTGACGGTCGTGGGCACGAAGAACCTGATCAGCTTCGGGGTCAGTTACGGGTTGAATCCCATGGTCGCTAAGTATAGTTACCCGGCGGCGATGGGGATTCTGGCGGGTGTCGTCGGCGGGGTGTTGCTGCTTGGCGTGCCGGTATACTTCTATAACCCTAAGGTTTGTTCTGCCCTTTCCTTCCCTTGATTGTGGTTTCGTGGGCTTAATCTAATATGCAATCAACAGTGGCGAAGACGAATGAGTGAGAAGGAGAAGTGAATCAGGTCGGGTCGTTGGTAGTCGTGCGGTCATGGTGGTAGTCTTGTACTGTTCTAATGAGATATGCTTTACACTTAGGTCTGACTTGATATATTGTGGTGACTGTAGACGATTACCAGTAGTCATACAATGTCTTTCTGACGAGTAGATTATGATCATATGAGCGGACCTTACAGTCCATGGAAAGTACGGGACAAGACAGTGGCAATCTTCCTCTCGGGGGTCGCCGATCAGCTCCAGGGATCCCAGCCCCCGCACGGAGCCAACTTCGGGGCTGTCCGAGACTTAGCCCGGAAGGTCGAAGTGACCCACTGTGGCCGATGCCCTCGGGCGAGATCGGTCGAGATTTGTTCTGGGGTTGGAGCACCCAGTCTGGCATCCCCCACATTCCCGAAATGCTCCAGCCCTGCGTTATCTCTCACTACCCCGTACTTTGCATCTTGCTCATTATTTGGCCACAGGAGAGTGCTAAAACCTCGCCTCGATCTCATATGCTACAATAACCAGGGATTCCTTCGTGAATGTGCCTGTGGAGCTGATCATGCGTGGCATGCGATGAGAATTAACTTACAACTTGAACTACTCATCCCTCTAGTGCGGTTTCGCAGCTGTGCGTCCCTGCCTTTTCAAACCGGATGACGGTTGTAATATGATTGAAACCAGCCTCTACGTTGCTAATATTGCAGGGTAGAGATGGAAGACTCGCATTTCCTCTTCTTAGCCACCAGGAAAATCACTGTTGCACGACATACCAACACAAGCCTGAACATGCAGCGATGAACGCACTCTCGCCGTGCAGCTCCTGATGTGTCTCCCAGAAAACCTCAATGCAAACCTCCAGCCCCTGAACCAGCCCCAATCTTCACCAACCCGTCCAGAATATTCTTCCGACTATCCCGCGGATCGCTGTGACTGTACATCGCTAGCGCCTGCTAGAAAAGCTCTCGACATTCACGGAAAGCTTCGTGGGCACCCTCCATGATCAGGTCATAGACTGGCACGTGATGGTGCTCGATGGTGCCGTCATCCTTCATGCGGGATGCTTGCTCGACGGAGAGAAATGATGCTTGAATTTATAGCTCATCGGCGCCCTTTGCTTACATCTTCGAGCGTAGGAAGAATATCATCCTAGAGATGACAACTCTCATCGCAACCCATCCCGGACTGTTGCATTCGGACATCAGCCCGGTCTAGGACTAGCCGCATCTGCATTTGACTTGAAGCTATTGTGGGCCTCTGCATGAACCGACATATCCGCCAACCATACACCAGGGTGCTGCACAGGAAGCCTCTCGATACCTGAAGTGAGCAATCGTCTTCGAGGCATTGTCTGCAACATCCCACTTAGATATCTTAAGACCCTGCGCTAGTTCCAGGGATCCTGAGACTATTGAGCTAGAGACTCGTATTCATAACACCCAAGCAAGCAGGGCTGAAGCCTGACAAACCCCTCGGACGCTAGTCATGTGACCATTCCTCAAATGGGGGAGCGGCTGGGGAGCGCCAGCCCTGATTAGGGTTGACTATGCTCGACTCAGTAAGCATGTCTCGGAGAGTGAGCGTCGACAGTCGAAGACTACTGTCTGGAGCACTCAGCTGGCGATTGTCATGGCCGGAATTCCGATTAGTGATCGTTGCGGGCCATGTTTCACTGCACGGGCCGAGCGACGGCCCATAGCAGAAGACATCTTGACCAAAGCTTGGTGCGGCGATGACCGGGGTGTTTTCCATGGCATCCATGGCAAATATGCACGAAAAAAGTGTCAAATCTGGCGAATGAGACGCAGGTGATGGGGCCTGCAGTATCTTGGTTAGTGCTTCGATGATTCCTGCTCGTATAAGCATCCTTTGACGAGGGCAACTACAGCCTACACATCACCCACATCCCTCTTCGCGCGAGCATGCAGACGTAAGAGAATTAGATTTATAACGATCGAGTAAACCAGAATGCCGCCCTTCCCAGACCCTCAACTCCAACCCAACCCAAAATGCTTAGTCGTAGGCCACGATCACCTGCCGGCTGACGACAATGTCGGCTTCGCCGGGACTCTGCCCGCCCTCCAGGATCTGTCGCTCGCTGTCCCCGTCGCTGAAGCTGCGACGGCCGTGCTCGGCGACCGTGCTCGTGGTGACGTGGTTGGGGTTCTTGCCGTGCTCGGCCAGCTCGTAGGTGCGCGAGAACACGCCGCCGCCCGTGTGGTGCGAGCTGTGGCCGTAGCCCGGGGACCGGTTGTAGTTCTTGTAGTCGGAGGTCTTGCGATCGCGCAGAATGCGGAACAGGGGGCGGAGGGTGGCGACGTTGCCGACGATCATCCCCAGCGCGTTCTCCGCGAACCCCCAGATCACCACGTTGGCCACGCCGAAGAGGTAGTCCGATTGCGAGGTGAGCGCGACGGTGTACTTGAGACGGACGCAGGCGGATAGCGAGGCACTGTACGGAAAATGGGGTTAGATGGTTGTTTGTGCGGTGCGGTGAAGGACAGTGGGCGGTGTACGTACAAGATCCCCAGACCCATCAAGCCAACGATCGAGATCTTGGTGTTGCGGTTGATCTGGACATTCCAGAGGAGGGGCACGGGCAGTAAAGCCGTCACCCAGTCGGTCAGGATGTTCACGGCCGTGCAGGCGTAGTACACGTCGGCGAGGACGTAGGACGGTTGGCAGTGACCTCCGTTCTTCAGGGCTTCGTCATTCCAGGCAGCACTGGGCGCAGTCAGTCTCGTTGTCCACTCGATTCAATAGTCAGAGGACGCGGGCACATACTCAACAGGGATGCAGTTGATAAGAATGAAGATCAACGCGATGATGTTCATGGTCACGAAAGTTGCAATAACCACGTACTGAATGTAGAGATAAGCCTTGCGCCCCTCCGCGACTCGAATCAACATCCAGCTGATACTCAGTTTGATCGGGATAATGGCAGCGCAGTAGCCGACCTCGAAGATGAGGAAGAACTGGAGACTTCGTTAGCATCCAGCTGCTTGACGTGCCCCTATGGGCCCAGTGAAGGCTCCATACCTTCTTTCCATCCGCTGAATACTGCACATTTTCCGGCTCCGCCAACCGCCATTGATGAATTCCAATCCCGTTGAAGGCACCTCCTACACAGCCGGCTACCAGCACAGCGAACGGCACCTGAAATTCCAACCGATCAGCTCAGGTTCGAGTCCCAGTGGGAGGGCGACCTACCAAGGCGACGGACATGATCCAGTCTTCCATCCCCCATGACTTCCGGGTCAACCGGCAGTATACTCGGGCCCCATAAGTCAGCAGTGCCAGCGTCGTCAACATAATGACACTGCCGGCCACCGACGGGGCCGCATCGGCGTAGATGGCCATGACGTTGAAGTCGTCGCAAAATCGAGTCGAAGGTCAGCCCTGTGGTGGTGCTGTCAAGGACGCATTTGGGGAGATGCAAAGCTCAAATTCCAGTCAATATGGGGGGTTGTGGGCAGAGGGGGGGAGGGGAAATGTGGACATGGGTGGGGGTGATAGTAAGGATATAATAAGTTGATTAACTCAATCAGAAGGGTCCTTGCAGCGGGAAGCCTCTTTGATTGCAGGCCTACAACCCTAACAAAAGGCGAGGTTAGACTGCCCACATCATTGCCCCTTTGAGGCAATCGGACGGGCCACGAGACGAGGGGTGGGTTCGTGAGTTGTGACAGTCGGCTTGTCCTCCGCCCCTCTATCTCCACGGAAGGTCGGAATACGAGTCTGTCTCCCCAGAGAAAAAAACCCTAAGAGATCGCCAGTTTAGGCTGTCAACCCGAGCAGACTTTCGTCAACAGAGTCGTAGTCATCCACTTGGGCTCTCCACCGCAACCACTGTCAGGGAGAAAGAAGTGGCGCCTCTGATTTGCAGTTTCCTGCGGACGGAACCCATCCGCGACAAATCAGGACGAGTCATGTCACCCTCTTCCCCCCCCCCCCCCCTAACCCTAGAGAACATCATCATTGCCCGCCAGTCTAGAACTTTCACCACTGTTCGGTAAATCCTAAATCCCTATTTGGCAGTTCAATGGCACTTCTGGACGGAGGGGAAACTCTTTCTCAATAATCATTGTTCGCCAAGTTCTTTCTCTCCAAGCGAGATGACAATCCGCATTGTACTAGTAGTTCGAGTACCAGCAAAACCCTTCCCCAAGCATGCCCAGCCTCGTGTCTACAGTTAGTGTCAATGACCTCCGAGGTGGATTTCCTTAAGTCGCATGCATGCATGCATGGGTTCTGGAAAGAGAGAACCAGACTCCCGGGTCCCTTAGGACCGGGGAACATCGACCAAAATGGAAAATAAACATGCCTGGGAGTCTTCGAGTCCCCACCTTTGGGGGCGACGTCTATGCCGTGCTGGGACAAGTTAACCCATTCGAAACATCACCACCCGGCTTTCCTCGGCCTGTCATGACTCGCTTCTCATGCATTTCTTTCCACCTTCCCAATGTTAATCCGGTTTAAGCTAGCACGGTTACAGTTGTGTGGTGGGCTAGGCCGCCCACCTCCACCGCGTGCGACCGAGCGCGCCAGCTAAGTTACCAGTTGCCAGCCCCCCATCGGGCGCGCCCGCCTGCGAACCCTCACACAACGGAAGTTCGCCGCGAAGAGGTTATCGTGAATCAAATAGATTAAAATCTGGTTCGTGCCATTAGCTAGCTGCTACTTGCTAACTATGTACTACATGTGTAGCTGCAGGTGTTTCCGGTGCTTCGAAACATTACTCCGTCGAAATTCGCTGTTCTAAGAATATTACACAGTGACCCCCCCTCCCCTGGGCGCAAGGCCGGCTTCCTTGGTCGTCGATCTCGGGGAAGACATTCCTTCGCGTCGCTAGCACGCCACACTAGCCACGACTGTCGCTGCAGGGGGAGCCTAGCGTACTTGCCACCACGAGCGACGCGATGAAGGTGGTTCAGGGGGGTTGAGAGCCTAGAGGGCTTGGTATCAGTACTCCGGCTAGACGAAAGCACAGCACAGTCGTGTGTGACCACGGGATGATGCCATTCTGGTGAAGGCCCAGATCGGCGTGGCAGGTCGGATTTGACCGACGAATTGCCACTCATGAGCACGCGAGGATGACTCAGTGGAATAATTAAGTTATGCTCCGTCGGCATAGAATACTGTGTCGGCCATAAGATTCTGAAGGCTTTTGGTCGTCCATGTCATTTAGAAACCTTAACGGAACGGCTGCCGAGACATGGGGAGAATCCTGACGATTTGCCGGCAATCCCCCTTGGATCCTAGCATACTTTCGCCTATCTTCTTGATTCTTCGCGCGGCAAACTCAGAAGATGTCTAGTGAAAGAACTATACCCTGTCTAGATATTGTTCGGTCGCATGGGACGGGTCGATCTCTATTAAATATACTGTACATCACCAGTCTATTAGCCAGGACCGCCCGCGCTGATAACACCCTGAGACCGATATTGAATATATAAATAGTAGCGAACGATTTGTCCTGCGCACTGAGCAGATGCTTGAATCACTAGAGTGAAACATGCGGACAATCCCGGCGATGGAGGGTATCACTATGATTAATCCAAGGGATACTTCTTCGAATTCCTGCTTTTGCTCCTAACAAGCGCACCGGCAGCAGCCGAGCCACAGACCAAACCTTCTGCAGCAGAACCTTCTCGCAAAGGATACGAGCCATCGGCTTCTTAGCTGTTCAGAAGACCGATCTGGTCCGGGCGAAGACAATAGCTGCAGCTGCGGCCACTGCTGTACCGTGGGAATGGTGAAGCGCAAACCTTACTTCTATCTATGCGGGGGCTCCAAGATCTTGGAAATTTTAGACAAGAATCTTCGGTCAGCGATATGGAGGTTTAAACGACTGCGTGTACGGTCCACGTGGACAGGCGGCCAAGTGACTCAGGCAAGCCCTGACAAGCCTTGAGAGAATACAATTCGAAGTATCGCTGAGTTGCTCTGATGTTCTGGACAACTCTTGTCAAATCGCCAACTTTGGCTACTCAATTATTCAGTAGCGTTAGTTAGTTACTTGGGTGATCGAGATTGTGCGTGCGTCTGACTAATCATGCAAGCATAACTACACACCGACCGTTATGCATCTCTCCTTAGGAGTCTCCCTGCAACTGCTCCGGCGATGACATTTCCGCGGCCTGCCGCACCTGCTGCAATCCACCGGCGTAGAAGACTTTCAGCATCTGTTTGACCAGCAAAGCTGAGCAACAAACCGCCGACGGAATTCAATTTTCCGTATCAAGTGGATCAGCAACTTTTCAAGGTCAGCAAACAAAGCTACAGCCTTGCCGTCGTGAACTGTTCATGCTGACCCTACTAGAACAGCAATCCCGTACGCACTATGCAACAGTCCCGGTCTCCTATTTCCGACGCCCTGCGACAACAGTCCCTGGCATTTGTGTCTGCAGGAAAACAATTCCTTGCTTGGAATCTCTCCAGTGTGCTCAGTATCCATAATGCGTAATCGGGCGCCGAGGAGCTGAGTCGCGATGAGTCGGGCTCAAACGCGCGAGTCCCGGGCGTTGAGAGAGTGGGCCCGTTGCCGGCAAACAGTCACCAGCGAAAGTTGCCGATCACCGGATATTTTCCCAAGCAGGGCAGGGATGAGCGCTGCCTGCCCTCAACGGGGATCTGCAGTGCTCCTCCAGGCTTGCACCCACTCACGTTCGACCTTCACCCTCCGCTTATTTTAGAGCGTGCATCCTCATCTCGTTCGGGGAACAGGAACTCGACGAGAATCAAGCGGATGGCCCTCGGTTACTCGGTCCAGTGGGGTTGACGGAAGATGTGAAGGGTCCGACATTAGGGGGAGTGTTCCTCGATTGCATTCTTGGATGATGGGTTTTTGTTCGAAATCGCCTGGGACGTTGCTCGCGTAACCCACGAATCCGCGTTCTTGGACTTGGGCAACCGTCTTGTCTCGCAACATGCTTGCTCGACAAATGCGACCGTTGCGGTCGGATCGGCTCTTGCTGTCAACGGGAGGTTCCAGCTGGCCACACAGCGAGAGCTTGAAGGCTCGCAACGGAGGGTCAACCTCGAGGCAATTTCGCCTGCTACTGCCTTCACAACCGACGTTCGCACAACTAAGTCCCTCAGCATTTCGGCTTGAGCGAGCTCAATTGCAGGCCCCTGCTGCCGCCGAACGGTCAAGAGCCCCAGCGTCGTGGAAAAAAGAGGCAGTTTGTCAGGACCACGCGTAAACCACTGCAATGACACTACCTCAAATTCGGTGATTTTGGGACAGCTGACTTGGCCTGGTCAGTGAGGACACCCAGGACTTGAGGGGTTGGGTTTTCACAAAAACGCACAATGTTGGGGTGGCCTCTAGCCGGCTCAGTGCTCGCCTTCTGACTTTCGGTCATTCAAAAGACTGGTGCGCGAGAGAAGCTATGCTTGATAATTGCGACCAATTTTGGGGTCCGAGGCTTTCCAGACCGGCCCACTCAACAACATTTCTCGCCCTGATGCGCCCGGGAACAGGACAAGAGAACTGAGATCCATGCATGCCAGAAGTGGTGAGCAGATCAGGTAGCAGCCGGAGAGCAGATTTGCGATGCTGGTGATACGTCGCATCTCCCCTAAGATGGGCTCTTTCGTTCAAGGCTGGTAAAATCCAGTTGAATTACCGCAAGAATCACCGCGATGCAATGTGCAGCAAATCAATCAGCTCTGTCCTGATTCTTTGGGGACACGATGTTATCCACCAAATCTTTTTGACACCTCTTTGTGGCATGCACATTGCAGCGATTTACTCTTGCCCCGCTTAGAATTATTGTCACATAGTTTTAACTCATATTTGGTCATGCCGTCCCTGAAACCTGAGCCCACGATGTGTCAACTTAAGCCACATGAATAAACGAACCCGACACAAATACAGCGGACTCGGCCGATTTAAGCTCCAGAAGATGTGAATTCTATGCATTCATCAATATGCAGTCTTTACCACCATGCTACTCATCAGTGTTTATCATATCTGACTCAAAACACATCACCGGCCTGGGCCGCTTATTGCTGGATAAGGCGTTCATGCTGCGAGTTGTGCGAAACCTGGGTGCCTTCTGTCTAGGAAGCCGTCAAACAACACAACACCGATCCCCCTGGCGTTGGGCATCACATGAGCTAAACAGTACGAACCGCTTGCAGAACAAAGACATGTTCAAGACTTGACAAATCGGGGCGATTGTGCAGGTATTCGAGTCGTTGGCGCGCCGTTGTACCTTGTAGTTGGACTAACAGGCGTATTTGCATTTACCTCGGACTAGCTTCCATGCTTGCTTCTGGCGGCCTGTCATTTGATCAGACTCTTCGTTGGGTGTTGTATCGCTTATCCGTAGAGCTGAGATGCGAGTCGCCCTTTTAAACCAGCCCTAATCCCCCTCGTGTCGCTCTGCTCCTGACTCAACATGCTGCAAATTAACTAACTAGTTACCACCTTGCGATATTGTCAGCATCGTGAGATTGCCTAGCGTCAAACATCCAGAAAGGAAACGAAGGAATAGCTTAATACCGGCTAGTATAATGATTGTGCAAAATTAGTGGTCAGTTCGTCTGTTAGCATCAGCCCGTCAGCACCCCTCCTTTTGCGCGCGCCCCCCACTTCAGCCTCACCGATACGAACAACGGCTATAAATCCCGTCGGTTCTCAAGTAACCACCAGACACAGACAAAGAAAAATCTTGAGTAGGCCTACTTCCTCATTCACTAGTCTGACTTTTCTCGGGCCTTTCCTCTTTCCTACCGAGAAGTCCTTCCTCCCAAAATGGCCGACGTAGAGTTTCTCGCCCTCACTACCAAGCCCTCGGCGCAGCTGGCTTATACCTTCCAAGCTCCCGAGGGAGCATCCGCCAAACCCGTCCTGGTGGTCTTTGTGAATGGGCTCGGCCTTCCACAAGCCTTCTGGCAGCCTGTCATTGCGCAACTGAAATCCGCTCGCCCAGGCAACAGCCCAGCCTTCTTGACGTACGACCGCTTCGGCCAAGGCCAGACGACCGATCGCGATCCCGCCGACGCCGGCGCTGAGGACCCCACCCACGGCCATGACTGCCTGGCCGCCGTCCAGGATCTCCGTCAGCTGCTCGTCCAAATCACCACCGAGAAGCTGGGGGTCGCCGACGTGAACTCCGTCTCGCTGGTACTGGTGGGGAACTCGATCGGCTGCGCGTTGGCTCGGCTTTACGCCCAGAATTACCCCGGCACCGTCGCCGCGCTGTTATTGCTCGACAGCGTCCTCGCCAACTCGGACTTTATCTCTATCTTCCCCGATCCGGATTCTCCGGACTTTGACTCAGCCAGCATTGCCCCGATCCCCGTCGAGGCCATCCGCGCGGTGCGGGCCGGCGTCCGCCGCGTCTTCCACCCGGACGTCGGGAGCAAGGAGGGTCTCAGCCGGCGGAACCTGCGCGAGCTGCTCCCTACTAGTGACAGCCCGCAGCTAGAAGGCCCTGAGGGTCACGGGCCCTATGTGACGGTCGTGGGGCACGATTTTGATGCTTTTGCGGAAGAGTCGGCCAAGATGGGCCCACCCAAGCCGGTCACGAACCGCTTCGTCAACCCCTACTGGCACCGTTATAACGAGGGCCTGGTCAAGATCACCGAGCCCGAGTACAGCAAGGGCCCCTTGATTGCGCCGAATGCCGGCCACTTTGTGCAGAAGGATAATCCGGAGTTTGTGGTACATGAACTGAATGAGTTGTTGGAGAAGGTGCTGTAGGATTCGGAATGATTACGAGAGAGCTTTTTTCTAATTCATGAACTTTAATCTTTTATCCATTTTTGCTTCTGCGCTTCTGTGTGTGGCGCATCATCACGCAGCAGTCAATATGTAATATTGTGTTGAGTTAGGATGGCTTTATCGATTGTGGTAGCTCGTATGCATCATGCAAAACCGAATCCATGACAGCAACTGGGACGATGCGACTGAGGCTATGTGCTTGGCCTGAGACAGAGAAGAGCCCCCAGGCTGTCATCCTGGCCACTTCCTGCTTTACCGCTTCAGCATTGAAATTGTAGCGGCGGACAGCTTGCCTGGATGTAAATACTAGGCTAAGTGGGGACAATTACGGCCATAGACCTATCAAGGGTGTGCTCGTATCGAGGATGCTCACCCATAAGGCACCGACCATGTGGAATTCTCCATTAGAGACATTCGGCCCCGAGTGTCTGCACTCGCGCGCCAGGTGCATAAAGGGGCTTGTGCTTGGAGCCATGCAGCTTATTACTCCCCACTGTCAATATGGAGCATCCAGGAAGCTTTGGCCAGCATGTGTGCACAGGTTAGGGTGCAGGGTCCTGGTGTTTATTGAGACGATCAACATTGTCGCGGCGCCCCCACCCTCGTCAAGTGGGCGCATATGTAGGGGTCACCAGTGGATAGGCTCGCTATTTAAGTGTGGTGGCAGACTAGAGCATCCCAGAGTAATTACGTCCCTTGTATCCTTGGCCTTGAACTGGTCCAGGTATTGAAAGGGCAGATATCGGGGAGGTGGACGGTGTGTTTAGTAACCAGAAGGGAACGAAGGTGGTCGTGGAGGGATTGAATAAGGTCAGGTTGATGCTATAATGCGTTTATTGATCGCTTCATATAAAGTACGATTCTAACTATGTTATTTAACGAGTCTCAGAAGGGGGTTATTCCTAGACTTCCTAGACTTCAGTTCTGGGATTTGTGAATAGCCAACTGAGTTATTTTTCATCCGATAGAGGTTCATCGGTTAAGGTTCTTGGGGTATAGTTGTGTCAAAGTCAGATTCATTAGGTTAATGATGGGCCTATGCCCACATTGCGCTTCGAGTGAAGGTAGATTCTCTACAATACATACTTGATACTTTAGCCGTCGATTTTCCTGGCTGTATCCATCCGGTTTCTTCTCAGCCGCCACTGCCCGCCCACCCTCTTATTTCGACCACCCTCTACAACTTCTTGTTCCATGAAGTGGTCATATCGCTTGCATAGAGCTGAAGACCCTCTAGCTCTGGCTTTGCAATCATGTTCTCGAAGAGAAAATGTTGTACAACGTTCAACCCTTGCATCAAAAACTATCGCGGAGGCTCGAGTAAGGTATCGAAGCTTCGTCTCAAGGGATCGCCCAAATGGCCACCGCGCCCCCAGCCGACGACAATGTTGGGTGTGTAGGAAAGATGGCTATTTCAGAGAAACTTTCCTTCAAAATTCCATGGAAGCTTCTCAGCTGCTTCTCCGTCTTGCCACACATTACTGGTCTGAACCACATGTCAACCACTGCCCTCGGTTGCACCAGCCCAAAAGGCCCATAACACATTCCACAAACATCACTCTTCTCGTCTATCAGGAACCATTGATAGAATAAGCAAATTACCATGTCTGCCAGCTATGCCTAATGCCTTTAAGGAGGCCACAGAAATTCTGCCTCTTTAGAAGAGGAGACGGTCGGCCGGTTGCGGGTGTGGGACCTTGCGGCCACGCTCTGCGCGGGCATTTGATGTTGGTATAGCGATAAGCTCGCCAGTGGTACGAGTCCACGTAGCTCTTCTACCTCTTCGAAAGAGCTTGACTCTCTAATTCTCTGCCCCTTTCCAGGCCCATGGGCCTGATCCCTACTCCGCAGACCCTGGCGCGCTAGACCCTTGTGGTTAGATGCACGCAGTCCTCCCAATCATTGTTTGGGGCAACGTCAACCGACGAGACAAAGTCACATCTCGCTCTCTTTCTCTCTGAGCAAGGCGGAGCTAACATGTATCTTCTCATGTCCGTTTCCACTGACCCTAAAAGGACGTGCCCGACGATCCGGACGAAAGATTGACCCCGTGGCGATAGGGTACAGCACTCATCGTGGTGAGCTTACTTGTGTTTTTGGTCGAGGGATATAAGCAATACTAATTGTTCTGACAATAGGTACCTCATCTCCGTGCGAGAACCTAGAGTATCGTCCCGCGGGCTCGCCACATCGTCCACGACAGTGTAGCGAGCGACACACAGTTTCCGAGAGTGTATGATAGATGTTCATTTGTCTTGGATGAAATTGGACATTATTTCGGGCTTCCGCTTATTTGGGCCGGTGCCTAAGGCTGGTTGGGGCTTGGGGTCAGCAGTTGTCGGGTGCCTTTGGGCGGTGGTAGATACGCGATCTAGAAGCCTGTGATAGTCCGGAGGAGGCGGAGGCACAAGGCAGAGCTCGTGATGACAACCATCTTAGGGGCTAATGCCTACAAGCTGCCTTTCTACGTGTCGGGGAACTGTGTGTACTTCCTGCTGCTGTTGGTATTGTATTGTGCAATAAGTGTACATTTGCCGATCCACGCGGGTGGACTGGTAGATCAACTCTTCAGTATCAAGATACCCAAAGTCCAACTGTAGTATGGCACCACGCGTTGGCTTATTCATCCTAGTTGGTTCCTCGGCTGTTGGGGATTCACACTCGAGAAGGAAGCCGCCGGCCTGCTTGGTTACTGGATGTGCCTACCCGACCATTGTCGAGGAGAGCTCGTCGGTAACGCCAGGCAATGACACCTTGAAGATACCGCGGGATTGCTCCCGTGTTTCGAAAAGACAGAATTGTACCCTATCCTCAGCTGATTAGTGGCTCAGAGTGACAAAAAGGGACTCTACCACAGCGATGATGGATGCCATACGGCACTGCTAGAAGGGCTCCCGCAGCAACCGGTCGAAATTCTCCAACAACACCTCCGAATCCTTCCACGCTACCGCGATACGAGCATCTCGTTCACGACATCTGGTCGGCCCGCCCACCACCACCCGCTGCTCGCCCTGGCGTAGCGCCTCCTTCACCAACTTTGATGTGCGTGGTTGACGGAGCTGTGCGAAGGCTCGGAATATCTCGGTCAGGTTCACATCCCTCAGCTGCGTGGTCTCTGCGGCGGATATCGAGCTTTGCTGGAGGTCTGGGAGCAGATGTGAAAGGTGATAGCAATCCTCCCTGCGTACAAGTTGTTAGCCTGACTGAATCCTCATTTGGTCCCAGCTTGTACGTACAGCGCCTGGTTCGCCCCCTGTCCGATATGCGGACTGGTAGGATGGGCAGCATCGCCCACCAACACGCATCGGCGTGAATACCACTGCTCCGCCGTCAATTCTTCCCGATCAAACAAGCCGTACTTGATCAAACGTTCCGCATCAGTGACCAGCTGCAAGACCGCGGGCTCGAAGCCAGCCAGTTGAGCCTGCAGTTCGCCGCGCCGCGCCGCGAGTTCCTCTGCACCGGACAGCCTCCACGTTTCCGGCTGCTCATTCGCGTCCGGTAGCGTCACTGCCCAGGAGGTATGCGTCTTGGAGACCGGATACGCGATGACATGGATACCCTCGCCGTACCAGTTACTCATCTGCCCTGCGCGGTCCTGCAGGGTCGCCGGGGTGGGCGAGATGCCCGCGGTTTGGGTCAAGCCCGTGAACATCGGAGGGCCCTCCTTGCTGTCGTGGTGGTTTCGAAGGATCTCCCGCCGTGACGCGGCCTTGATCCCATCACATCCCACGAGGAACGAGCCGGTCTTCGACTGCCCGTTGGTGAATCTGGCCGTGACGGAGTCCCCGTGCTCCTCGATGTGGAGCAATTCCCATCCCTCGCGGACCTCAATTCCCTGATCCAGGAGCAGGGTTTTGAGGCGGAGATTCAGCTCGGAGCGTCGGATGCCTACTACTGAGAATCCGTATCGCGTCTTGAATTCCCTAGCCAGGGCCGACGACGCGAGAGTGTGGCCATCGGGCGTGCCGTGCCAGTATCCGCGCAGCGGTTGGAATTCCTGCTCGAGGGACTTGGCCATATATAGAAGATTGAGGACCTTCATTCTGGGAGGTTGTCAGTATGGTGTGAATTTTGATCAGAGAGGCAGCGTGGCTAACCCGTTTGGCTGGATGAGGAGCGATGCGCCCGCCTCGCCGAGTGCGCTGACCCTCTCGAACACAATGGGCGCATAGCCTCGTTGTTTGAGTAGAATGGCCAGCACGGGGCCGGCAATTCCGCAGCCGATGATGAGTACTGTTGGCGAGGTGGCCATAGTGTTCTTCCGCAAGTGAGTTGATCCTATTGTGAGTTTCGCGACCGTGGTTTCTTATATACAGCTGGCGGTGGGGCCAAGTGCTGCGCTCTTCGGAGTTCCCGCGGAGTATCCGGGGAGGGTCCGCTGCCTTCTCCCCTTCGAAGTTGTAGTTCGCATCAAACGCATTTGAATAGGTATAAGTCAAATTTATTTCGATAGACATAACTGCATTACACGTGACCGCAACATCACCAGGCTATACTCATGCCCTTTCCTCCTGACGGACCGACGATTTCTCCTCCTCGATATACATGCTCCCCAGCTTCTCGACCGCCGTGGCGTGGTCCAGCTGGTCCAGACCCACATCACTCCGCGCCTGAGCCAGCAGAATGGCATCCTGCTCGCCCGTGCGACTGTTGAACACCCGATCCATATCCTCCAGCGTTGCGCCCTTGGTCTCGGGGAGGCAGAACCACACCCAGACAATGCCGGCTGCCAGGAAGACGGCGAAGAAGATATACGTGCCCCAGGCCCAGGCGGAGAGCATGGGCGGGACGAAGAACGCGACCGCGAAATTGTTGAGCTGTCCTCTGGTTAGCATAATCAGTCTATCACGCGGGCAAAAGAGAAACATACCCAGTTACTAGACGCGCCGAATGACGCCCCCTTGGCACGGATGGAGAGAGGGAAGATCTCGGAGACCAGGGTCCACGACGCCGGGCCCCAGGTCGCCCCGAACGCGCCCACATACACCCAGATGAATGCCACCGCCGTCCAGCCCGCGGCCGGATGGCCCGGCCAGTCGTGCCGGAACTTGGCCACAATCACCCCGGCGATGATCATCGCGATGAACATGACCGTCGACCCCAGCAGGAGCATGGGCTTGCGGCCGACGCGGTCGATGACCAGCATCGCGGGGATGGTGCACACGAAGAACACCACCCCCGTCACGCCAGTGGCCAGCAGCGCCGAGGTGCCGCTCGTCAGGCCCAGGCTTTGAAAGACGTTCGACGCGTAGTAGATGATGGCGTCGATTCCGGACCATTGTTGGAAGAACATGACGAGCCACGCCATGGCCACGCGTTTGAAGTTGTCCCAGGTGCGCACGATGTTATAGTACTGCGCGAACTCGCGCGCCAGGACGCTCTGCTTCTCGCGCTCGGCGAGGTGCGGGAAGGTCCGCGCGAACGCCCGCTGCTCGAACAGACACTCGGCCTTGATCTCTTTGTACTCGTGTTCCACCGCGGGGTGATTGGCGGCGAGCTTGCGGAGGTAGGCGAGTGTTCGGCGGGCTTCCTCGTCGCGGCCCTGCTTCACCAGCCAGCGCGGCGAGAACGGCAGCCACCAGATGCCCAGGGCCAGGCATGCTGCCGGGATGCCCTGGATGATCGAGGGGAGGCGCCAGGCCAGGTCGGATTGGTGTTCCCCCGTGCCCCCGATGTTGTTGCTGCCGTAGCCGCACCAGAAGGAGAGCATGATCCCGAGGATAGTGGCGAACTGGTAGAAGGAGACCATGAAGCCGCGGAGTTGGGGAGAGGATAATTCGGCGTTGTAGAGCGGTCTGTGGTCGACGTGGTCGCGCGTTAGCTATTTGGACCGGGCCTTGAAAAAAGAAGAGCCACTCACCCAACACCACTGAAGGTCCCGACGCCCAGCCCCGTGAAGAAGCGGCCCGCATACAGCAGGGCTGGGTTGTGGTAGGTTGCACCGCAGTAGAGGTAGCTGCCCAGGACCACCCAGCAGCAGGCCGAGAACATGGTGTACTTGCGCGAGAAGACCTCGCCCAGGATTCCCGCCGAGAGAGAGCCCACGATGCCCCCCAATTGCAGCACGGAGGTCAGCCACCCCGTGGCACTGGACGAGGCGACCACCGTGGGGAAGTTGTCCTTGAAGCGGTACATAACGAGGGACTGGCCCAGAACACCCTGCTGGTAGCCATATTCGAATCCACCGAATCTAAAAGAACTCGGTGTCAGTACGTCTCGTTCGTTGGTGGTTGATCGCAGAGGTGGGGGTGCCTCACGAGGCAAAGAAGGCAATAGCCATGAGCTTAGGGTTGTTGCGGATAATGCTCCATCGCGTCTCGGGTGGGGGATCTTCCCACTGCCCGCGGCCTTCAACGTTCGACGAGGTCATGGTCAGGGTCAGCAGCAAAGCTCTTCAAGGCGCATGCGACCGACCAGGTTGATAAGAGGTAGCAAGAGCATCTGCGTCTGCGACCGCGGCAGTCGCGGGGTTTTTATGGACTGGGACGGGGGAGCCATCCCCCACAGTTGCGGTCTGGGGAAGCTGCACAGACAACCCCAGATCCAGTGAGGAACATGACGCCTGGACTGTCCACGATGTGGTCAGGCCATTTTGTGCGGGGGTAGAGTGAGCGTTTACAATTTCCCCTCCCTTGAACGCACGATTTGAGGGGCCCAATCTATTTGGGACCGGCTAGCCACGGCCTTCCCTTCTTATTGTCTCAGCGATTAGTCAATCTCCCCGTGGGGTGGCTGGTTTCTGCAGCGCGTAGTGCGGGGGTGGCATTTCTCTCTTGGGTGGCCTAGACGAGGTGCCCCACTTGAGGCATCTTGAGGCATTACAGGGGTGACATCGCGGGAGGGATGAGGGGAGCGAAGGCTCTATGACCTTGCAATTGCCCGGGTGGTTTGCATGATGGGATGCTTGGTGCGAGGGATCAACATCGTGCAGATAACGACATCAAGGAGGAGGAACTAGAATGTTTGGTGGTGTGGAAAGTGGTGGCTCTGACTGCTGTCTAGGGCTGCAAGTGAGAGAGCAAGTGGGTTGGAGGGAGAAGCTCCAAGCCGGCGCGTATAGTTTCCTACTAACCGTATGGACCCGCGGGATCTAACCGCACTGGGAAGAACAACCGCTCTTCCAGGCTCAGGATAAGCTCTAGATCACTAGGACTGGTTTTGCAGCCCACCTGATAAATAAATTGACCGATGATCATCAGCATTATTGAACAATGGCACTAACTCATGGTGTGATCACGACGTATCTCTATTCTATATAAACTGCAAGCACTGCAAGCACTGCAAGCCTCGAGCCCCTCTAGTACTGCGACCGACACTCCCAGTTCGCCGCCTCACCTGCATCCCCCTTGCCCGTGTACACGGCCTTCTGCGGGTAGAAACACAATGGCCGTTGACGGTACACTTCATCCTGGGTCGTGTCATTCTGCCAGGTGGTGGCGATCAGCGGCTCGGGCGAGGTCCCATTCTCCACCCAGCTCATCAGGGCCAGCAGGATATCGTGCTGCGCATCCTGGTATTGAGGGACGCTGTGGAGACTCGGCGAGAGCGTGGGAGCCTGGTTGGGGCCCGCGAAGTACCATGGCGCATGCATGCTCTCTGGCGTGCCTGAGCAGTGTCTTCAGAGGTCTTATCAGCCCTGTAGTCTCATACTCTTGATCGAATCCGCAGACAGGGTAACTTACTGCATGCCAGGAACATAGAAGAACCGATAGAAGGAGTCCAGGTCAACCCCCTTGGGGATCAGCTCCTCGGTGACCTTGTTGTAGTAGTGGAGACTGCTGTCGGTGGGAATGAGCCCGTCCGCCATACCGTGGTACATAAGCAGCTTCCCGCCCTTCTGCTGAAACGGCGAGATGTCGAAATCGTCGGCCGTCGCGTTGCCGGGGTCGAGTCGATCCGCAAGCTGGATGATACTGTAATCGAACTGGTCCTGTTGCCACTGCTTGCCCTTACCAAGGAAGTACCGCACGTAATCGATTCCGAGTCCATTGGCGGTCCCGTTATTGACTAGCACACTCCACTGCGCTTCGCTGCCCGGCAGCAGGTGGGGAAAGACAAAGGTCTGGTTGACGTCGACGTAGTCGCTGTAGATGAGGCGCAGGGTCTGAAGCTGCGCCGGGGTCAGACACGTGGTGGCATTGATACCTTGACAGAGGAGCGTCTCCAGGCGCAGATTGCACTGTTGCGGCGCGGACACGATCCCGTCGGACAGTCCATCCTGGGGATCGCACTGCTTGATGATCTCGGCGCCGATAACGCTGAACATGCTTGTTGGGATCTGAGTGGCGGGGTCGGCATTGTAGCTCCCGATCTTCACCGTCCAGGGCTGCAGATGCGACGTCCACCACGCGGGAGAGCCGGCGATGACACCGTCGAAATCGTCGGGGTACAGTTCCACCGATCGCAGTCCCTGTCTGCCGCCGGTGGAGCAGCCGCTGTAGTAGTTGTACTTCAGGGCATCGCCGTAGTATTGCTCCGTCAATTCTTTGGCCAGGACCACTGAGCCGTGCATAGCGCGGTAGCCCCAGTCGATCAGTCTTTCGGGCTCGTGGTACGCCCACCGGCCGTCCGAGGAGATGCTGTTGTGTCCTGTGTCGGTCGACATGGTGGCGAATCCGTATCGCGCGCCGACGCCCTGCTTCCATCAGTTTCTGTCGAGATTTCTGAGGGTATAGACATGACTGACCATGTCGACCCAGTTGATGCCTCCCGCAAATCCTCCATTGCCGACCGCTCTGTTTTCGACCACGGTCAGCGACAACCCATGGAATTGGTTTGCTTGAAACCTACAAGAATCTGTCGTTCCACTCGGTAGGCATGAAGAGTCCGAATGTGTACGCTGAGGTTGCACTTGATGTCACGTTAATCTGCACGACACAGAGCTCAGGTAATTCGGTCGGCGACTGCGGGTACGCGATGTCACTGGCCGGGACCTCAAAGGTGTCGCCCTTCGCGATGTGGAATGCCTGCAAGACCGTGGCATTCTCTTGGCCGGCAGAGGACAGGTACTTCGAGAATGACTCGGGTGTACAGGACAGTTTGCTCTCTGCCAGGCCGAGTAACGCGCTCGTCAGCGCCAGGTGGGAGAGATAACGAAAAGGACCCATTGCGAGTATGCCGCTCGTGCTGTTTGTTGTGAAGAACTCCCAGCCTGTATGAGGGGTTGAATAGTGCTGTTTATATTTCTCATGTCTCTGAAACCTTTGCAGACCCGGTGGAGAATCGAGGGTATGGCCTCGTCCAGTGGCTCAGGGGTCTGACAAATGAGCATCCCCACTTTGACCCCAGAGCACCCTGTTCTCCTCCTCACAATGGTTGCATTTTGCGGGGATGTGGGGCACGGGCTGCTAAGCGTTGTTATGGTGGTGAATAGATTGAGGACTCCACTCCTAATTTGAGAATCGCCGGTGAAGATCGAGGAGTCAACTGCCGTTCTGAAATGCCTTCGGGAAGTTGCATGACGTCAATCTTCGGAGAATTGCACTCGCTACCCCAGATCTCACAAAATTCAAGATTTACAGGATCGCGGTCGTGTCAGTTGCCTGGTCCCCCAGGACTAGATAAAGACAGCATGGCCAGGGGCATTGCTAAAGTAGGGCTTCTCGGCAAATCTCAACCCGTACTCCCCGGGCGGCAGTTGAGTGAAGCCGATCTCGGAGTATCCTCGAGTAGTGTCATATCAGCAGCGGGGCTGAGGGCTCGAGCACCAGATTATGATTTACATGATAACGGTGAAGAGCGATACCGGTGCACGTCAGCAATGGGCTATGAGATATTCATGAATTCCCGTCCAACAAGGCAATTGTGTTGCAGCTCGGAAGGTGACAGGAACCAGCATCACGACTTGGATCTGTACAACGATGGAGAAAGCCTCACCCGACCGTGAGAGCTGTGTTCGCTCCTTCATCACTTCTTTCTTCTATCAGGTAGATCATGTTTTTGTGCTGGTCTAAGACTAACTCCTTGTTACTCCCTGATGAGATCATTGAACAATTTGAGACACAAATATGGATACCCTTGCCTTATTATCCATCCGAGGCATCTTCAGCGACTTCAACAACAAGACTCCCTGGATCTCAGAATCGATGGGTATGATTTAACGGCAGAAATCAAATGCCCGATGAGATGCGTGCTCGGGGGATTGATCGGTGTCTCGGACCGATGGGGGGATCTCCCCGCCCCGTCGGGCCCGGAGCCCCATATGTTGCAGGCAACTATATCAGGTTCGTGCCGGCCATGTCTCTGATCACGACTTGCTCCCTTGGTTGACTTTCTGGTTTTCTTTCTCTGTTCTGCTCTCTAAACCTGTTCTCTTAGGAAAGCACCCCTACCAGTCCTACTGAGTCTGCGCTCTGGACCAGCACGGTAGGCCGACTCATCGATGGGCGAAAATCGCACCATCTTGTGAAGTGGGCAGTGATCGTGACCTGGCACTCAGTCCGTCTCACCTACAGCGAATCCAAACCCGTCGCTCCGAGAACTGCAACGACTGCAACGATCAGTGATCATTGGGGAGGCCGGGACCAAGGTCCACAATGCATTGCCAGACACTCCCGTCAGACGTTTTCAACCTGCATTTCACCTCTGGTATGTGCGCCAGTCAGCTTTACTATAGTCATGATTCAAGCGAGCTTATCAGATTCCAGGGACAACGGGCTTTGCCAAAGCTCCCATGTTAACCCCTGCCCGATAGCACCTACCTACTCCTCACAGTCTTATCGCTTCACTGGCCAAGCAATGCGTCTGCGGCCCGAAGAGGTAGCCGGCAGCCCCCCATCGCTAGCCCATTGCTTCGGATTCGCTCAGGGGCTCTAGAGACAAAGTCTAGACTCAAATGCGCGACTCAAGCCGGGGATGGGGGTCGCCGACATGATGCTGATTGCGTACGGAAATACCGGAGTGATTTCGGTCACGTTTGTGGTGGGTTTGGATGAATCCGACTCGAAACGTGCGGTGACGGAGGGCAGAGTCATCCCCACACCGTGGCCCAGCTGGTTGGCAGGCGCCGATTTCTGCCCCAGTGGCTTTGCCATGCAGAAGGGGTAGGGGCGTAGCAAACCCGAAGCACAGAAGGTCATGCGCCGGGACGCTGATGGTGTACTGGTTTCATGCCGGGGATGCGGCGGTGCTGGATGACGCGGGGTATGCAGTCATCCCCGGTCGCATTGGGGATTTGGTTATCCGAGGTAGGCACAGTACTGTACATCCAGTACAGTGACCATGTTCTAGAAATTTCCCTCGGTGTGAAACGAGGCGTGAGGTTGATCATCTGTACTCGATGATAGGAGCAACTGATGGCGCATCCGGCTATCAGAAATGGTGGGATACATCTCTGTCGAACTTTAGGGCGTCATAAGGCGCGATAAGGCGTCCCGGCAGGAATCTCGGGAGTCTCTATGCAGTAAGCAGATTACTGTCAGTGAACTGGGGTTCACTGCGTCATTGAATTGTTAAATTGTCCGAAGAGTCAGTCAGGCTGACTGCGACCGTGTAATCCCATTTCGATCCCACCTCCTCGGTCATTCCGGTTGGTCCAGAAACTGCTGCTTCAGATTGGACGAATGGCTGTAGCTGACGCTTGGCGCGGTATTCTTTCCGTATTGTTACCTTCTGCCGCAAGGAGCCGGACGGAGTTGGAATGCGCCTCGGAGTCAGACAAACAGAACCCTTAAAAAGGGCACGCGCACTCCCAGCCCTCATCAGCCCTCGCTCACCCTCGGCCTTTCCTTCAACCTCGGTTCATCCTGCCTTACTACCTTACTTTGGTGCCCAGCATAAGACTCTCCCATCTATCTTAGTTATATCGATTATGCATGAACTATATCCAGCCTGAAATCCCGGACACCCACTGCCCACGACTCGATGACATCCCTCTCAAAATGCCACCCCCCTCTCCCACCGTGAGAATCGTCGAGGTCGGACCCCGCGATGGACTCCAGAACGTCGCCACCCACATCCCCACCTCCACCAAGCTCGACCTCATCCGGCGACTGCACCACGCCGGTTTGCAGAGCATAGAGCTAACCTCGGTGGTCTCACCCCGGAAGATCCCCCAGTTGGCCGACTGTCGCGATCTCCTACAGCATTCCCTGATTCGAAGTCTGGCGAGCGATCCGCATCTGCGACTGCCGGTCTTGGTCCCCAATCTCAAGGGATTGGAGATTGCGCGCTCGCTGGGCGTCAAAGAGGTGGCTGTGTTCATCAGCGCGACCGAGGGGTTCAGCCGCGCCAACATCAACTGTACTGTCGGGCAGGGGATCGAGCGAGCAACGGAGGTCGCATCCCACGCCATTGCGGCGGGTCTGGCCGTGAGAGGGTAAGCGGCGCTTGCTGAGAATATCTCTTTCCAGCATCGCACTGACTGCAGCTCCAGCTACGTATCCTGCATCTTCTCCGACCCCTTCGATGGCCCGACCTCCCCGGCTGCGGTGCTCCGCTGCGTTCGAGCCCTGCTCGACGCGGGCTGCTACGAGGTCAGCCTAGGCGACACGCTAGGCGTAGGATCGCCCGCCACGGTCCGCGGTCTGATCCGGTACTTGACAGACGCGGATGTCCCCGTCGACCGTCTGGCTGGACATTTTCATGATACCTATGGCCGCGGGGTCGCCAATGTCTGGGAGGCGTATACGTGCGGCGTGCGCGTGTTTGACAGCAGTGTCGCCGGTCTCGGGGGCTGTCCTTTCGCTCCCGGTGCCAAGGGGAATGTCGCAACGGAAGATGTCGCATACATGTTTCACAATGCTGGCATCGATACGGGGATTGATCTTCCCAGCTTGGTGAACACGGTGGCCTGGATCTCGAAACAGCTCGCAGACATAGACTCCACCCAGGCTGCTAGTGCCGTGGCTGGGAGGCTCAGCGAGGTTGCCCCTCGGACCAAGCCGCAGAGACTGCACAGCCACCTCCGACATTACGATGGGCATTGGCCGTCAATGCGGATGGAATTCAACTGCATTGGGGCAGGGTCGAACTGAGAGTCGCGCTGCGAAGGATAGCGCGCGTGAGACGATACGAAGTAAAGAACTCCTTCAATGCACGGGAATCAGTGAGATCTGCCTATGTTCATACAGGCGAAAGCGACCAGGACCGGTCGAATGAGCTCTTCTCAGAACATGCAACTGGCAAATATGGCGCCTACGGGGTGTGAGAGTTCTGGGGTGAAGTACTGGTCGCCTGGGGACACCCGTCGCCCTGGCAGCCGGGTACTGTGCAGGACATACAAAGCACTTATACGTCCTACACGCCTGCCTGTACATTACCTGATCGGCTACAGCAGGGGCAGTTCTTATGTGTACAGCCACGGTGGTTTCCACAAATGGAAGATTGTACACACATGTTTACATGATAGATGAGATAGAATTCATCACCTTCATACTGAAGTGTATAACATGCACGCATTCTCGCTTCACTTGGACGGAAATACTCCTCAAGAGCCATCACGACCAAACAAGTACTGTCCCAAACTCAAGCCTCAACTCTAATCCTTGATAAACCTCCCAGTAAACTGCCGAATGCGCTTCCCCCAGATGAATACCGGCACGCCCAACAACCCCAAAGCCCCCGTCAACCCCGCAAACGTCCCAAACGTCCCCTCATAGCCATTTCGCTCGATGAACGGGGCAACCCCATAACTCGTGCCAAAGGAGATGATCCCCCGGAAGGCACAAATGATTACCAGCAGGGGGCCCGCACGCGTCGGGTAGCTGTCCAGCAGATAGGTGATAGCCACGATGTTGGCCCCGACAAAGCAGAAGTAGTACGCGGCGACGGTCCACGCATAGATGAACCAGTGATACTCGTACGGGTGGGCGGCTCCTTGGCCGTAGAACACCGCTGTCACAACCCCCACGATGATGGGAAGGATCAACGGGATGATGCGCGTCTCGGGCTCGTGGAGGCCCCCGTTGCGCTGCGCGAAGTACCGGATCAGCCAGTCGGAGCCGTGGCCCAGCAGCGGGAGGGCGATCAGCGCCACGATGATCTGGCCGCAGTTGACGTAGCTGGCGCTGCTGTCGGGCCAGTTGTAAGGGGCTGCGGAGAGGATGGTGCTGTAGGTCGTGCCGATGGCCACATTGACGCCGATGGTGAGGCCGTTGAGGAGGAGGGCCCAGAGGACGTTGGGGAAGAGGAGAAGCGAGAAGGTTTGCTGTGCACCACAGTTAGGGCAGCGCACCATGGGCGAATGGAGGGACCCTTACCCGGAAGACTTCCAGAACCTTCGTCCAGTCTGGACTGCCAACCCACAGGCGGAGATCAGACTTCCACGTTCGGGGTGCGTAAGTGTCAAAGTCCAGCGCTGGACGCTCGGTGCAGGTTTCCGTGGGTGGATCCCCCACCTTGACATCCTCGGGTGTCCCCTCGCCCTGGTAAGAGCTCGCCGGCCGTTCATACTTGGTCTCCGGAAGGAAGCAGAAAGCCAACACGAGGAGCACGCCGGCCAGAGCAGCGCCCAGCCCGTACCACCATTGCGGCGTGATGGCTTCCGCAATGGGGGAGGCACACAACACCCACACGGAGGTGAGAGTCACCTGGATGGCCATCTGGCCCATCAGGGCCTTGCTCCGCTCGTGCAGGAAGAAGATCTCCTATCCACCCCCATTGTGCTCTCATGTCAGCAAAGTGCTCAGGCTCGACGATGGTATGATCTGACCTGCGTAATCATGGGCACTAGGGCCTCACTCTGCCCAGCTGCAAGACCCACGACCATCCGCGAGGATAAGTGCCACTCGAAGTCTTTGGCCGTGGCACAGAGGACCGCACCGATGACGAGGATGACAGTCGATCCTAGGAGGACGATTCGTCGACCCACGCCTATTGCCAGGGGCATTCCGATGAGATTGCCAATGCCCCTGTGCAGCACCCTGTGTTAGCGGTCCTCTTCATGGCGGGGATGCAACGGTTGACTTGCATGAACAGGGTAGGATAGGTCATCAGATGGGTGATATCATCGTATCCTTTGCCGACAGCGCTATACTCGGGGATGTAGAATCCCAACAGACCCCCAAACCCAGACACAAGGGCCAGCCCTAGCGTTGAGACTAAAGACATCAGCGGACGATCGACGGTCCTCGTGAGGCCGGACTCACAGATCGAGATTACCACGAGTATCACCATCTTCTGCCATTTGGGCATATTGAGAGGATCTATCATGGTCAACTCTCACACATCGAAGCGTGGTGACAGTAGGGGTGGCTACCTTGAGGATCCGCGGTGGGAGTGGGAATGTACACGATCGAGCCCTCGGTGAGCTTAACCGTGCCAGTCACCACATCGGGTTTGTCGCCCATCTGGCCCTCTTCAATATCCTCGACGTGGCTGATGCACGATTTGTCGGTGGCTTTGGCGGTGGCTTTGGCTGCTGCCATGATGATCGGTTGCTGAAAGGATGGAATTGTGTGCGGTAAGATGAGGGCACGACTTCATGAGCCTCGCTGGGATGTCTCCTCTCCTCTTCTCTCGTCTGTCGTTATATACCATTTCTCCCGTGGGCAATGGTATAGACGGTAGCTTAGGCAACTTCAGACGACAGCTGGCTTGGCTCTGCGGGGAAGCTACCCCAGACTCGGGACCTCAGCGACGCGAAGGAGCTCGGTAGTTCTGTATGCATCGTTTCGGGGGACACCGAGATTGAGGGGACGAGTCCTCGGGGGAACAGCATAGCTGGCCTGTCGGCTCTTGTTCGAGATCTTCAGTAAGGTTTCGGGGACTCTATCAGCATGAAGGGCAAGTTTGCCACAAGACGTGCACCCGCATTCCTCGAGATCATAATAACCCTCAACGTGTAGTCATGACAGCAGATCTCAGAAGGGAACTCGACGGTCGTCGCATGCATACAGAAGACACTCGGAGGCTACAAGGTGTTCTTTACTCGGCCATAGATAACATTCAGTAATTTCAATTGCATTCTGGTATTGCGTAGATGTGATATAAGACATCGACCAATCCGGTCTAATACTCCTTGACACCCGCCAATCTCAGCACCTGCTCCGTGATGACCGGCTTCTCGAATGGCTCGGCGCGGTCCTTGGGGCACACCTGGCCATCTCGCATGGGCTTCTCAGCCGCGGGTCGGATGTTGCTATCACAGTGTCAGTCCCCTTCTCAAGTTCGCTGCATGTTAGAACATACCAGTGTGGCCAGTGGGTGGTTCCAATGAAGTTCTCAAAGCAGAACTTCTTCAGCTCCAGCGCCCGCGGGGTGGCAAATCGCCGTGGCGTCATGCAGATGTACTGCACGTGTCGGATTTGGTCACCCTCCGGCAGGCAGGCGTAGTGCATCGTGCGCGAGTCCCATAGGACGAAGTCGCCGGGCTCCATATTAACCTTGATCATTTCGCAGCCGCGCTCCTTGAACCACTCGAGGTCGCGGTCGTGGAACAAGAAGAGGTCCATATACTTCAGCTCCGGGGGAGGGGCATCCTCGTGGTCGTACTGGTCGCGCTTCTGGGCGAAGAACTCGTCGAACAGCTTGGCGGAGCCTTTCATCAGCATGAGGCCTCCGTCCTTGGGGCCATTCGGGGCGAAGTTGAGGAAGCCTTGGACGGCTTGCATTCTACGGGGAGGTTAGATTGCGGTGTTGAGGTGGGGGGTAAATGTGCTGGAAAGAAGGGGTGCTGACCCTTTTCGGTCGGGATTCTGATCACAGTGCGGCCATGGGCTCCAGTTCAGGTCCTTGCGGCGGGGTAAAGAGATGTTCATGCCGTCGAAGGAGCAAAGCAGCTCTTTCGTCTCCCACAAGTCCTCGAAGATCTTGACCACGGCCGGCTCAGTGCGGGCCTCCCATGCGATCTTTTCGTGGGTGGCGGCGTACGCGTAGTACATGCTGTCCCGGAGCTTCCTTTTAGCACACATGCTCATCAATACAAGACGGGGCCAAAGACTTACCCTCCCTTGAAGCTGACCGGAAGATGCTCGCCGGTCCAAGTGCTCTCATCCTTCTCGTCAAATCCCAGGTCGAAATTCTTCAACCACTCGATCTGCTTGTCACAGTAATATTTCGCCCGTTCCGGACTGATAACGTTCTTGATCACCACGCAGCCATTTTGGTGGAATTCATCGCGCCAGTCACCGTAGGTGCGGCCGGAGAAATCGACCAAGTCCCTGATGGTGAAGGACTCGTTGGTCTGAGCGGCGATCTCTTGGATCTCGGTGACAGTGGTAGACATGGTTGACTTTCTGGTTGCGTGTGCTCGGAAATGTGGACTTGGATTGAAATTGCTGGTTTGGTGCTTGAAACGAGAAGCCCAAAGTTGAACACTTAAGTAAACGCGCCGAGACTCAGCATCTCGTATGCCCCGAGGCTCTCCGCAGACTTGGCGCTGTCTCGGTGGTCTCGGGGCTACCTCGGGGCACGTCTTGGGTGTATTCTCGGCGGAGGACATGCAACGAGCACCGAAAGTGCGGGCGCTTGACCCCCGAACATCCCTGAAGCTTGCCCCGAGCAGCCTCGGCGGCCTTTGCCAAGAGGGAGGTAATGCGGGGGGACGGGGATACCTATGATAGGATATGATCCGCAATACCTCCCCCATCTTCCAACCTGTTATATATACGAGACCATGATTGGCAAAGGTCATCGCTCCATCAGCTCGTACGTCACACACGCAAGAACAGCACAATCGGAACCGCTCGTTTACAATGCCTCCTCCTGTGCAATCCGCCTACAAACGCATCCAGCAGCCCCGAGAAGGGGAGAATGGCTACATCAGCCCGCAACCCGGCAAGACAGAGATCCTCCCTACAGGATGGAACGGATTCAACGCAAAGCCTTTGAAAAGCCCGATCCGGATTGACCATGATGTCGAAATCGTGGTGCGCGATGGTTGTCGATTGTACGCGGACATTTACCGTCCAGCCGACACCACGGAGCCAGTCCCAGCCATCTTGAGCTGGTCGTTCTACGGCAAGAAATACAGTGCGCTGGAGATGCTGCCCATGTGCACGTGGAATTGCTGCGTGCCTCGATCGGACCTCAGTGGTCTCGAGAAGTTCGAGGGCCTTGATCCCCAGACCTGGTGTCCGCGCGGCTATGCCATTGTCAGCGTCGACACGCGGGGAGCGGGCAACAGCGACGGCATGATCTGTGTGATGGGTTCCCAGGATGCGGAAGATGGGTACGATGTGGTCGAGGCCTTAGCCAAGATGGACTGGTGCAACGGTTCCATTGGCATGGCGGGCAATTCGGCTTTGGCTATCTCGCAGTGGTTTATCGCGGCGCAGCAGCCCCCCTCTCTCAAAGCAATCGCCCCTTGGGAAGGGTCCGGCGATATCTACCGGGAACAGTTCTGTCGGGGCGGCTGGTTCTCCATGAGCAACTTCGACCTCATCACCGGTGCGATCGTGCGTGGGCACGAGAATTCCGGAATCGAGGATTTCGAGGAGATGTACCGGCGCTCCTCTACATCGAGTCCGTTTTGGGAGGACAAGCGGGCGGACATGACTCGCGTTCAGTGTCCGGTCTACATCCGAGGCTCGGACGTGAGTTCCATCCACACAATGGGCTCCGTGCGCGCATG
Organism: Aspergillus fijiensis CBS 313.89; assembly: GCF_003184825.1. Taxonomy (NCBI): domain Eukaryota; kingdom Fungi; phylum Ascomycota; class Eurotiomycetes; order Eurotiales; family Aspergillaceae; genus Aspergillus; species Aspergillus fijiensis. The sequence goes on along the minus strand of NW_024469016.1, from coordinate 35,166 downwards.
GCTCGAGCTGCCGCACGACCAGAAATGGATCCGATGGGGCAGCAAGCAAGAGTGGTACGAGCTGTACAGTTGCCCTGAGTCCCTGGACGAGCTCTTCCAGTATTTTGATCGCTACCTCAAAGGCATCTCCAATGATTGGGAGAAAACGCCCAAAGTGCGATGGTCTGCCCTGCAGTTCGGTGACCGCGAGGCCATCGACGATATCGAGCTTCCGGATTTTCCGGTACCATTCACCGAGTATCGCGAGTTCTTCCTGTCCGAGAACCGATTGAGCGCCGCACCAGTAGCGCAGTACGAGAAGCTCTCGTATGAGTCCGATCAAGTGAACAGCCTCCTCGCCTTCACTCATACCTTCGACCGGCCCGCTCGGTTGATCGGCCTTCCCAAAGCCATCTTGTATATGTCCTGCGAGGACCGCGACGATTTCACCGTGTTCGTCATCCTCCGCAAGCTCGATCGCAATGGCAAACCACTGATGCACCTCAACTTCCCCATCCACGCGACCCCGGTGCAGTCGATCGCGGAGATCCCGACCAAGGATCAGGCAAGCCTGAATCTGCACCTTGGATCGGTCGGCATTCTTCGAGCTTCACATCGCGCGTTTGATCCAGCCAAGAGCATCCATTCCCAATTTCCGTTCCACCCCCATAACAAGCAAGACAAGGTTCCGCCGGGTGAGGTTGTCAGGTTGGAAATCGGGATCTGGGCCATGGGGGTTGATTTCGATGAGGGAGAGTCGATCAGCATTCAGGTAAGTGACTCTGATAGCTCCAGTTGAAGGAAAGAACTAATACCGGAGCAGGTGTCGGGGCAGTATCCCAGCATTGCCGAGTACAAGACGTGGTCGAAGCCGCGGCCGGAGGAGGAATTGAATCGCGGCAGGCATTATGTGCACTGCGGGGGCGACTATCCCAGCTCGGTGATTCTTCCCTTCATATGAGGAGGAGATCAGAGGTCATGATTCGGTTGCAGTGGCATGAAGATAGAGCCTAGTAAATGCAAGAGTTGTGTCCAAAGACTAGATGCTAGAATCGCTTGGAGACTGTTGTCGACAGTCAGAATGTTGGAGTCGCGGATGAGTGGAGTCGAGTTGCCGGGGGTTTGTGTTTGCACGCTTGTGTGTTTGCGTGTTTGCATATTTGCATGTTTGCATGTCCAATCGCCCCGTGCCATGTGATCGGGCGCCATTCTGCCTCAGGCCATCATGATCTTGCTTCCTCACTCTATCTTCTCTCCATGCCAGTAACTTAGAATCAAGTTAACCCTGAATGACTCTGAATGATGCCGGAAGTAAACCTGGCCAAATAACTTAAGCTATCTGTCATTTTCATTACTCATTCTTCAAATTGTAACGGCCATCGATCACTTCCATGACGAGCGCTGCTCCCGCGCGGTGGTGAGTACCTTGCCGGATGTGCCGGATCTCTCGATGCTGCTCTTATCGGATCAAAGCTTCTTTGAATTCATGTACTAGGCGGTAGGTATATCAGGCATGACAATTCAGTTTGAATAAGGTCAATCAACCTGGAAGGGCTTTATCAGGTGGTGGCTGACCGTACCGCAAACCAGCGGATGCCCAGGACCAAAATATGTTTCTCCGCAAAAGCCAATAGATCGAGCAGTTAGATTCGAGTGGGACGAAGGATGGAAGGACCCAAGACACAGAAAAATGCAGATATGGAATGTTCCGATAGCGTATGTCAAGACACCTGACAAGCTCATGTCTGTAATACTAACATCCCGGTCCATTGATTGCGGTGAACCAGGTGTATGGATACCTATAGGGTCTCGATGTCGGACTGATAAGACCGCGTGGGGAAGCTTTTTCTTATCAGCTTATCAGCCGTGGCTCATCCATCTATCCATCCTGCACTGGCAAGGTCCCCACCACAACGGAATCCGACATCGGGTTCGGCTTCCAGGTTCTCCAACTCCTCCAACTGCTCCAAAAAGCACCAAGCCAGCCCCACGCTGCGATAGTGAAGCCATTGGCCGACCTGATGGTTGATCTTAGATAACCGCCAAGCGGGATCGAACTGCCAAGCTGGATAGATTCAAGACGGAAGCATGCACTTAGATAATTGCCAAGATAGACTCAAAAATGATAACCGGCGATGGTGCCAAGATGAGCAACGGATGTAGGTATAAATTACATGCAGGTCTCTGCTGATACTCCGCCTTCTTCATCACAATCATCTACATTCTCGATCACTATGGCTATCAAGTCTGTTGTGCTCTCCGCGCTGGCGACGTTGGCGTCGGCTTCACCTCTCCTTCATGCCCGTGACAGCAATAGCACAACTTATGTCTTCACCAACTCCAATGGCTTGAATTTCACTCAGATGAACGCTTCCTTGCCCAATGTGACCATCTTCGCTACTGGTAAGCCAACCCCCCCTGCCTCCTGCCTGCTACCACTAACATCGTCGCAGGAGGAACCATCGCCGGCTCCGACTCGAGCTCGACCGCCACCACCGGGTACACCTCGGGGGCTGTGGGCGTGTTGACCCTCATCGATGCCGTCCCGTCCATGCTCGACGTGGCCAACGTGGCCGGGGTGCAGGTTGCCAACGTCGGCAGCGAAGACATCACCTCAGACATCCTGATCTCCCTATCCAAGGACATTACCCGGATGGTGTGCGACGACTCGACCATGGCGGGTGCGGTGATCACCCACGGCACCGACACGCTGGAGGAGTCGGCCTTCTTCATGGACGCGACGGTCAACTGCGGCAAGCCCGTCGTCATTGTTGGTGCCATGCGTCCTTCGACGGCCATCTCGGCCGATGGTCCCTTCAACCTGCTCGAGGCTGTCACCGTGGCCGCCTCCCCCAAAGCCCGCGACCGCGGCGCCATGGTCGTCATGAACGACCGCATCGCCTCCGCCTACTATGTCACCAAGACCAACGCCAACACCATGGATACCTTCAAGGCCATGGAGATGGGCTTCCTGGGCGAGATGATCTCCAACAACCCCTTCTTCTTCTATCCGCCTGTCACCCCCACCGGCAAGGTGCCTTTCGACATTGCCAATGTCACTGAGATCCCGCGCGTGGACATCCTCTTCTCCTACGAGGATATGCACAACGACACGCTGTACAATGCTGTCGAGAGTGGCGCCAAGGGTATTGTGGTTGCCGGAGCCGGAGCCGGAGGCGTCACCACCTCCTTCAACGCCGCCATCGAGGATGTCATCAACCGTCTGGAGATCCCCGTGGTGCAGAGTATGCGCACGGTGAATGGTGAGGTGCCGCTGTCGGATGTCAGCAGCGACACCGCCGCGCATATCGCCAGTGGGTACTTGAACCCCCAGAAGTCGCGCATTCTGTTGGGTCTCTTGCTGGCCGAGGGCAAGAACCTGACCGAGATTGCCGATGTGTTTGCCTTAGGCACGAACGCTTGAATGGGGGATCGAATGATGGTGATGATGAACTGGTCTCGCTGGAGGCGAGCTCAATGACTGTATATAATCTCATGATAGATAGAATTCAATTGATGATCATGGTCACTACCTCGATGCTTGGTTAACCCCTCGCAGCAATTACTCCTCCTCCTCGCTGGTGTCATCCCCACGCACCAAGTCCGTACCAAGCTCCATCTCCCCGATATCGTCCGCTTCCTCCAGCGCATCAAAGTCTAGCAAACAGTCATCATTGTCTAGAAACGCGCTATGGAACGTATCCGTGACCTCCGCGCTCGTGGCCAGGACCTTGACCTGACACGCCACGGACTTCTCGCGAGATAGCCCTAACAGCGTCTTCAGCACGCGAAGCATGTCGCGTTCGTGCTCGTCCGTCTCGTACCATCCGATCTCATCCACGATGACGATGACTTTGACTCCCTTGGGGAGTTTGCGAACCAGCCAGGTAAGCAGCTTGCAAAGCCCGTCGGCGCTGAGGTTCCGTGGGTCGCGGAGGTAGGTTTCGATTTCTTGGACGGTGTCCTGGTCGAAATCATGCTGCTGCAGCAGCTGGGCGAGAAAGGCTTCCGTTACCCCTCTTCCAACTGCGGTGTTGCCGTGGTGATCGGTTTCGTGAAGGGAGCAGAACCAGGTTAGGCGCAGGTGTCCTGGTTGGCTTTCCAGCGCTGCGTAGATCAAGGCAGACAGGAGAGAGACTGCGGAGACCTCGCAGCCCTCGGACTCGGCGTCTCCTTCGATGAGAAGCTCGCGAGATGCTGGGTATGTAAGCCATCGTCGGAATTCACCCGTCGTGAGAGCTGACTCTGCGCGTCGTCGCGCAGCGGGTGCAATGCGCGCGCGATAAGACAGGATGTAGGCCACGTCTTGGGCTTCGGAGGCGGTCACATTGAGCATAGCCAGGAGGTCAGCCACGGTGACTGATGGAGGGAGTGGTTCAGGAGTGGCTGGTGCAGAGGGCGCGATGAGCTGGGGGGCTTGCATCCAGTTACCAGGAGGATACTGGGGCAATGGGAGGAAATTAGGGTAGAAGGGCACTTGGGTCGTTGGAGGTATCCAGGGCGAACAGGCAATGGGCTGTGCCAGAGGCTGTGGACTTGGAGTGTTGCGCTTCCTCAGTTCATCTGGGATTCACTTGGTTAACGGTACTCATAGCACTGGTGATAGAATGAACTTACCCCAAAGGTGCTCGAGGAGATGGTTAGTCTCGTCGGACTGTCTTCTTGCCATCTCTTCTCTCCGTCTCTCCCGCTCCTCCCTCTTCCTCTCTCTTTCTTCCCATTGCTTCTCGCGTTCCTCTGCCACCTGGAACAACCCGTTCAGATGATTGAGCATCCGGGTCATCTGCTGGTCTGCAAGGCGCTGGCGGTCTTTCTTGGCCTCGTCCAGCTTGTCCGAATTGGCGAGAGTGACTGCTGCCGTGACCTCCTTACCCCGGATCAAGTCCTCCAGCGCCACGCGGGTGCTGTGCATCTCTGCTTTACGCGCCTGATTTGCCAGTTTTGAGCTATGTTTTTGGATTACATCAATGCTGCCCAGGAGCTTGTCCTGGTACTCACTGCCCTGCGCCAGACTGCGCCAGGTCCGCGAGACTAAAGACATGTGAAAGTTAGTGGTCGAGCGGTTCATTCAACCTGAAAAACAATAGAAGCCCATACACTCATGGCTCAAGAAAAAGGCGATCGCATTCTCGATCGCCTGGAATATTGCGACCACCAACGTGATCGACGTCTTCCGGATGATTCTGTCTCTGGGAAACGTCGCCATGAAGAACTCGATACTTTCAAAGTCGTCTTCCAACGCCTCAGGCTCGAACGCCGTGGTCACCTTCTCGCGCACTTTCGAGGCCATTGCCGCCGCCTGCACCCAATCAGTATCTGAACCAACCACGACACGGTGCCACTTACATCCAGCAGGATGTCTATGGTCGCAATGAAAGGGGAAATATATTCCACCTGAGCAAGTAGCTTGCTCACCATCTTCGCTTGCTCGGTGTGGTCCGCCGCTTTGCGATAGACCTTTTTGAACAACCCCTTCGCCGTGGTCCGCTTCGGCACCTCATAATGGCTCTGCGCCTTGTCGAGTTGGCTGCGCACCCCCTCCCAGTTGGATTGGCTGCGGATACTGCATCCCTTGGTGACCAAGGGCCCAGCCTCGGGATATTTCTTCTTCAACTCGATCATACAGTCTGGAAAGATGTCCGACCAGAATCTCATCGCGTCGACTGCTGGAAGAGCCGGTCGCGGCGGGATGATGTCGTCTTCAATCGGACTGGTGGAAATGGCGGTTGGGGAGACATACTGTCCCCCCTTACAGTCATACTTGATGCCGGGATGGTCGAAAACTGGGTTGATTTGGGGCAGGTGGTGGTCGATGAAGTCTACCGAGGCGGTGCGTGTCGGGGGGTTGCCTGGTGCACCCATGGCTAGTCCCCGAAGACTTTGTCGCTAGATTGCGTTTTCTAAAAAGGATCTCGTCTCTCAGATTCGAGTAACAATGTTGGGGATAGTTATGTAAGACTTCCGAGGGCAAGACTAAACGCTTGAAATTAAGTTGTAGCGGGAGGTGGTGGGAAGCTCCCAGCGCGGGACATCTTCAGTCCCAGGCTTCGCTCCGAGCAGCTGCCAAGGCTAGCTACTTGCTAATGATCGAGCCTGATCTTGACCAATGCTCCAGACAAAGCCAGGTGGGGATCATGTCCCGATGGATGGAGGAAAGTCAAGACACTTCGAGGTGGAAGAGGAGCGGTGCCAGGTGACTGCAGATACAAGCCCGCGGACATGCAGGATCAGAGGATGCGGAATCAATACGGGCTTGAGGGGCTCGGGTGGCAGTGTGGGAAGCAGTGATTGGAGTGAAGATCGTCCCAAGACGTGTGAATGGCGTGCAAATTGACCAACCTGCATTAGCGTGTCTGGCAAGTTCAGTGCAGTGCATCCCAGCCTTGCCCTAGCTGGCCCCGCCCATTCTAAATCACAGGTTGTTTACCATTCACTGTCCAGAGAACCCATCTGCACAGGCAGCAGTACACGGGCCGGCAAGCAGTTGGGATGTCAGGAAAATGATTAAGAATCTACTCGAGCTGTTGCTGTTCCGCTGATTAATTCTCTCTTGTGGAAACGTGGCTGTCATCTGGACAGGCGGACGTGGAATAGCCTCGTAAGCACTAGGGGCAAACGGGAAGTCAAGATGGGGGCGATTGCGCTCGGTCCCGCTTGCACGCTAACCCTCATCTTATCTCTGCACTGGGTCTCTGATTTAAAGTACCAAGTACCCATGCTCCCATCCAGCCTTGACCCCATGTCCTTGCAAACTATCTTTGCTTGTATCCTCCACACTAACAGCTGATTGAGACGGAGCCGCTCCAGTTGCGTCATGGCGGTCGTCGAAAGCCCAAACGGAGTTGATCTGCTGCAGCGCAGTGCAAGCCCCATTGCAGCACTCGACTCAACTGATGGCAGTGGAGACAGCCATACAGCGACTAGCGATGCGTCTTCCGAGAGCTCGAATGTGTCGCCACATGGCGAACCTAGTATAGATGCCTCTCAGGCAGCATCAGCAAAGCACGAAGCAGAGCCTACAATCCAGGTTGCCGACCTACACAAGCAGATCCAAATAATCCAAGAGCAGTTGGAGAACGAGCGGGCGCAACGGAGGATGATGGCGGAGCGAGCGATGGGACCGAGTGAGATGGGTGGTGCTTCGTGGAGTCGACCATGGTTGTATGAGTGGGACATGTTCCGGCCAGAGACCTACTCCGACCAGAACAGCAGATCCTACTACATGAGCCGTGTGACCGAGCCTATCGTCACCGATATGGCCCAGGTGCATGAGCGCAAGCGGATCATGATGGGAGTGGTCGAGGCGGAGCTCAAATGGCTCAAGAACGAGGACGACGCCTACACAACCATGGTGAAGGAGAAGGAGGACCTCAAGACGGAGAACACCCAGTTGACGGAACGGTTGACCATGATGGAAGCCCAAGTGCGCCAGTGGGATCCCAATCTGCTCTCCGAGAAGAAACCCACCAAGCATTCCAAGGCAACGGAGAAGAAAGGGAGAGGTGAGAACAATGAGGATGATGAGGATGACTCGTCCGTGAAGTCCCAGCAGTGGCCGACGGCACAGCTCAATCGCGTGGAATGGGCTTCCTTTTCTGCCCCTTATCATCAAGTGAAAGAGACCTTCGCCATCGATGTGTTGGAAGGGGAACCGGTCATTAGCTTCATGTCCTATTACCGGCCCTGGTGGACCATGAAGAAGAGCGTCTCGGAGGAGACAAAGGCCCCTGCAGCCAAGAAGAGACTCGCCCCCCCTGGCCAGGGGCCCATGCCCGAACGCATTCGCATCAACTCCCGGCAGATCCTCAAGATTCTTCAGAAGCTGGAACCGGATAATTTCACCGACGAGGACGAATCCCTGATTATGATTCGGCCGTTCAAGGCCCTGGTATTCTTTGAAGATCAGCTCCGCCAGATCCATCAGGTGCTTCTGGAGAAGCATCGAGGGGCACAGTCGAAGTCGCCCGAGGCGAAAAAGGACGAGGAGACAGCAGGCTCAGGGGAGAAAGAAGCTCGTCCCAGCTCTCCAACCGCCGCAGACCGACCGGAAGAAAACCGCGAAGGCGAGGAAAACCAAGGAAACCCCGTGAGCGAGGTACTGAAAGACGAGTTCACCTCCTCAGAAACCGCACTCGAGCAGCTGCAGGTGTTGATCAATTTTCTTGACGTGGATGTCAAAGCCAAGATGGATTACGTCCGCAGCGAGCAATGCCACCGGGTCTCCTTTGCTGATGTCTGGTATCTTTTTCGACCCGGGGATGAGGTTGTCGACCAGGTAGGGAAGCAAGCATATCGGGTCATCGGCGTCACCAGCTCGCCACATAAAGTGATGTCTCCCTACCGAAACTGGGAAACATCCAGCAAAGATGAACCTACGGTGATGCTGCAATGCGTTCACATCGACTTTGACGGTAAATATCTCGGGCCGGTGCTGCAAACGTTCCGGATCGCACGGTTCGACGGCGAGAAGGCCATCACCTCGCTTCGCGTCTTCCCTATCCGCCTGGCGGGCACGAGAGCGGGCGACCTGACGAGCATCGTGGATGTTCGCCAAAAGCTCATCGCCCGTGGCAAGATGTTCATTGATGTCTTGGCCAAGAAGCACATGCACTACAGTGGACTGACGCTGGAGACTCGCGATGAAGTGGACGGCCAAGTGGTGATTGACTTCGAGAAGGCCTTTGAGAGCGAAGACAAGTCCAAGCAGCCGGCCGAACTTGGCGACAATAACGGCGGGGACGGTGGAGAGGAAGAGCTGGAGAAGGTGTGGCGGCCAAAGATCCGTAGTCTGATCAGCATCGAGGTCCCTGATAATCCCGCATCCGACTGCACGGCCGCGTGCTGCGCCAGAGAACGCGTCCACAAAGACCTCTATGCCGAGCAGAAGCGGAACGAACACTATCGCAACAGCCTCATTCCAGAGGAGCTATCCCAGCAGCCCTCTGCTGCCATTTACCCTCGGGTGAAGAATTCCCGAGCCTCCGACGACGCCCTTTCAGATGATGATTTTGTGATCATGAGTTATCGAGTGTTCGGCTTCAGTCTGCGAAGTCGCAAATGGGGTATGCCACAGCCGTGTCCGGAGATTGTAAAGTGTAGTAGCTAATGTGCCTTCCCTTCTGCAGAAAAGCTTGACCTCACCCATCTCAGCTATATCCGAGGCATCCGGGTGGAGAGCAAGGGCGAGGACCAAGGCAAACCGCAAGTCCGCGAGACGGCTTTCGATCAGCTGGTGCTGGAGGAAGGACACAAGAAGATGCTCTTGTCTTTGGTCGCACAACATTACCGTGACAAGGAGTCACCCACCGCTGCGAATGAGCAAGTCGATATTGTGCGCGGAAAAGGTCGGTCTGGATGGGAGGTTGTATACCGCTAGTATCGATGCTGATGGTTGGGCGTTAGGCAAGGGACTGATTATTCTACTCCACGGCGCTCCCGGAGTGGGTAAGACCACCACGGCAGGTGCGTATGAAGTTTTCCTTCCTGGTTGAGGAGATAATTGACCTTTGACACAGAGGGCGTGGCCGAGCTCTTTGAGAAGCCTCTTTTCCAGATCACTTGCGGTAAGCTTATTTGTCCCACAGCTCAAGCTGGCAACTGACACCCATTGTAGGTGACTTGGGCACCACGGCCGAGAGCGTTGAGCATGCTCTCGAAACAAACTTCGCCTTGGCTCATCGATGGGGCTGTATCCTCTTGCTGGATGAAGCTGACGTGTTCCTGGCGAAGAGAACGCCCCAGGATTTCAAGCGGAATGGCTTGGTGTCCGGTATGTTCGAAAGTCCGCGAGCATCGAAGAAAGGCTTGGGATTACTGACCCATGTTTCTAGTCTTTCTGCGGGTGCTTGAATACTATGCCGGAATTCTCTTCCTCACGACAAACCGCATTGGCGACTTCGACGAGGCGTTTGGATCCCGTATCCATATCAGTCTTCACTACCCCCAGTTGACGCTCCCAGCCACGAGAGAGATTTTCTTGCTGAACATGAGGCTCATCCAGCAGCGATTCACGGAAAAGAAGCGAAACATTACGGTCGATCGGGACGCCATCCTGGCGATGGTGGAGAAGTATTGGAAGACGCACAAGAAGATGCGCTGGAACGGCCGACAGATCCGCAATGCGTGTCAGACAGCTTTGGCCCTGGCTGAATTTGAGGCTGGAGGCGGCAGTCATGAGAAGATCATCGATCCGACCGCAGAGGTCAGGCTTAGCGTCACGCATCTCGAGACAGTGTCCAAGGCCTACCTTGAGTTCATGCAGTATCTGAGGAAGCTCTACAAGGTGGATCAAGACCGCTTGGCGCAGCGACGGGGTGTCCGGGCGAGGGAGCTGGATGACAAAAAAATGAATTTTACGGATGACGAGGAGGAGCATTCAGATTTCGATGATGAAGCAGACATATTCTCCCTAGGCAAAAAGACCTCCTCGTCCAACCCGGAGACGCCGACGCCAGGGCTACTCTCACCCTCCGCCCTCTCTCAGTCCCTCACGCTGAACTCGTCACCCACGCCTGTGTCGCCATTCAACGGCATTACCAGTGCGCAAGAGACTAGCCATGCGCCCCAAGCAACAGCTCCGCCAAGCTTTCCCGGCTATTCCTCTCAACTACCTGGATACCCTCAGGCGTTCCCCCAGGGATGGCCCCAGGCAGCTCCGCCGCAAATGCAGGCAGGCTTCGGGTACGGGCAGCAGCCGCAACAGCCACCTCAGCAAATGGCGCAAATGTGGCAAAATATGAACCCAGCCATGTGGCAGCAAGCCATGCTTCAGGGCCAGATGCCCCCTCTACCAGGGATGGGTCCAGGAATGCCAGGCCAGCAGCCACCCCCGGGAGGACCTGGAGCCGAGAAGCCTTAGGATCTTGAAATTGAAAGCTGGGCGGGTGTGTACACCCATCTACACTTGTAAAATTACTGGAGAACTATATTAAAGGGGATGCCAACCAGATTTCATTTCGCTTAATATATACATCATCATCGACAAAAGGCCCCGCTTCACAAGCTTTTCTGCAGCGGGGATCAACCTCAGAAAACACTAAACAAGCACTCGCAGTCGATCTCAAACATTCAAGCAAGGAAGCTCTTCAGGTAATCCAGCTTGCCAAGGGGCACACCCTGAGCCCGCAGGATGGCGTACGCGGTCGTAATGTGGAAATACACATTGGGCAGTCCGAAATTGAGGGCGTAGGACTCGGGAGTGAACTCGACCTCGTGGTCGCCCAGGGGCGCCTTGAACGCCGTCTGCTCCTTGCCGGCAAAGCCCGCGGGGGTGAGCTGCTGGATCTCGGCGAGGGTGGCGTCGATGCTGGCGTAGAGCTCCTGGTAGGTCTTGGCCTCGGGCAGGGGAGCGGGGGGCTCCACGAGCTGGGTACGGGCGATGGTCTTGCGGATGTTGAGCACGGTGGCAAAGATCTGGAAGGATAGGGGCTTCATGTCCTCGTGGAGACGGGCGTTGAGGAGGGTGTCAAGTGCGATGCCCCTCTCGGTGGCATGCTCCTCGCCCTTCTTGAGAATGTGGGAGAGGGTCTGGAGACCATTGGTGAAGGTCGGGATGGTGATGGTGTACACGGTAGAAGACATGTCTGCGAGGAGTGTTATTGGAAGGAGATGGTGTGATTTAGTCCGATGATGATTGCTTGGTTCATACTATGTACTGAGTAGGTGGTCTTATAGTTGGTGTCTTAATAGTGATCTTACTATTATTGTGGGGAAGGGAAAGGGGGTGGGGAATGAAATTAGTAATCGGGCTTCCATCAAGTTCTATCCCCAGATTTGGGAGGGAGGGGGGTCAGCTTCGCTGCTTCACCACCTAACCACCTCCTTTCGAGTCTGACAAATCAACTTAAATCTGCTTCTTGAGAAGGATTCATTACTAATCTGGTGTCTCAGAGGCTGACTAGCGGTCAGATCAAGCAAGCGTCCCATGGTTGTGACAAAGGATTGTCATGGTTCCATTGACACCCGAGCAAGGGACTCAGAGCCATGGTTCAACGCAATCGACTCAAGTAAAGAAGCTTCCCTTCCATGCAGCTGCGACTGCCTGAGCCACAGCATCCTGGATCACAATCCCCGGATGAAAGTCGTTGAACCAGAGACACGTCACGCCGTCGGAATTCCAACAGTCCGCCGCGGCTCCGCCGCTGTCCAGGATATTGTTGAAAACCGGCTGTGTGTCAACGACCTTGACGATGGCGTCGTGATGGGTTTGAGCGAGTGCCTCGACTTTCTCGACGAGGATTGTGTTCCAGTGCTCAATGGCAGCTTTCAGGCGAGGGATCGTGTAATCCGGATCCGACCCTTGCATGATGTTCGGCGTGCGTTCGATCGCTGTACACCAACTAGTCAGAGAGGAGCTTCAGGGCCAGGGAATGGGGAGCATACGAGGGACAGTCAAGAGAGCAAAGTTACGGGCGCCTCCCTGATACACATGCTCGATTTGCTCGAAGAGCTGATCCAGAATCTCCCTTTCCAAGGCGGCGGCGCTGGTTTGGTACCAGGATCCTGCTACGTCGTTGACGCCTCTGGTATGGTCAGCATGGGACACTTTCTGAGCGTCGATCACTCAAGCTAGCAAGGGCAGCCTTACATCCAAACTGCAAAAAGAGTGTTCTTCGCATCCCATGGTGCCCAAGAAGGTGGTGGGGATAAATACTCCTGAAACTCGTCTACCTGATCAATGATGGAGTACACCGTCGGGAGATACGGCGCAACGAGCGAAGCATTGACTGTAGCTCCTCCATAGGCGAGATTGTAGCTCAGGAGCAGGGAGTTGTTGTATTTGGCAACGATGTCCGAGATCCAGTTGGTTCCTCCAGACGCGGTCCACCCCGGATAAGGAGGGTTTCCGAGCGGGTTCGCAGCGGAGGGCTTGGTGCCGGTTACATCAAAGGTAGTGGACGTGTATGAATCTCCGAAACTGATCACATACTTGGTTGTAGCAGCGGCTGACCAGGCTAAGGCCAAGCTTGCCCCGGCAAAACCAAATACTGTTTTCATCTTGCCAGACAGAATCGACTACCTCGAGGACTCCGACCAATCAATGTCGAGTCACTGTCGAGGCATATATCCCCAACCAAAGGGAGCGATGATCGGGTAGGGTGGGGATCACTAGATATAGCCCAAAAAAAAGAATATCAGAAGCATGTCTCCTACAGTCATGCTGGACCCAAAGGTTGGATGGCAGACACATTAGGCCAATCAGGGTTTGTGGCTTGCAGGTATACTTCAGTTCTATTTATGTTCTGTGGCACTATCCCCAATTAGCAACGGAGCTTCTGGGACAGGTTCGGAGTAAGCACTCGGCGGGGACAAATTTTGTACTGCATGAAAAGTGCGCAATGTTCCGTGTCTAAGTGACCACGGGCTTGGCAATTCTCTGGCCTTGGGCTTTCATACCTCCACTGAGTGTAGAAGTGGTCGAGAATCAGGTAGGCCTGCAATGGCACTGTGCTGCATTAGGGCGACCCTCCGCCCGACCATTATTTAAATTTCAGCACAAGATCTGAAGTAGTTCGTAACCACATTGCCATCTTCGAAAGGCAAGGTATATATTTTATAAGATGACTATGTGCATGTGAGTCAAAGCTTCCGACAATATACTGAAACGCCAGATGGTCACAGTCCCACAAATGACGAGCATTCTAAGGCGATCAGAATCCTGGATGTCCGACCTCAGCGAGTGCCTCCTTGACCACTTCTTCCAAATGCTTCTCCGGCAATCCGAGCTCCTTGTTGCGCACCGGCTGCACGGGTTCGAAGTGACCACTGTATTCGCCCTGTGTGAACCCAATGTTGATCAGGCCGTAACCAGCGAAAGCGTCACCCTGCTCCCAGGCGGCCTTGAGAGTGGGAATCAGCTCCTTGGTATTGATAGACTTGCGCTGCCATTGCTCCCCAGTCAGCCGCTCAATGGTCTCCACGAGCTCCTTCTGGGAGGTGGCAAAGTCACTGGTGAAGACGATCTGGTTGGCGGTGGAGCTGGGGTTCAGCAGGATCCGGTTCAGCGTGAGGGCGGTGTTATCAAGGGTCGTCGTCGAGAACTTGCCGGTGCCGTCATCGGTCAAAGTCATGGTGCGGTTGGAGTAGTCCAGACCGAGGAAGTTATTGCGAAGGGACCTACCTTCATTAGCGACGAATCTTGCTGAGTGAATGGGGCACGTACCAGCCAATCCACATGCCACAAGCAATGGCCGTCCAAGTCAGACCATCGGCCTCTTTCGACCGGAGGTACGCTTGCACTTGCCCCTTGTCCTTGAAAACTGGCGAGAGTTCCTGTGCAGCGGGGGTGTTGTTATCCAATCCGTATTCCGATGGCACAAAGCGCTTGACACCCGCGGTGATGGCGGCGTCAATGAACTTCAGCTGTTCGGCGACCGAGAAACTTGTGATGGCATTGACAACCGCATCTTGGCCTTGGAAGGCCTTGATCAGGTCTTCCTGGGGGTAAGAGTCCGGGATGGTGATGATGTTGGCAGTGGATGGAAGACTGGCGCGGGCTTTAGATGACTCTCTGGTGAGAACGCTGACTTTGAATGTTGGCTCAGACAGTAGTGACTTGAGCAGAACACTTCCCAGTGAGCCACCTCCCTGTGAAGACCGATTAGCAAAGGTTTCTGGTATCAGACAGGCGGCCATACCCCGACGAGGATGATATTCTTGTAGCCCTGTTCGCTCATGGTGAGAAAGTCGGTATCGGTCTAAGTATCCGTGAGAGAAGAGAGGTGAGTAGTTGAGATTGTAGTTGATTCGAACTATTGACGAGTCTGTCACTAGAACTATATATACCGAACATTCGTCCTATACACATGGCGTGCTGGACGATCACTAATCTGGGTAAGCAGGAGCAGATCCCGGATCACTAATCGAGGAGGGTTTACGAGATGGTCAGCCCGTAACTTATCGCCTAGTGCTGACTCTTGACATGCCATGGTCGGACTACTGGATAAGGTGCCTGGTCTGCTATCGCACAGGATTCGCATAGTATGGATTGCATACACAATCATTGATTGACTTGCATGCTTGCATATCACATAGGCGAGAGGCTGGGCCCAGCATACACTTATGCAGCGCATAGAGGCATCTGCAACGCATCTGCTACGCATCTGCTGAGTAATTATGCATGGGCGGTGGAGCTGGAAATGATGTCAGCGTCCCGAAAGCTTTTGGTTTCCACTCTTCCCTTCCACAACCATCTCTCCACTTTCCTCACTCTCACTCTCTCTCGCGCGCGCGCGCGATAAGAAAACCTACCGACAGTCATCTTGTCGTCATGCATTGTTAACTGCCTCTCATCCACTCTCCGCATCCCTTTTTCGCTACCATCATTCTCGCGTCATGGACCTGAGCCATGCTTATGAGCCTCCCTGATGGCCCCTCATCATTGAGGCCTCAAAACCACCGCCTCCTCCTTCTCGTCCATGCATTGCCAAATCTCCCTCCATTCCATTCGAATCGCTTTGAATCCTCCCGTCGTCGCTCGAATCATCCCTCCTCTCCGCTTATCTTCCGCACGTAACGCACGAAACGCACGAAGCTTCTCCCACACAAACCCGTTCGACATGAAAATCGCTATTACGGGTGCTCGCGGCACGGTCGGGCGTGAGGTCGTCAAGGCGGCTTCGAAAGCCAACCATTCCACCGTCCAGGTCGACCGCACAGATACGGAGTACGATGGCACTCCTAACTCGGAAATGAAGACGGCGGATACCGCCAACGACTACCAGGCCACGCTCAACGCCTTCCAGGGCTGCGACGCCGTCATTCATCTGGCCGCGATTCCCGACCCCGTCGACAAGGGCGACGACCTCGTCCACAACAACAATGTCAACTCTGCCTTCAACGGGTTCCGTGCTGCTGCCGAGCTGGGCATCAAGCGCGTGTGCTACGCCTCCTCCGTCAATGCGATCGGGCTGGAATATGCCAACCGACCCCTGAAGTTCGACTACTTCCCCGTCGATGAAGAGGCCGAGTCCCGCCCGACGGACGCTTACGCGCTGGCCAAGGACGAAGCCGAGCTGCAGGCCCGTGCGTTTGCTCGGTGGTTCCCCGGGATGAACATTGCCTGCATGCGCATACATGCCGTGTCGTCGCGAGCCGAGGCGCAGCAGGGACACAAAGACAACTGGGATACTGCAGCCGTGAAGAGTCTGTGGGGCTGGGTCAGTCCGCCGGCGACCGCGAGAGCGTGCCTATTGGCCGTGGAGAACAGTGACAACTTGGAGGGATGTGAGGTCTTCAACATCGTCGCCCCAACGACTACGCAGGACACCCCGTCCAAGGACCTGGCCAAGAAGTACTACCCCGACGCAGAGATTCGAGGCGAGCTGTCAGGGAACCAGTCCCTCTTCGCCACCGACAAGGCAAAGAAGATCTTGGGATGGGTACATGACGAGAAGGAGTGACTCAATCGGGAAGCTATGATCTTTTCTCGTCTGTAGACCTTTGTCAAATGTCCTAGATTAGCGATTATAATGAAGACCGGATGGCACACGTGAAGTATAAACATTTACTTGTACCATTGCGATAGCAACTGCCGGTGGAGATATATAACGATCGGGTCATATAGAGATAGAACCCATGCTCTTGGAACGCGGTGCCTTTACACCTGTTCATTGTAGCTCACTGTAGCTTACCCACAAGATTGCCAAACTCTACGACGTTTTCTAACCTCACACGTCTTTAGATATACCTTGTTGAGGTGTTGACTTGGTTGTGGTGTGGTGGTCACTTGACTAAGAGAGGTGCTTACTCATCGGCTGCCGCCTCTCCCCGACCGCGTCGCGTTGTTTCTCCACCCTTCGTTTTCTTGTCTCCCAGTCTTCGACTTCTACGATGCTGCCAAACATTATCATCTCACTCTCCACTCAATGACTAAATGACTACAAATTCGAATCGTGACTGTAGTGTACGAAGTAGGTCAAGGAATCTACCCGGCCGCTTACTCGTCGATCGCAAATTGCGTTCGCTACGCCCTCACTCTTGGCATTGGTCCGGGTCGCACACCGTATGCGAAGAGTGCTGAAGTGTATGGTAGGGTTGAGTTTGTACCTTGTGCAATTTGAGATTACAACGCTTCAGTTAACAGCTACATTGTAGTCTCATTAGCATTGAGTGCTCGGGATGGCACCGCGGAGCACAACTCGGCGACCTGCTGCCACGCTATTCCGAAGAGGATGCTGTATAGTCCTCTAAATCATGGTTGAATCGACGCTCTGACAGATGCGCATCACCATGTGTGCCAGAAAAACTGTCATCGTGCGAGGAAAAGCTTTCATCACCCGAAGACTCTAGGTCGTCCTCTTCAGTCCACCGGGCCTTCAATCCGGGAGACAAAGCTACCGGAGCGTCTCCAATCACTCGACGGATCTGAAGAGGCCCGGAATCCGTTCGGCACACTTCGAGCCGAGTCATTGAGCTTTTTGCATACTGCACAAGCTCATGAAGAACCCATGCCAGCCGCTTCAGTAGCTCTTGCTTGTCTCGCTCCCATTGTGTGATTTGTTCTCGCATGTCTTGCACCCGAATGTCAGTGAACAAACCCCAGTCGTGATACGCCACGACCAGAGTTGGGATCTGTGACACCCAGAGGCGAGGAGTTAGATCTGTCATATCGATCTCTTTCCTCACAGTGCGGGTCTGGAAGTCAAACATTGAGCGTGTCTTGATGTCAATGATAGTGCTCTGGGAGATCGACCGTCCTCCTTCGCGAAACTTCAAATCTCCGGAGCTTTGAGCTGGTTCCGGAGTGTGGTCTTCTCCGAGCTTACTTACCAGACTGTCAACTTCAGCCTCCAGAGTTTTATATGGCATTCTTCTTTCACTGTCAGAGCTACGGCACTCTTGTTATTGCATCTTCTTCTCTGGGATGTATCCGTCCGACTCAAAACGAACGAGGAAATGAAGGCCACCAAAGTCATACTGAATGATTCGTTGATGGGACTCTGAACCGGCAAGACCAGGCCTCCAAATTGTGTATTCGTCTAGGAATGTGTGCCCGTACCCCCGAATATCAGGTATCAAGTTGGTTGGCGAGTTCTCCCGTCTAATGAAAAAAACGGTGTCGCCCACCGTTTCTAGGACAAACCTGAAGCTTTTGTCGACCCCTCGAGCAAAACGTTTGAGATTGCTCAAAGTACTGGAGCAGGTCACAATATCTGTGTTGGCGAGATCATATTCGGGATACTGCTTTTCGATCGCTGTAAAGGCCGCCTCCCATGGATAGGCAGGATATCTAGCAGCATTTGGGTCACGTAAATACTTGCCACAGTCGGCTTGGAGTTGCCTGTCCTCGGTTGGGGGAGTCCAGACAGGTGGCTCGCCTAGCGACATGGGGTTTTTTAGCGTTTAAGACTCAAGTTCAGCACTCCGGGGATGAGAAGCTATACCCGGAATTATGATTGACGGCGAATCGCGCCCCAACCATGTGTACGAGGTCAAGTACTCGCAGGAGGTAATCAGAGGACTCTCTTGAGATCTTCCAAGGTTATATTGCTCGATCTCCACAAGTAGTGGACCGCATGGAGGGGCCGGGGACTCGTAGACCGGTTCTGGTTTGCGCGTCTGGTGACCAAGCCCAAGCCAGCCCCGTCGCGAACCTCCACGAATGCTGGCTCTGTAACGTCTTTTTGGGGCTCCCCACATTATCGCTGGCGATCACAATCGACAAGAAGTCTGTTCATCGAAGAACGCCATCGGGCCGCGTGAGTCAGGAAGCATCGAGCGAACGGAAGCAGAAGACTTCCTTTGTGTCACATGAAGGCCCAAACGCTGGTTTCCAGCCAATTGCGCCACTGTGACATCTAAACCCTCATCCAACCTCCAATGGTGCGTTGGTCTGGGGCGGGGTTGTCCCAACCCAATCCTTCCTTCACATCAGTGGCCTTCTGCTTCCTCTCCTCCGCCTCATGCTATACCCACTGGTATGAAAATGCTCGAGGTGAATTTTCCACGATATGGCTACTCGCTCAGACCGCCTCACGAAATATCTATCGCTCATCGAAAAAGGTAAGAGAAGGGTGGAAAGGTCCGCCGATCCCAAGCTGTTCCTAGAGTCACTTTGCGCGCAAGAGGACTCTCTGCGCTGTAATGAGAGGGTGCTTGCTTCCCCAAGTCTTCTTGAGGCACTGCAGAACAGTTTCCGTGTCGACTCATCGACTGAGTTTGTCAACACTTCGGCCGCAGAGTTCTTGAGCTATATACGAAACCCACTATCGAGAGCTTTGGCAATGGACAATTTCTCCGCCAGCTTGTCTCCTGCATCACCAATCCTCGCACCTTCTGGACAGTATTCCTGCAAGCTCACACCTCGAAGAAACTCAGTGAGCACGCAGAGTTAAGCTCTGTCTGGTTGCTTCTGAAGCTGCTCAGCTCTCCAGGATACTCTTCCGATTTTATTGACACTGCCGAGAACATCACGCAGAGTCGAACCTTCCTCAATTCAACCTTCCAGGAAGTCAGGACTATCGGGTATCGAACCCAGAACATTGCGAAGACCATCAGGACCAAGGTGGATCTAGACGATAGCTACCGACCAGGAGGGAGGCACGACAACGACTTCAAAGACTTCCGGGAAATCTCGATTTTGCCCATCCCGGATGAAATCGCTTCAGTAGAAATTCCGTACTACAGGCGGATGTGCGATGTCTACAACGTCTCCGAAGCACAACGGGCTGTAATGCATTACGATAACCAGTTTCGCCTGTTGAGAGAAGACCTTCTCGCCGAGCTGCGCAATGATCTCTAGATCGCTCGCGGTCAGAAAAAAGGAAGGAGATCTGCCCCCCCGGTCCATGGGCTATGTTTGACAGGAGTTGGCTGTGGCACCGACGACCGAAGAAGGACCTGCTATCTTGAGTTTGCCTGCACGAAGGGTTTGCCACACTTGTCTAGCCTGCCCAAAGCGGATCGCAAGAAATTGCTCGATGACAACCCACACATATTTAGTCACCAGGCATTTGGGTGCTTGCTGAGCAAAATGGATATTGTCGTATTTGTAACCCTTGATCGCGGGTCCTCAGACCTGCTTGATGATCTTCCCACTCTCGCCCTGGTAGTGTCTGGCACCGATGCACTCACACGTCTATTTACATGCGCCAAGATGGGCCCGGCCTTCACCTTCCTCCCTGTTGATACACCAATCTTCGCTTGCGAACCAATCCTCCAACGTTTACAGCAGGTGATGGAGTTTTCACTCTCTCAAATACTGCTTGCGTCGGAGCCAAAGCTAGAGCTTTTGACGTTGGACGACAATCTTGCAACCGTTGTTGGCCAGATCCAAACAACGAACGGCGAGTCACTGGACGCCATTCTTGCCACTGAGATGAAGGTATAATTGGATGACTCGCAGCTTCAGTCGCTCTTGAATGGGCGGCAGCAGAGCGTAAGCACAATTCAGGGGCCGCCTGGTGAGTTTACATGAACGCTTAATATGTGTCCGACCGCAGCGAAATAATCCATGCCATTGCAGGAACGGGAAAGTCATATCTCGGGGCATTGATCGCGAAGATTTTGCATGATAAGACGTGTAAGACGATGATGGTCATCTGCTACACCAATCACGCTCTGGATCAATTCCTGGAAAACCTGTTGGACATTGGCATCCCGGAATCGTCCATGGTCCGGCTTGGGGCCAGGTCGACGCCGCGAACCAAGCACCTGGGACTTTTCGAACAGTCAATAGGCACTTCTGTCACTGATTCATGGTCTTTTGTTCTTAAAAAGAGGGAAGATCTTAATCAGGCAGCCGAAGAGTTAGAGTCGTGCTCACTGGAATTCAACGGCGATAATATAACCACATACGACATTCTCGAGTATCTGGAGTTCTCGGGCAAAAGCGCCTTGTTTGACGCATTTACCATACCTGATCAGCATGACGGCATGGTGCAAGTCGGAAGGCATGGTAGGAAAATCGATAGGTACTACCTCTGGGATGCCTGGGTACATGGAAGAGATGCCGGCAGTTTTCGAGACCGGATCAGTGCCCACCACGCTTACATCTGGGGACTGGCGCCCTTCAAGCGCAAAGAGATGGTCGGCAAATGGCGCAACAGTCTTCTTCATGAAAAATGCGACAAGCTTGTGGAGCTCATCAAGAGGTTTAATCAGTAGGCGACGGACCTCGACGAATATTATTATCACAAACGGCATTCTGCGGTGCTAGAAGCAAAGCGCATTGTGGCGTGTACGACTAACGCGGCGGCCAGGTATGCCAGAGCCCTCCGGGTGGCTAAACCCGACATCGTGATAGTCGAGGAGGCCGGGGAAATTCTGGAAAGTCACATCCTTACGGCTATGACCCTGTACACCAAGCAGCTGGTGCTAATCGGCGATCATAAGCAATTGCGGCCGAAGGTGAACAACTACAACCTGTCCGTCGAGAAGGGCGATGGCCTCGACCTCACTCGGTCACTCTTCGAACGACTCATCGCTCAGGGCTATCCGCATACCTCCCTTGCGAAGCAGCATCGAATGCGTCCGGAGCTCTCACGGCTGGTCCTACAGCTTGCCTACCCAGAGCTTCAGGACTCCGAGAGCATACTCAAGCGACCTGACTCCGCGGATTTCAGGACAATATTGTGTTTGTTGACCACTGCCAACCAGAGCGTGAGCTTCGTGACATTTCTGAAAGAAGAGATCCAAGTATGAAGACTAGCAAGCAGAATCTGTATGAGGTCGAAATGGTTTTGAAGGTTGCCAAGTATCTGGGCCAGCAAGGATATGGTACAGACGACATGGTCATCCTGACACCGTACCTAGGCCAGCTGTCTCTTTTGCGGATTGAGCAAAACCAATGATCCGTTGTTAAACGACTTGGATTCAAACGACCTGCTAAAAGCGGGACTGCTAACCCTCGGAAGCCCCAAGGTCTTGAAAAGTCCTATTCGTATTTCAACCATAGGTATGTGAAGGGGTATTGTCTCCTAGGAACCGTGGTCACTGACAGTGATCCTTCAAAACAGATAAGTACCAAGGTGAAGAGAGGGATATTGTTGTTGCAAGCCTCACAAGAAGCAACGAGGCGGGAGACATCGGGTTCACGGCGGCTCCCGAGCGTGTGAATGTTCTCCTCTCCCGCGCACGAAATGCCCTGGTGATGATCGGAAACGGAGGTACATTCCTCAAGAGCCGCAAAGGACATCTCACATGGCGGCCACTCTTTGAGATGCTCAAAAGATATGGCCACGTGTATGCTGGGTTTCCGCTTAAATGCGAGAGACATTCTGATCGCCAGGTTGTGATCCGATCGCCCAAGGAGTTTGATACAGCATGTCCCGACGGAGGCTGCTCGGACCCGTGGTATGTCAACCCATTCCTCCATCATCAAAGAAAGCCCTCTTCGGCGGGGACTGACAGGCTCACAACAGCTCGGCTATCTTCGCCTGCGGAATCTATTCTTGTACTAGACGGTGCCATCGAGCTGAGTTCCACGGCAGAATAAAATGCACTAGGACAATGGAACAGACGTGTCCCAAGAATCAAAGGTATTACTGAGAATGCTACCAAGGAGCCCCGAGGACCTGCCCTACATGTCTCGAGGAAGCAGTCGAAGCTGAGAGGAGAAAACGCGAAGATGCAAAACTAGAAGCAAAAAGACGAGCGACCCAGCTGGAGCACGCGAAGAAGCTTAAAGAAATCGAAGAGAGAATCAGACAGCAGCGACAAGTCTTGACGGACAAACATGGCAATCAGGATCGTCGCGACGCTCTTGCTCGAAAGGAAGAGGAGCCGAAAATCCTAACTGCAGCTGCTGATCGTACTCACGCTTGCCCACCGACTGCCTTGCCAGGGGCATTCCCTGCCGATCCACAACCCGAAGATGGCACCAGGATGATACCACTGCAGTCGGAAGCACAAGATGAATGGCAGAGGCAGAAACAGGACGAAGGCCAGTCAAATGAAGCTCTGGACACCTTGATGGACATGATCGGACTCGAGAGTGTCAAGGAAAGCTTCCTTGGTATCAAGGCCAAGGTGGATGTGGTGGTTCGACAAGGTGCCAGTCTTGTGGCCGAGCGGTTTGGCGCAGCCCTTCTTGGAAATCCAGGTACCAGAAAAACAACCGTGGCACGACTGTATGCTCGGTTTCTGAGCATGGTTGGCGTCATCCCCGGTAGCTTCTTCGTTGAGACCTCGGGGTCCAAGCTAGCAAATGGTGGTGTCCAGGGTTGTCAGAAACACCTTGAAGAGATCAAGTCGATTGGGGGAGGGGCACTGTTCATCGATGAAGCCTATCAGCTAACATCTGGGAACAGTACCGGGGAGAGCTCGGTTCTGGACTTTCTGCTGGCAGAAGTCGAAAATCTGACCGGGAAGGTTGTGTTAATCATCGCCGGATATAACAAGAACATGGAAAGCTTTTTCGCTCATAATCCCGGTATTCCAAGCAGGTTCCCAGTCGAACTTCAGTTCAAGGATTACCCAGACGAGGAGCTTCAAAGTAATCTCCAGCACCACATGCACAAGAAATACAATGGACGCATGAGGGTTGAAGAAGGCACCGGCGGGCTCTATATGCGGATTGTCGCCCGCCGTGTCGGCCGTGGGCGTGGCCGTGAAGAATTCGGAAATGCTCGAGCAGTGCACAACGTTTTTGCACGCATCACGGAGCGCCAGGCCAAACGACTACAACGGCAACGTCGACTCAAGAGACCTGCTGATGATCTGCTTCTGACGAAAGAAGATCTTCTTGGACCAGATCCGCGAACAGTGCTGAAAAAGAATGCTACGTGGGGCAAGCTTCGAGCCTTGACCGGTCTGCAAAGTGTCAAGCAGTCGGTAGAAGCGCTATTTGACACAATCCAGTTCAACTATGCGCGTGAACTAGCAGAGAAACCCTTAGTGGAATTTTCCCTGAACAAAGTATTCGTAGGCAATCCCGGCACTGGCAAAACCACCGTCGCAAAGCCTTTTGGAAAGCTCTTGGCAGATATGGGATACCTGTCCAACGGAGAAGGTAATGATCACAATCCTCTCCTTTCCACCTGCCGGCCATTCACAGACAGTGTTCACTGACTTTGCTTACCGCAACAGTTGTTGTCAAGAATCCATCCGACTTCATCGGCAACGTCATTGGCGGCTCTGAGGCTGCGACAAAGGGCATCTTGGCTTCCACTCTAGGCAAAGTCCTTGTCGTCGACGAGGCTTACATGCTTGGTGGTAGTTCCTCGGGGTCTGAATCGATCGGAGGCCCAGATATCTACAAGGTGGCTGTAATTGACACCCTAGTTGCGGAAGTGCCAAGCGTCCCCGGCGATGACCGGTGTGTTCTGCTTCTCGGATACAGGGGCGCAATGGAAGGATGGTTCAGACAGTGAACGAAGGACTCTCCTGACGCTTCCCTATGGGCACTGCGTTTGACTTCCAGGACTTCAGTGATGATGACCTTCAAGAGATCCTAGCTCTCAAATTGAAGCAAGCAGGCTTTCATGCCACCAAGGATGCAAAGCTGGTTGTTCGCCAATGTCTGGCTCGCGCCCGGAACCGACCCAACTTTGGTAATGCTGGGGAGGTGGACATCCTTCTAGACAAGGCCAAACTACGGCACCAGCAGCGGCTTTCTGCGCGGAAAACCAGAAACATTGACATCTTGGAGCCGCTCGCCTTTGACCCCGATTATGATCGAGAGCAGAAAGCCGTTACCAACTGCCGGAAGCCTTTCGAAGGAGTTGTGGGCTGCGAGCACCTGGTGGCGCAGCTCGAGGGCTATCAAAATGTGGTTCGGAACACGAAGCAATTGGGGTTGGATCCCCGACACAATATACCGTTCAACTTTCTGTTCCGTGGTCCTCCGGGTATGGGATATCTTTTGCGTTCTGCGTCTGGAGCATGTGGCATTGCTGACAGAATTTCCAGGGTCCGGCAAGACGTCGACAGCGCGACGCGTGGGTAGATCTTCTACGACATGGGCATTCTGGCCACAACCGAGGTGATCGAGTCATCGGCCTCTGATTTTGTTGCACAGTATGTTGGACAGACTGGACCCAAGACCGAGCGGCTTCTTGAGAAAGGACTGGGCAGGGTCCTCTTCATCGATGAAGCGTACAGACTCGCTGACGGGACCTTTGGTAAAGAGGCCATGGATGAGTCGGTCGATCGTTTGACGAAAGAGAAGTTCCACAAGAAGCTTATTGTTATATTAGCCGGGTATGAGGGAGAGATCAATCGTCTCATGGCATCCAATCCTGGTCTGACCAGCCGGTTCTTAGAAACGGTCTCGTTCCAAAATCTTACTGCCTCTCAGTGCTGGGTACTCCTGCGGGATAGTCTGGGACAGCTCGATCGAGTCGATTTAAAGGCGGTTCATGACCCTGACGATCAATTCATGTCTCAGGTTTTGGACTCCTTTGAATATATATCCACACTGCCTGGGTGGGGAAATGGTCGGGACGTCAAGACCATCTCTGACACAATTATTCGAAAGGTCTTCTCGTGCCCACAGGATGCGGGAGGCAAGGGACTAGCGCTTACCCAAGCGATGGTAATCGACGTTATGAAATCGACAATTGAGGAACGGCGGCTTCGAGCGACGGCCACTACCTCAAATCCTCAGACCAGAGATGGGTCCTTGACATCAAAGGTCGCACCGTTCTCAGCCCCCCCTTTCTCCAAATCGTCCGTCTCCGCTGTCAAGGACCAGGCTCGCTCTGGCACCGCAACTGGTGACCCATCTGCGACTACTTCGGGCAACTCTTGTTCAGACGAGGGTCGCGACCCGGGGGTCTCTGACGAGGTCTGGATGCAACTGCAAGCGGATCAAAAGCGTAGCGAGGAGCAGAGGAACCGTGATGCAGAAACTCTTCGTCGAGAGGAGAGTATCAAGAGGCAGCTGAAGAGTAGTGCCACTGAGCCGGATGGTGACGAACGCTGTGAGTATGAGAAGCAGCTCCGAAGCCTGGCCCGAGAAAGAGTCGAGATTGAGGAGCGGGGGAAGCAGGAGGAGGCTGCTCAGCAGAAATTGCAAGAGATGGGTGTTTGCCCCGTGGGATTTAGGTGGATTAAACAAGCGACGGGTTATCGGTGTGCTGGTGGGATTCACTTCGTGCCTTCTGCGCAGCTATTATAGGTATTACGCTATTTAATCGCATATATACATCGGAAAATGTCATAACTCAGACAGCGACCACCATGTTATATGCCCAATACAGCTTTTAAAACTCTCCAGTTGCTGCTTAGAGGTTGGACAGTACATAGAATGCTTTCATTTCCCCGCCGCATACCGGAAACACTAACATCATGGATCCTGAATCAGGCCAGTCCATCTTCTCGCCCGTCAAATCAATTCGATGCACTAATCAAGATGCTCTTCACGGATAGATACTCATCGATGCCATGGCTGCTTCCCTCGCGCCCGTAGCCCGACTCCTTCACGCCTCCAAAGGGGCTTTCGCACGCACCCAGCCCTCCCAGGTTGACGCCGACCATGCCGACCTCCAGGCTCTCGGCCACTCGCCACATACGCGAGATAGACTCGGTGAGAATGTAACTACCTAGACCCACGTCGCAGTCGTTGGCTCGTTCAATTACCTCTTCCTCGGTCATGAAGGGGTACAAGGCAACCACCGGCGCAAAGGTCTCTTCGCGGGTCACTTGCGCCTCCGGCGTGACATTGCTCAGGATGGTGGGCTGCATGAAGTAGCCCTTGAGATTATCGGGCTGACAGGGGGCACCGCCCAGCAGGACGGAGGCGCCCTTGGAGGTGGCATCTGTTCGAAAGACATCGATTAGCAGCTTCGACATTGTACGGGTATGAATTGAACGAACCGTTGATGTGGCTAACAGCCTTGTCGACCGCGCGCTCGTGCGTCAAAGGGCCGATGGTCACCCCGTCGACCACGCCATTGCCGACTCGCAAGGTTTTGACGCGTTCCACCAAGGCGGCAGCAAAGCGATCGTAGATGCCCTCCTGGACAAAGACGCGGTTGGCTGTGATGCAGGTCTGCCCCGCATTCCGGAACTTGGCCAGCAAGAAGGCATCGACGGCGGTTTCTAGCTTAGCATCGTCAAAGACGATGAACGGGCTGTTGCCACCCAGCTCGAGAGACAGCTTCTTGAGATTGACACTGCACTTCTGCGCGAGCAGTTTACCCACGCGTGTCGACCCGGTAAAGCTGAGCTTGCGGACCAAGCGGTTCTCGCATAAGGCGGACCCCACCTCGTTGACGTTGTTGAGGGTGGTGAGCACATTGATTGAGCCGGCGGGGAGGCCCGCTTCCTGGGCGAGGACAGCGAGGGCGAGCGCACTCAGCGGCGTTTCGCCGGCGGGTTTCCAAACGGTCGTGCACCCAGCTGCTAGGGCGGCACCCACTTTGCGGGTGATCATCGCCAAGGGAAAGTTCCATGGGGCCAGGCAGGCGGCTACCCCCAGGGGCTCTTTGATCGTGATAATTCGTTGACTGGGGTTGGCAGGAGGGATGACTTCCCCGTACGCCCGTTCGGCTTCACCGGCAAACCAGTCCAGGAATGAGGACGCGTAGGCGACTTCCCCCTTAGCTTCGGCCAGGGGTTTTCCGTTCTCCAGGGTCAGGATGAGGGCGAGATCATCTTGGTGCTCGAGGCAGAGCGTATACCATCTTCGTAGCCACTGGGCTCTTTGGCGGGCTGTGGTTTTCTTGAAGGTCTTGAACGCCTCGTAGGCGGCTTGTACGGCTTGATTGGTGTCTTCTGCGTTCATTTCCGGCAGGGTGGCTAGGAGGTCCAGCGTCGCCGGATTGCGGACCTCGAAGGTTGACCCGCTAGTGGAATCGACCCATTGATGAGCGATGAACCCCTGTGTTTGGAAGAGATCCTTGCGCTTGAGGTCGGAGAGTGTACGGGGCATTTTTGATGGACGAGTAAGGGCACCTTTCTTGGGGGGTGATGGAGCGGGGAAAGGCAGAGAGCAAAAATGTTGATTCACAATTCAATAAAAGATGGATTGTCTTGTATTGGTAGTGGTTATAACTTATAAGTTAACTATATTGCAAGCAGGTGGTGGAGGGGGAATCCTCCAATCCCCAATCCCCAATCCCCAATCCCCCAATTCTCCAAATCCCGAAACCCCCAAATTCCGAAGTCCCGAAGTCCCGACATTCCCAATTTTCCATCCACCCCACTTGTCACCAGTCTGTGACGCCACGGCAGTTTCCTTGTCGCTCTCATATCTCCGAGCTTCGAGATCCGAATGACTATTGCAACAGAGGGACCAAGACCTGTCCTGGTTGCAAGACTCACAAGAGCTTTACATCCCCAGTGAACTTGGGATAATTCGCAGCTAGATGATAACGTTAATCAAGAACTTCGAAGCATAAAGGAGTAGGTACTGAATGGAGCGAGCTTGATGGAGTCCTACTAGTGTGTACCTGAAGGAGTAAGTCCTGGACTGGTGCACTTGAGCCCCGCACTCTGATGATCAATGATCATCTTTACACAATGTGCGGGGTAACAGCGCGGGTCAGCTCTCACATATAGCAACCAAGGCACATGAGATTACGCACGACACGCAACACGACTCCTCCTCGACCCCCAATTTATCATGTCGGCCATCCAAGCCCAGCTCGACCAAGGTGCCGTCCCCAATGCCATCTCGAATGTCTGC
Organism: Aspergillus fijiensis CBS 313.89; assembly: GCF_003184825.1. Lineage (NCBI taxonomy): Eukaryota > Fungi > Ascomycota > Eurotiomycetes > Eurotiales > Aspergillaceae > Aspergillus > Aspergillus fijiensis. The sequence continues at coordinate 6,617 of NW_024469016.1, read as the reverse complement.
CCGCCGGGCACCAGGTTCCACCTCCTGGAAGTGGGCTGGCTGGAATGCGACAAGGGCTTCGTCGTCCGCGGCGGCAACACCAGCCTCAAGTCCACCGAGCACCGCTCCTTTGTGAACGAACGCTGCGAGATGCCCATGTACTGCGTTCTGATCGACCATCCCCACGAAGGATTGATTCTTTGGGAAACCGGTAGTGGGAAGGACTACCCCGAGGTTTGGGGCCCGGTGGCGGTCGACATTTTCGCGCGCGTGCGCTACGAGCCCCGCCATGAGCTGCGCGCCGCCGTCGAGGCCACCGGCCATCGCATCGAGGATATCCGCAAGATCATTATCGGGCATCTCCACCTGGATCATGCCGGTGGGCTGGACGAGTTCTTCGATCGCAAGGACGTCGAGATCTGGGTGCATGAGAAGGAGCTGACCAGTGCGTTCTGGTCGGTCGCGACCGGGGCGGATAGTGGGGTCTACTTGGAGCATTACCTGAAGTTATCTTTGTATGCGATCCCGCTCCCTAAATCCCTTGAGCGCCCTGGGCTAATGGAGCTAGATAGAAATTGGAAGACATTCAACGACCAGACGCTCGACTTCTGCCAGGGCATCACCCTCCACCATCTCCCCGGCCACACCGAGGGGCTGATCGGGATGCAGATCAACATGCTCCACACCGGCACTTTCTTCTTCATCAGTGATCATTGTCATGTAATCGAGAATGTATGTTATTTTCTCCTTCCCCGAGGCAAGCTAGCTAATCTGGTGTGATGGCTGCAGTGGCGCGATGGGATCCCTCAGGGCTGGCTGGCACGTGACCACCCCTCCTGGTTCCGGAGCACGCAACGGCTGAAGCATCTCCAGCGCATCACCAAGGGGCAGGTCATTCCCGGCCATGACAAGGGGATATTTTTGGACTTGCAGAAGCAAGCCGATGTGTTTATCTAACGGGTACATCGCAGGTCTCGTCTGCTGTAGGCTTGCAGCCGACTGCTGCATCATGGCCCCGGTCAACTTCATATGTCTCAAATGCTAAGCTCGTACGATTTCTCCGGTGCATTCGGTCGTGCGATACCCAATAGCTAGGGCTGGGACTAACTAAGTGATCAACTATGCAATTATGCAGACCGTCAAGTCATGCCGTTGACAACTGCGAGTCAGTATGGTGGGTCTCACGAGGGATGGCATCGTATCCCCGCCGCGATCGGGACAAGATACCCGATGGCCCGCCCGTGCACGGCCTCAGGAACCAGGCTGCGCCACCATTGCTGTGCTGAGCTATGGGGCTTAACTCCTCCAAGTGGCAATACTCCCAACTGTCCAGATAGGTCGTAGAATCTCACTGTAGCGTCAAGGAAATTCTACCCGACGGCGACCGTATATAAAAAGCTAGATGCTATACGCTCTCTGGGAAATCCCTATAACGTTACCGCTCGGATTCCACTCATCCCTCACAATGCCTCTCCACACCTGCCCTACCGACAAACCGCTTGACCTCGGTCTGTGGGACTATCTGACCAACACGGAGGGACTCCATGGCAGCCACGATGATCCGCGGTTCGAGATGGCCAAGCACCAGTTTGGCGACGCAGCCAAAAACTTCAAGATCCAGCATCACAAAGCGCGCATGTACTATCATGAAGCTAAGAGTGAGGGAATAGTTGAAGAGGAGATGTCCTTTGAGAGATGGAGTCAAGTCAATGTTCGTGGCCTCACGTATTCCATGTTGTCGCTGAATCTGTCACTGACACAGTCGTCGCATCTAGATGCCCGCCCTGCAGATGGCTTTGCGCGAGTTCCAATACAAGAAGGATCAGCTCGTCCAGGTGGGGTTGATGATTTATGGACCGGGATACCATGAGCGCATGGAGCGCGGAGCTCACGAGTCAGCGACGAAAGCGGCAGCGGACGATGGGTTCTTTAGCTGAAGCGTTGATGAATGAGAAGGATGAGAATGTTGATGGTTATTTCTGGCACAATTCATGATTTACAGTAACTTCCAATCCAGCCCTAACCTCTCTCCACTTCCCTATCCAAAGCTTCATCATGTACATACCCAGCGCGCGCTCAGCTTTCAATAAAAGAGTGACTACTGAGCCACCGTGCACTACGAACTCACCCTCCCATGCCGAAAGACAATCTTGTGTGCCTTTCGCGCTTCAAAGTCCCGGTACGCCTGTGGAGCCTCCTCGAGGGGCACGACGTGGCTACAGAGGAACTCCAACTTGGGGTACACCTTCTGAAAGACGGCCAGGGCTTCATCAAAGATGCTGCGCACGGGGCAGCGTCCGAACGCCATGGTGACATTCTTGCCGTAGCACAGCTGCCCATTCAACGGTAGCATCTCGCTGTGCACCCCGATGGAGTGGATTGTGCCCCATGGGCGGACCATGTCAAAGCACATCATGAAGGCGTCGGCGTGACCGACTACTTCAATGACCACGTCCGCGCCACGGCCGTCAGTGACGGAGCGGATCTTGGCGACCGGATCAGAGGAGAGAGGGAGAGGGATCGCCCCGAGGCGTTCTGCTTCAGCGAGGCGTTCGGGCACGGAATCTATCGCATAGACTTTGGAAACCATGGTGAGTGCGCTGACAATGGTGCAGAGGCCCACGGGGCCGCAGCCCACGATGGCCACGGTGTATTCGTCACGGTCGCGTTGGGTCAGATTGGCGAGGAATCGGGAGGCAGCGAAGTATCCCGTGGGGAAAATATCGGCCATGAGGACGAGCATATGGTCGGGGATGGTGGAGGGTTTGGGGACGAGAGTGGTGGAAGCCAAAGGCACTCGCACGTACTCGGCCTGGCCGCCATCGATTGTGTTGGCCGGGGCCGAGTTGCCGAACAAAAAGCCCTGGCTGCATCGACTGGCCTGTCCACGCACGCAGTAGTAACATTCCTGGCAGGTCGCGTAGAAGGGGACCACCACTTCATCGCCAATCTCGAACTCGGTCACCTCCTCGCCTTTCTTCGCGATGGTGCCGACGAACTCGTGACCGCAGATGAAATTGGTGGGGCATTTCAGGTGCCCGCGGTAGAAGTGCAGGTCGGAGCCCTGGATTATCGCAGATATGAGATATGTTCAGAGATGATCAACACCAAGTGTGACTTGTGGAGAGAGAGGAGGGGGGGGGGTAAGGTACGCATAAAGCCGAGGTAGACACCCTGAGGATCACATCCTTAGGGGTTTGTAGCTTGGGGGTGGGCCGCTCCTCAACGGCCACCTCATATGGACCGCGGAAGACCACGGCACGCATGGTGTCGGGAAGGTCCATTTGAGTGGTCATGTTGCGTTGCGTGGGATGCGAACCTGTTACGGAGATAAGTTCCAATAGAAGAGGACCCGGGGAGAATCAGTTTTGAACGATGGGGTGGATGGCTGGGTTATACGTCAAGGGTTATAACATAACAGAGTCAGTCTCAAATGCGGGGTAATTCTAGTTACACAGCTCGCTTCCTGGGGATGCGGTAATGCCTCTGGGCTCACACGCATGCACAACCAGTAGTGCCTCAGGTTCGATGAAAATCCAAGAATCCATTCTAATACAAGACAAGAGATGGAAGTAGCGATCGAGGTGTTGCAAAGCCACCCCCTCCACACCCCCTCCACACCCCCTCCTCACCCCCTCCTCACTGTCACGTCACACCACACCCAAACAACATCCCGAACCTAAGCGGTTCATTCCGAGGCATATTCCACCATGATATCCGTTCGGATAATTACTGCTTCACCCGCTGGAGGTTGTTCCGGTGGTGTGTCTTTGTCGACCGTCGACATGACGACGGTTCCCTTCACTTGAGTATGTGGGACGGCCTCCAGCTCCAGCGCTTGGCCGCGTGCGCCAGGCTGATTGCCATACCAGGGGTATCCCAGATTCCGCGCCCCGGTCTTTGATACTAACGAAAACAGTAATCGGAAGACAGGTGCACACGGAGCAACCAAGAGGCAGGCGTTCTCGACTCTAGAGATGGGTAAAGTCAGCAAGGTCTCCCGTGGGGTGGTCAAACGCAAGAGAAATATCATATGCGCGACCTACTTCGCTAATAGAATGAACAGCACAATCGCATCTATTCGAGCAGGGTCAGTCTACCGAAGCACGCCTGGCGACGGATGATCTCACGAGCCATGTCATCAACGCTATTCATCGTATGGAGTAGCTGCACGACCGGCTGGTTAGCCACGAGCTTCGCCTAGCTGCGAGGAAGGCGCACGCTACTTACTGTCGTCTTAACCAGAGATGCAATCCCGGAGAGTAGCAGCGGACCGCTGATTGCCGCTGTCTGCCGCAAGCGCCGGTTGCGCGCCTCCCGAGGAAGCTTCTTGAAGCGCGAAATGAGCGATTGACTGCGAACTTTCCGCGCCAGTGGGAAGCGCCAGAGCTGCACCCCGGCGAGAATGGCCAGGAAGAAATCGATCGCGGTGTTCAATCCTAGCTGCGGAGTTAGCAGACGCAATGCGAAAGAGGTGGGTGGAGACCTGCCCCCCTGGATCAATCCGGTGACCACTTGCGAAACAGGTTGCTGGCACGCCACAGACCCATCAGTCGGGAGCGGATCCCACATGTAGTGGAAATACGCAAGTCGGTTGGCCTGCAAAAGTCGCGTCAGCGTGTCCCATTCTTGGGGTGGTGGCCGGATGACAGAGCTCTCCTACCGTGTGAGATGTGCGGGAACCGCACATCAAAAGAACCTGCAAATCCGTTGCCAGGTTGACAATGATTTGAACACCTATGCAGATCATAATCGCGACACGGAGGCGCATATCAGCCCCGTGGAAGCACCGCAGGAGGAAATACATTATTCCAATGCGGGCGAGCATCACAGCAATGACCTCTTAGTACCCGTGTCAATCGAACAATATGACTGCACGCAGGTTGAATATTGGGCAGGCACTCACCAAAGAGTTGGCCGATATACGCATATCTCAACGTGTCACTGATTTGGGGCTGAGCCAAGGTCGATGCGGGGCGCCCAAGCCCTGCGTCAAAACTAGGATCGTTAGAGACATGTGCAGAGTTGCAGCGCCGGTAGAGTGGTATGAAAAGAACCTCTTTTGGTACAAAACCATCTGCGTGAAATCGAAGCTGAAACTGAGGAGGTAGAATAGGTCTTCGATGCCCCATAAGCGCTCCGGAGAGCTGACCTTGGGGATGGCCCAGCGGATCCAGGACTTGATGCTGTATCGGGCGACAAGGATTAGGCCCGCCATCGTGCTCAATGCCTACAAGTTGGAATCAGACTGCTGTGCGTGTATGGACTGCTGACAAGGAAGGTGCATACCCATGAAGCAGCGACGTAAGACCCAGCTGCAGACCCATAGCAGTTAGATTCGAATTCTGCTCGTACCGCCCAAGAGAAAGATGACTCACCATTGCCGCTACCAGTATTCTCCCCGACGGGCATGACTTATGATGAAGGCTGTCGCCGAAAATCCCGTAGAGCGGTTCTTTGCAGCTTTGGTGAGCAGGGATGGTGGTAAGGGCCACGCGGTAAGCATCCATTCTCTTTATAAAGCAAGGGTTCCTAACTTAGAATGATCTAGGTGTTGAGAAAACAAGGTGAAAGCTGTGGATGGTGGTGGTGGTGGTGGTGATGAGAAAAGCAGAAGGATCAGAAATCAGGGGTCGATGGATTGACTTTCTTTGTATGCAGCCGAAGGCTAATCTATCACCAACTGATCTCCATTACCCAACACCCCAGCATTGGCCCCGGGGAAATCCATCCGTCCTCCTGTGGCGTCTTGGTCATCCAGGAGTCGACAGGTATGTTCCTTTCCTACGTGCCTTTGAATCTGATCGCTGGACCATTCCCCATTTCCTCCCGATCTTTTGCCATAGCAGGATAGGCCGCACGGAAGACCCCGATTTTGTCCAGATCAGCCAGCTAACGCCACTGGCGATTGGGTCTCGGGCTTTGCCTCGGAAAGGCCATTACAAAGCATTTTCGTTGCTCAGGAGGAGATGCGCTTTGATGTTCAGGCTTGTCTGTGTACGTATCCAATAGCCCCAAGCAGAAAGAGATAGGAGTGGAAGTGATGAGTGCAGGCACCACAACTATCATCACCCGGCTTAGTCCATCAGGCGTCTCGTAGATGATCTATCTGAATCAAGATGAAAATGAATGTCGGTCCGAAAAACCACACTCCTCGCATGATGAATTCCCATACGCTCGACTCCTGACAAAATCCGACCTTCCTGTTTATCTGTCATGGGCATAGCAAGAGCGACCGTATCCTGGTCATTTGTATCGCGTACCAAGTCCAGTTCCAGCCCCTGGCTCGCTCCACCAGATAGGATGTCAGAGCCAGGGTAATCCTTGCTCGGCGATCCATTATTAGAGACATTCGGCACCAGAAGCCGGATAATAGGAGCACAGGTCGCAAGCAGGATGCTATAATTTTCAATCCTGGGCATGAATTAGCGGATGCTTGTCACCTAACAATTGAGAATGCTGGAGCCCTACTTCACCCACAGCACGAATGGCACTATGTTATCTACCAATGACGGCGGTCAGATCCAGATGGGGACTCAGAGAGTCTGAAAATAAGGCACCACTTATGGGTAATATCATTTCTCTCTCCGATAGCTTTGAGTAACTAGTAAATTTTATTAGGGTTTACATTAGGGTTT